>NC_046295.1:78337007-78652007 GCF_004115265.2 Rhinolophus ferrumequinum
GGACACTTCACTGTACATGAATTTTGTACCTCTGGCATTTTAGATCATATGCATTCATTATCTGATCATAACAAATAATTTAGTTGATTTATTTTTAAAAGAAACAATTGCTGAGGGCAATCAATTGTTGGTGTTCTCATACAGGTCATAGAAGATGCTTTTAAATTATATTAGGAATTTTACCCTACACTGTCTTGAATAAATAATAACTCTAGCAGGGGTTAACCATGTTTCTCTGTAAAGGGCCAGAAAGTAAATATTTTAGACCTGCGAGTACATCACAGTTGTGTGGTCTCTGTTACAAGTATTCAACTGTCACTGTTTTTGCAAAAGCAGCCATAGACAATGCATAAATGAGTGGATGCTGCTGTGTTTCAATAAACCTTTATTTATAAAACCAGGCAGTGGATGGATTTGGCCATGGGCTGTAGTTTGCCAACCAGTCACCTACAGAAACCACAACCCTAATTATCATCTTCTATGTTTAACATTAAGTTGGCAATTTTTCCTGTAATGCAGAAAAAAGTATTTAATAACAAATGTCTCCCTCCAAAAATCATGTTTATTTTTCAACATCTTACTAATGTTTCAAGCAACTGTTTGTTGAATATGCTCCAATCACGTTGGCCTTTCCATTCTTTGAACATGTTCCCACCTCAGGACCTTTGCACTCGCTGAGTCCTCAGCCTGGGAGAGCTACTCCCAGACCCTTCCAGGCCTGCCTTCTCCTTTCTTTCAGTTCTCAAGCACTGGGTTTTCCCTGACCCGTCTACCGAAGTAACCCCTGTCCCCCAACATGCTTATTGCATCACAGTCTCTGTTATTTGCATGCAGTCTCTTTTCCATAGCGAGCAGGCAGGCCTCTCAGGCTCAGGTACTTCCTATGTCTCATTCATTAGAATCCCCCAGAACTCTGTTGACACATTGTTATTTGTTCTGTTTGTGGTTAAACCCTCATCAGCTCTGCAGGCCTGGGCAAGCACATAAATCCCCTTGAAGGACTGCTGACCAAACATCTTAGACCTGTACCCTGCTGATTCACTCTTTCTACAACTCTTTACTAAGCATCTATTATGTCCGGGTAGTGCTCCTTACTAGCGGGTACATTAGTGAACACAACTGAAAGAGCCCTGCCGTGGCGGGGCTCACATCCAAGCAGGGAAGGAGTGGGAGACAATGAACAATAAATACAAAATACGTAAGAAAATTATACAGAACGTCAGAAAGTTATCAGTGCTGTGGAAAAACTGAAAAGCACAGCAGGTGACATGTAAGCAAAGGCTTGAGGGAGATAAGGAGGTGGCCACGTTCCTCCTGGGGGAAGAACATACAGGAGCTCTCTACACGGAAAGGCCAGTGCAACGGCCCTGCGGTGAGAACACGTGCCTGGCATGTGTCAGAAACGGCACGGAGGCCCTGTGGTTACAGCAGAGGTAAGGAGAGAGAGAGGAAAGAGATGATGCCCGAAAGGTATGGGTACCCAATCGTGCAGGGCTTTCCAGGACATCCACTGCCAGGATTCTGGATTTACTCTGAGTGAAATGGGTAGATGTTTTGAACAGTGAAGTGCCATGATCTGCTGCTTTGTGGAAGCCAGACAGACAAGAGGGGACTAAGGGAATCCAGTTAGGAGCCTAATAATCCAGGCACGAGGTGGCGGGAACTGGACCACAGTGGCAGCAGTGGAGGTGAGGAGAAGTGGTCAGATCCTGGATACACCTGGAAAGCCAAGTCACGGTTAGGATGAGGAGGGAGGTGTGAGAGGAAGAGGGGAGCCAAAGATGACCCCAGGTTTCTGAGCTAAGCAAAGACAGATGCCCCTGCCCTCCAGTGAGTGGGGGGAAGCTGGGTTGTGGAGATGCAGATTTTGAGCGGAGAGATTGTTTCAAATACGTTACATTTCAGATGTTGTTTCAACACCCAAATGGAGATTTTGAGGAATCTCTTTCTGGCGTTCAGAATAGAGGTCTAGCTGGGAGACACATATCTGTGAGCCGTTGCCTTGTAGATCAAACTTAAAGCCATGAAACAGGTGAGCTCACCAAGGGAATATATTGAGAAGGGCAGAGGACCAGGGACTGGATACCGGGGCACATCAGGGTGAAGAGGCGGGAGGAACCAGCCAGGGAGGCGGAGAAGGAGCTTCCGGTGAGCGAGGAAAGAAGCCAGGAGACTGGTATTTGAGAAGCCAGGTAAGGAGAAGGGAGCATCCACCCCATAAAGCTGCCAAGGTCAAGGCTGATGAGGAGGACAGAGGAAGGCGGCTGGGTTGACCCATATGGAGGTCGCTGGTCTCCTTGGGGGTGGCGCTGGTGCACGTGCGCTGAGTTTAAGACAGTGAGAGGAGAGCAACTGGAGACAACCGTAAGGACACGTTTGAGAAGTTGTGCAGCAAAGGGAAGCAAAGAAATGGTGGGCAAAGTGAGCTGAAGAGATTCTTTTTTCAATGATGGGCGACATAATGGCGCATTTGTGTGCCGATGAGAATAATCCAGTATAGAGTCAAGAATTGACGTAGGAGAGAAAGGAGAACCACTGGGCAGAGCTCTGGAGTCGGACAGAAGGGGTGAGAACTCGTGCACGAGGACGGCCTGGACTGAGACAGGAACATCTTGGGGGCCGGAGCATAGAGGCGTGGGAACAGATGCTGAGAGCTGGGTAGAGGGTGTGCGAGTCTGCGGACGTTTCCTTCTGACTGCTTCCGTTTTCCCTGTGAAAGAAGAAGCAAGCAGCAAGGATGGGAAAGGGGGTGTTGGCGTTTGATGGAAAAGAAACTGGGGATGACTGGCGACCGACTGCCTGGGGAGGAGGGCGCAGTGCAAGGCTCATAATACCAGGGAGCTGTGTCCTACACAACTAGACTGAGAAACAATGGCTTGAACCGGAGTGGTGGGGGAGGCGGAAGAAGGGGGTGGGGAAGAGTCACTTAGGAGAGTGGGGAAAGCAAGTCGAGAAGGGATCAACAGTATGGTTCGTATCAGCATGAACCGTCCAGCTGAGATCTCAGAGTAAAAAGTTAGAAGACTCGTCAGAAGGATTAGTCTTCTATTTATTTTTTTTATCAACTCCTCCCAACAAGTACAAATTTAGATACTTCTCAGGGACTTAAGGAAACAAATGTTAATATTTAAATCTCAGGAAAAGTACTTCCCCAGAGATGAGCATCATAGCCGTAATAGTGATACTTTATTTCAAGTGGTCAAACACCAGTAAGAAGGTCAGTGGAGAGCTATTAAACCTTCCTCTAAGCCTATCCTGGAATTTGGAGCCTTTTCCAATAGTGACCCATTTGGTTACCTAAGTCCTCAGTTCCCCCAATTCAGGGCCGATAAGAACGGGCAAGGAGCCAGCGGGAGCTAAGAAAGGACTTCCCCTACACGACACAGAAAGATGTAGAAACTTGTAAGAACTATCTTAACAGCATCGAAAAGCAAGCTTCCAAAGCAAAAGGAGAGAGTGGACTAAGGACCAGCAAAGAGAAGTATGTGCTAATAGAAAAAGAAGAGACAACAAATATAGATCCATCCGTAAGGTGAGACCTTATTTTGGCTGAAACTGTGTGGAATCCACTTTCACATGTAAGACATTTTATGACAAACTACAACATTTAAATAATCAACAAGAAACAGCTCACTCTCTACTCCTGTTTTCAGTTAGAAAAGCCTCAAAGGACTAATGAGGCTGATAGACACACAGGGCACTAAAACCCATCTGGATTCCGCGAGTTAGAAAAATGATTTCATTCAGCAACATTTCAATCTTATTTACTCAATGGAAACAGAACTTGTCATTCATAAAAATATTCCACAGGTCACAATTAGGTGCTTACTTACAAATACCGCCAGCCCTAGAAGGATCCACATTCTTTCAATGATGCACAACATACCCTTTCTGCAGACACTCTCTGGATTAAAACGAAATGTTGCCAAACCAAAAATCACCTAGACCTTTAACAAGTCTTAAAACAATCTGCACAAGCCAAACAAGACATCGTTAAAGATTCTGCATGCCACTTCAAGTTCAAGCTTAGTTTCACCAACAACTTTTAAACACTCTATATAAAAGCACAAATTTCTCAGATAATTCCATCATTAAAGATGTAAGAGGTCCAAAGTTTTTTTAAAATGCTGCTCCACAGGACCTCTCCCACACTGCTGGAGGGGGCGTGAATCCGTTGAAGCATTTTGGAAAATTGTTTGACCCCCGTCTACTAACGCTAAACACACAGGAAGCCTACGACCCTGCAGTTCCACTCCTGGGTATATACTTTATATCCTCAAATAGAAAACAAGCAGTTGCCTAGTGACAGTAGAATGGGACGACCGTGGCATTCTCATACACCAAAATACTAAAATCCAAAGAAAAGACACAAACCACCACCACATCCAACAACATGAATGCATCTCACAAACATAATGGAGAACAAAGAAGCCAAGTACAAACACTGCCTAATAAATGAATACATTCACATCAGGATCAAAAAATAGGTAAAACTAATCCATGCTGTCAGAAGTCTGGAGAGTGGTCGCCCTTGTGGGGTGCATGGTGACCTGGAAAGGGGCAGGGGGCCTCTGAGGTGATAATTTTCTGTTTCTTGACCTGGGTGCTGGTTATATGGGCATGTTGGCTCTGTGAAAATTTCTGGAGCCATACATTTATGGTTTGTTTACTTCCCTGTATGTATATTTCAATAGTTTTCTGAAAGAACTCAGCTGCTCCAAAATTCAGAGAATATCCTTTTTTAAAAAAACGAACCTAAAAGCTAGAACTTAGTTTTTATATTTACTGTTCTGTGAAAATTACTTTTCTATATTAAAAACAACTGTTTCTATTTTACCTTAATGAAAGGGAAAAAGAACTATTTGAAGGATTATACATGTATACTATAAAATGAGAATATAAACTATCCTTACATCCCTGGGCAGTTAACACACAAATAACCTTTCTCAATATTAACTTACCTGAGTTGCTTTGCATAGCTGAGTTCAATCTCCGTTCTTTCCTTCACAAATTTGATGTATTTCTCAAGAATATCAATTCCCCACTGGGTGTGTTTTTCTAAGTTTTCAAATTGATCCTGTTTAAGAACAAACAAAGAGAGTTTGTAATCTTTCTCTGTGATTAACATGATTTCAATGGACAGTTCTCTCAACAACATAGTGCTACAGAAAGCAGGTCTAATATTTTCCATGATTGTACTTGGGCGCTTTTGTGTTGAGCGATTTTAAATCAACATTACCAAATTTGGTTTGAAAACTGCCTGGGGTACTGAACTCTGACCCATTCGTTCATGTTCCCTAGTCCTATTAGAAACATGTTTCTTGGATATAATTAATGTCCTGGTACAAAGGAAAATCTCTCTCTTTTCCAGATACTAAAAACTGAGAGGTGAAACACACACACACGTCAACTCAGTCACACTATTAGCACCTTAACTGTTATCTCTCAGTTGTCACTCAAAACAGCTCATTGAAATTGGGGGCAAGGATATGACATGGGAAGGAGTTACAAAACATGAGCACTGCTTTCTTCAAACAGAGGACTAAAACACCGCACATGGCCTTTATTCAAACACTTTTATCAAGCCCACACCACGTGCTGGGAATGGTGCTAAGAGCTGGGAAACCAAAATGAACAGACATAAGGCCCCAGTGCCAAGGCAGGGAGACGTCCAGGAAGCAGGTGCACTGTCCTGCTGGAGCACAGGGTGGGGTAGGGTGCAAGGGAATGAGAGGTGGTGGGTGAGGACACAAGACAAAGTCCTGGCTGGCTCTCCCAAGGCCTTGAACGCCGAGCTCAGGCTCTCCAGTGGGCACAAATGAGCCACTGAAGGACTTGCGAGGGCAGTGGCATGGCCCTAGATACGTTCAGATTCACTGGAAGATGGAAGTCGGGAGATGGTTCGATAGTAGGAGCAGTGGGGAGGATTTTACTGACATTTACATGGAATCAACTAGTCCTCGTGACTGAGTGGATGAGGAGACCGGGGAGGGACAGGAGGAGACAGAGGATTCTAGGGCGACTCCGGCTCTGCTTCCTGGGCTATGTAGGTGGACGGGCAGCAGTGTGGGGTGAAGTGACACGTTGAAAGAGCGAGTGACATGTCCAGAAGACTTGGAAACACACATCCATTCAGAGCTGAAGGAGGGAGGTCAGTGAGCTGGTGGGTGAAGCGACAGCCAAGGATCAGAGCACCAAGGTCTGCCGCAGCCGGCACTGGGCACTGGGGGCTCTCAGGGCAGAGGGCTGACGGGAGGAGCGCCCGAGGGGCTGGAAAGTAACCAGAGCGTCAGCACATCATGAGGAAGACTGGACTGCAGTGAGGCGAGGATGGAAAGTTTGCTGCCTCCCAGAGGTAACATAATAGAGGATGAGGGTTCTAGTTCCAGCTCTGGGACTTCCCAGAGAACGGCCCTGGAACAATGCAAGGTTTTGGTCATTTGCCTAATTTCATAAATCACTCATGAGAATCATGTGAAACGGGAAAGTGCCAAGTCCAGTATCTAAATGCAAAGCTACAATTAGATCACAGGTGTGTGTGGTCTGCCGGGCCAGTGTCATCCTTCAGCTGGTTCTTAAATCTAACATCTTCGATTTGAAATCTGTCATGGTGCTTTGATTCAATTTTCCAATCAAAGCAGTGCAAACTGCATAATCAGTAAACATTTCATACAAGGTTAACTTGGGAGGGAGTAGGGGCAGAGTCGAAAACACTTGCTCTCAAACTTGAGAAACCCTCTTCTAAAAAAAAGCAATTTCTTCAACCTCACTCCCACCCAGGCCCACAGAATAGTTTGAGAAATATCAACTTAAGAAATTAAGGTTTCATTTTACTGGAATGTTTTTCTGATTGACAATAATCACTCTAAAATGTTTGTCTTTACGCCTAATAATTTTTAATATTATCATAAAACACAAGGGGCAAATATTTAAGTTTTTCATAGATTCTTGCTCCTCAATAATATATTCCACAAACTCCTAGAGTCCATTTCAAGAAAGACTGCTCAGGGAGATTATTTATTTATGTCATCTACAAAGACAAGGGTTGTCAAGCAAATTAATAGTGTAAACAAAACTGCAGGTCTCTTTAAACTACTTGGGAGAACAAATAAACAAACAATTCAAGTACAGTATCCCCCCTCGTCCGCAGTTTCACTTTCTACAGTTTCAGCTCCCCTCGGCCAACGGCCATCTGAAATTATTAACATGGAAAATTCCACCTCTCTTCATCTTGTCACGTAGGCATTGAGTCATCTCACACCATCACAAGAAAGGTGAGCACAGGATAAGATATTTGGAGAGGGGGGAGGAAGAGGCCATATGCACGTAACTTTTATGACAGTATATTGTTATAATTATTCCATTTTATTAGCAGTTACTGTTGTTAATCTCTTACTATGAGTAACTTATAAACTTTATCGTAGGTGTGTATGTGTAGGAAAACACACAGCATATATAGGGTTTGGTATTTACTATCCATGGTTGCAGGCATCCACTGGGGTGTTGGAACATATCCCGGGAGATAAGCGGGGGGGTCGACTGTAACGATTACAAATCATTCCTAACTATTTAGAGAAAAGCTTCTTTAAAGCTCTCTGCTACCGTGTTTCCCTGAAAATAAGACCTAACCGGACAATCAGCTCTAATGCGTCTTGTGGAGCAAAAATTAATATAAGACCCGGTCTTATATAATACAATATAAGACCACGTCTTATATTAATTTTTGCTTCAAAGACGCATTAGAGCTGATTGTCTGGCTAGGTCTTATTTTCGGGGAAATAGGGTAATTGGCAAACCTTTGCTGATCTAGTTTCATAGCAATCAGATTTATTTAAAAACTCCTTGCCACACGCCTCCCTCCATTTGAAAGCTCCCCTCTGTACAATTTCCCACCATCTCCAAAGCCTTAGTTATTTTTAGCAGTTAAAGGTGTTTCCTTGAAGACTTGCTAAGACCATCTGCTCTTAGATTTCACTCTCATCCTGTCAACAATCTAACTCTACATTTTCCCCTGTTACACTAGTTTGCAATGTTTTCAGCCCTAATGTATACAAATATAAAGCAACAGCTTTTGATACCAAAACCTTTTTTAAAGATCTATATTTGAATTGAGTTCACCTTAAAAATTACTGGCCTCACACCAACAATGTGTTTTTAATAAAATTATCTGTATTCAAGAACATTCTCCAAGCTATAATAAAGCACTTATTAAAATAACAGGGTCCAAATAAGATAGAAGATCTTCATAATAAAAACCTTAGTCAGAAACAAATAAACAAGTGCCTGCCTGTGAATATGGCATGGTTCTTTTTATGCTATATGAAAACACCTCTGGTGCTGCCACGCTATCGCAGAGATTACCACAGCATGAACTTTTCTGACAGCAGCTAAAAGAAAATTCAAAACAGATGAAAAACTAATCAACCCACTTACATTCTTGACGAAAATGTGGAAAATTTAATGGAAAAAAATTCCAAATCTGAAAAAGACTCCTTTGTAAGCAAATATTATAAATGGTCCTTTAAAAAATAGCCTTTGCTACTTGGGGATGGTGCCTTATGACAATGTAACCCTTCCTGTTTGATGTCACATGCGGGTGGCTCTGAAAAACACTTTGCCGTCTTAAAAATCATCAAGGACCCCAAAAGGCTTTTGTTTATGTGGGTTGTAGCTGTCAGTATTTATCAGAAATTAAAGACAGAGATTTTTTTAAATAGTTATTAATTCGTTAAAAAAGACAATAAATCCATTACATGGTAAAGTAAATCGCATATATATATATACACACATATGTATATATATGCATACATATGTAATATATGTATGCATATATATACATACATATATATATATGTTTATTTTTAAGAATTTACTTTCCAAAACAAAAATAGTGAGAAGAGTGGCACTGTTTTACATTTTTGCAAATCTCTTTAATGTCTGGCTTAGTAGAAGACATGTGGATTCCCATAGATGCTTCTGTATTCAATTCGTTGTGATTCTTTACTTGGGTTGACGTATGTGAAAAAATACAACTGCACATAGATCTGTAGTTAGAAAACTGAAGAGAATTTCAGTAGCCTTTTTAGGTAATGGGGGCTACCCTTATTTGATACCGCACCAAAACTCACCAAATAATGGTTTCTCCAAGGCTAGGTGCAATGTGAAATCTGAAACCACAGCAATGAATTTTTCATACTTGGTACACTAAAATGCACTCGTCTGTCTTGCGTTTTCAGTGAGTCTTTTACCTGTGCATGGTTGTATAACGTGGGCACTGGTCACAGAAAATATTATTTCACTGATACAATGCAGCTCTCCCAAGCGTTGGCACATTTCATTACATAAAATACTTAAAAGTCACATTTGTTTATATCACCACCTATCTCGTCTTCTCTGATGAGTCTTAAAACATTTGGAAGCTGTCAAGCTCACAGGGGCAAATACAAATTTTCCAAAATTCCAACTGTCACTTAAAAACTGGAATTTCATCATCAACAACAAATATTGTCAGTTGTTTCCTTGAAGTGACAGGCTCACTTCATTCATTTTTGGGAAAATGTCTGCCAAATGTTCAAGAGTTTGTTTGCCAACCTTTTTCCGAGGGAAAAATGGAGTCCTGGGGAAAAAAAGTAGCTAGTTCAGCCCGCAACACAATCACTTCAGTATTTTGGCAAGCCCCGAAGTGCTTGAGGCATACTTCCACCTTGTCACACATACTATTACAAAGATGTATAGTCAAGGGTCGAGATTTAATAAAATTAAAAATCTTTACTGTTTCATCAAGGACATTTTAAAATAAAGCTGATTTTTTTTTTTTCTTTCTAACAGCTGATGAAGAACGCAGTGGCTGCTAGGACCGTTTGGAGCCACTGCCTTGATTCCTGCTGAGGCGCCGGCTGTCTTACCCACCACCATCAGTGCAACTATCCATACAGAGAAAAAGACAATGTCTTAGTGTAGTCATGGAAATAGCTTTGACCTTGTAGACTCCAGGAGGTTTCTAGAACCTCCTGGGGTCCAGGGACCACATTTCAAGAAACACTACCATAGGACGCATACTCTAAAATTTCTATTTGAAAGCTGCATATTACCAAAGATTCAAAAAGTCAGAGAATATATGCCCTACTGGAAAATAATGTTTAATTTATAAGTGCATACTACCAAGTTTCCCCGAAAATAAGACCTAGCGGGACCATCAGCTCTAATGTGTCTTTTGGAGCAAAAATTAATGTAAGACTCAGTCTTATATTATATAAGACCCAGTATTATATTATATTATATTATATTATATTATATTACCCAGTCTAATATAATATAATATGATATAATATAAGACTGGGTCTTATATTACTTTTTGCTCCAAAAGACGCATTAGAACTGATGGTCCCGCTAGGTCTTATTTTCGGGGAAACATGGTATAGAGACAATTAACTGTAAAATTACCAAGAGAAGTGCAAATGGATGTTTCCAAGTAGCTGGTTACAACCTATCAGGTACCTTTCAAGAACCCTGCTAAACCCCCTCTTGAGCCAACCAAAGGTTTCTGCCAGGAGCTTTCAGCTATGAGAGGCTGATCAAGCTGGAAAGACAAATGAGGAAAGTGCAACTGTCTCAGTTGACATACAATTGCTGTATACCACAATTATTTTCAGGTCTGGGTTGATGAACTATGCTGTGATTAAGCTCCTTTAGACACTGAAGATTCAACCAGAGTACGTATGAACTATGGCATTTGTTTGGGTCATTATATCTTCATCAGAGTTCCTAAAGAATCATGAAGTCCAATACAAACAAATTTTGCTTTCACATACCTACGATATAAATCCATCACTCACTCTTAAGGCTGTTCTCCCCAGCTCAGTATAAAAAGATTAGTCTTGATTATTCAGGAAGTCTTCTGAAATCTGATTTTTTAATTCAAATTATGCAAACGAGCTGACACAGCAATTCCATTCAGAAAAGCTAGTTAGTTCCTTTGAGTAAGGAGACCCAAGTCAGCCACAAGGAAGCATAGGCCAACTTTTGATACGAACACGGTACTTCCTCTAACTGTAAAGTGTATTCAGCTGACACTAATTCAAAAATCCCCAGAAAAAGCCAATCTAGCAAGCAACTGAGTTGCTCAAGTTACCTGTGTAAATGGCTCTGACTCAGAGAAAGGGTGTCCTGGAGCCAGCTCTCCGCCACAGCGAAACCCTCCCTCTGAGCAAACCCGCCCTCTCTGCAAGACACTCAGCGAGGGGACTTATCCCCTTCATGTCAGAGGGTCCACTTCTGGCTGTGCTGTCTAAACCACTGTTTCAGGATACTCTAATTTTGGATACATCTACTTTCTTGAGGACTCGGGCTCTTTGAGAAGCAGACCTTAAATGGCTCTATTTAAACAATCCCTTGGGAAGGTATTACTGGTATTAACTTCCTCTTACCTTTGAGGGAAAAGTTTCAGAAGGTATAAATTTACCGAGAGTAAATGTAACAAAAACCTCCACTTAAAATGGTTTTAAAAAAAATCAATTTGGGTCTGAATATTAAAGTGGCTCAACAACAACAACAAAAGTTTTATAAAACTTTAGAAACAAAAATGGGTCATCACAGATGCCACCTGAAATCCTAGTGCTTGCATTTTTAACAAAGACTGCAATTAATGTCCACGGGCAAATTAAGAATTTTTCTCATACATTAAATTTAAAAGCAGAAACACCCACATCTAAATTTTCAACATAAAAGTGTCAAACTTTGAAGCGATGAAAAACCATTACCCAAAGTGATTCCATTGTTTGCCCGGGAAAAAAACAGATCAAATATAAAAGGGAGCATTAGAGGGTTTATTCCCAGGAGCACAGACACCCTATGTTTTGACAGTACAGTAGGAGCAAATCCTGTAATGTCACACACTCATCTGCTGTTTCTGAAATGGGCTCTGTGAATGAGGGTCTTGTGTTCTCTGGGTAGAAAATGCCTATGAAATCAAGAGCCTGTGACAAAACTGACAAGACAGAGACTCCGACGTGACAGTGTCATGGCTGGATAGTTAACACAATGGATTTTAATAAGAAAGGGAAACGCATGCAAAAAAAAAAAAAGGTTTTACAGCACTCAGAATCTCTTTCAAATGCAAGTCTACAACTTGCCATAAAAACAGGTACAAATTCAGGCATATCTCCTGTAACCAGCCGTATCTTATGTGTGTTTCGATTGTGAAAATGAAAATACTAAGGATTTGTTCTGCGTTTGTGGTTCTTTCCAGCAATTTCATTCTAAACACAAGGAGTAAGAACATAAACCCAAGATGAAAATATACGTATGAGATTAAAAAAAAAAACACCAACCAACCAAAACTTAAAAAAAAAAAAAATTCAACAGCATATGAAGTTAGTGATATAAAGAATGTGGAATGGCACACAGAATACGAAAAGCTGCATTTTTATATTTTTCTAACAATAATTACATTGTGTAAAAGGGCAATAAGAAGGCTGCTGCTGGATGTGCAACAAAAGGCAGGACCCGAAAATAGAAGATGTGGGGCTGAGGAATACAGGGGTGCCCTCTGCCAAACGCGATGCAATTTTACATTGCATCCTAGAATGAAAAGAGGGTAAAAAATATCGCTTGCAGAAAAAGCACCAGCATTTTGACTATATCGGAGTCTGCGCAGATGAGATGTGAAGGGGACAACGCTATGGAATGTACCCCTTGAAGGAGCCACAATAACCTTCTGACCTATGTCAACGTACTGAGAACACCCTAGTCATTTTCAGTTCCCCTCTCTGTTCCTCTGGATACAGTAAAAGCAGCAAACAAACATCTGTAACTGCCCCAAATGTGCTGAGTGCAAGAGATCATAACGAATGAAATTTTCAAGGAAGAAAACACTTTAAAGAGCACCTACTTTTTTTCCTTAAAAAAACCCCACAAAACAAGAAAACACGAATTTGTTAAGTGATTTTAAAGATTACTCCTCCTCCAGAGAAGCACTGTCAAATATCTTAAACAGAAGAGGAAAAGTATTAAGAATGATGAAGCTATAAAAGTTAGGTTCAGAAAGCTGGGCCTAACTTGTAATTGTGGTGGGATGGATCAAAGCAAATTAAGGATAGAAACTAGCCACAGAAGCAAAACCTTGCGCCTTATAAGAAAAAAACGCTCTGTCTCATGGTGACAGAACACACGCCAGCGGGGCTAAGTCAAGTTGTGATTGTAAGGTGAACGAATTTAGCGCAAAGGTTTAGTGTCATTCATATCGGCTTCAACCCGGAAATGGAAATCTTCTCATCTGTTTCCTGGTTTCTGCATCGGCTTCGACAACAAAGGCTGTCTAAATACGAATTGGTGTTTTTCCTGAGCCTGCTCCGTCAGCAGATACGAGAGTTGTCACCTTCCCCTCCTCCAGCTGTCCCACATTCCTTTAAACCATGGAGAACTAACCTCTTACCCATCCCACACTGTTCTCCGCAGGTGATTCTCTCCCCCAGGAAACAAGTTCAAGACCAACCCAAGGGCAGAAGAGAACAGGGAGAGGGAGAAAGGAGGAAACCACATTCTAAATACCAGGAAGAACTTTGAAGGCAATCCAAAGACTGATAGAGAGCAAAATGTAGAAGCTAAATTTTTAATGAGAAGGAAAAGCCAGATTTTTAAAGTCCTGACTTATTTTTAGACTCTGTAAGTATTTCCAGGGGGACTAGGAGAGTGCAAAATATTACAAAAATATCATAGGAAAAATAATTTTTCAGCCCTAACACCTGAAACTTAGTTAATACCGATAAAAAGACTTCCCAAACACTTAGCAATGAACTCATTTACAATTTTAAGCACAGAAGGTTAAGCAAACACACAGGTGACACAGGTGATTCCTTTTTAAGACAAGGAATCCCAACTCTCCACCGCACTGCCACAGTTGAGCATCTGACCCAAGGAACGCACACAACAGGCGAGACTGGACCAATAAGAAACTCTCTACCAGTACTGGTACTACAGGTAAGAAGTGAAAATTGCCCCTGTGCATGGCAAATTAGGAAACGAAAACACACTAGTCTGCAGAGATGAAGAATAAAGCAGAGATGCAAGATGACATTACGCTGGACATTCAAAATGGATGTACCTGTGAGCTTTCCACTGGCTGATTCCAGTCTTTGTGAGACTAGCCTGTTCTTCCAGTGCCTAGTTTCATAAGATAGTCTTTGGGACCGAACCTCTTGGCTGAGAATCCAGCAGCTATCCTACACCCATCCTGCGGGTCGAGCACCTCTGCTGTTACAAGATCACTTTCCCTGCCTCCCTTGCAGCTAGAACATGGGCCTGTGACATCAACCTGACTAATCAGATGCATGGGGATTTCTAAGGGTGGCTACTGAGAAAGGTTATCTGCCCTAAAAAACTCCTCCTCTTCTTGACTTGACAAGGTCATAGCTGCCTGTGATGCTTGGAATGGCAGAAACAAAATGTGGTAATATGGTGATGAAATTGCTGAACTTCAACACCAATCCTAGGATCTCCCTGCCTTTGGATTCCTTGTGGTGTCAGATACTATGTGTCCTTATCATCTGAGTCACTCTCTCCTTTGAGTCTTTTGTTACTGTCGTGCAGGGGATCCTGCCGACTACACCAAGTGTCGTGCGGGGTGTCCGGCGGGGTCTCTGGTCCCACTCCCCACACAAAAACGCAGGATATGGCTAGGCCAAAAAGGAACACCCACAGAGCCATAGGTAGGGGAGTCATACCACTATACTCTCACTGGCGGCTGGGTTGGAGACACAGGAACCAGGAGCAACACAATTCTCAACCCTCACTGTGCCGCTTGCAGACTCAGCCACCATCTTCTTGCTAGCTCCCCCCTTCTTTCTGCTAACCCAGCCACGGCAGTTATATTCATGGCTAATGGCTCACTGGTTACAGCTGACGGCCAACTAGCCACAGCTGATGGCCATTTGATCACAGTCAATGGCCATTTACTACCTGAGCCAGCACCTTTCTATGTGAGGCCGAGAGCCTGGAAACTGCTTTTTGGGGCTCTGTCCCCACAGTTACTTTCAGTCTAACCCCTACACTCCTGTCTCTTTCGAATAAGCTGCACTCATTTAACCATATTTTACTGAGCGTTAACAGTGAGCCAGGCTCAGTGCCAGGCAATGGAATTATCATAGAGAACAGTGGAGTTTAAATGGGGGTTAAAATAAAAGGGCAATGGGAGCAGTTAGGTGTAGGACCCAATCTAGATGTAGAACTAGGGAAAGCCTCCCAGAAGGAGTGATGTTTAAGCTGAAACAAGAAGGGTAAGGGAAAGTCAGCAGGCAAATCGGGGAGAAGTGGGGACAGAAGGTGGGAGACGGAGAAACATTCCACGCAAGGGGAAGAGAATATGCAGGGGCCGGAAGAAGGAAACACAGCAAGTGGAAGGGAACGAAAGACGTGAACCTGGAGTGTAAGATAAAGGGAAAATAGACGGTGATGGGGACACTGGTGGGGCCCCCATCAGTCAGGGCTTTAGAGACCACGTCAGGATTTCCTAGTAAGACTGGTGATTTCAGAACTGGTGGTGTTTGTCAACTAATCAATCCTCTTTCTCTGAGACTTCCTTGGGGCTTACAGCTTGTGTTTTTCAATTATTTAATGAGGTTTAAGGATATCATCTGTGATTCTGCAAAGAATTTTTCACTGTATGAGGCCCACTATTCCATTGAAGAAGAGAAATCTAATTTTTGAGGTAAATCAAAAGCTCTACTGGTTGATATTCTCTTCTAGTTAGGCCAACAATCCAGACCTAGCAGAAGTTTTACATTTCATCTTTCCAAACATTCCTAAGTGGAGAGTATAATGTTTGTGCAATGAGTACAAGCTTTAGACTTGGAGTCTGGACACTTGGGTTCAAATGCCAACTCTAATAGTTACAAGTCATGTTACTTTGGGCAAGATTCTTTCGCTATCAGGTCTCAGTGCCCTCATCTGGAAAGTGCGGAAATAATTTGCCCCTGCCTGATACAGGTTCTTTAAAAAATCAAATAACAATGTATGTAAGAATGATAACAATGTAAGCTTTTGTTATTTGCCCTGTTAATATTGTGAAATATAATTTATTTTAGTTCTACTTTCCAAGAACAGTTGATGTCGAATTGACCTTCTCAGAAAAGGAATTAAAATGAGAGAATAGCCTTTATAGGAAGGAATAAAGATTGATACAAAGATTGAATATTAAAATAATTTATTAAGATAAATGCCGGGAGAGGAGCCACTATGACCATCTGAATGCACGTCCACAGTCTCTTATTTGCAAACCTCAAATCGAAAAATTCCTGAAAACCAAAAAGTTTTTTCTTAAACTCATCTGGTGACAAACCTTACCCGAGTCTACTTATAATCTCTATTTATCACATTTAGTGTGAGCATTCATATCTTTCATGGCAGGACTACAGTGTTACATAATATGTGATCTATTTACTGTAGTTCCTTTACAAATTCTAAAAAAAAAATGGAATTCCAAACACATTTGGCTGCAAACACAAATGAATTATGGACCAAATTTTGGGAAGTTAGTTGCTTAATCAGATAGGAAAAATAAAAGGTATAAGGATTGGGAAGGAAAAAATGAAACTGTCATTATTCACAGATGATATGAGCAACTGTAACACAGGCCAAAAAACTCACTGATAATTAGAATCAGGAGTTTAACATGATTGCTAGATATGAAACCAACATACAGAGTCCAACTGCTTGTCTATACACCAGCAACAAACAGAACTTGAACTTTTACAAACAATATTGTATATAATAGCATGGAAAATTGCATGTAGACAGAAATAAACTTAATAAAACATGTGCGAGACCATCATGGAAAAGATTAAAAGACACTGACAGAAGAAGACTTTGAAAGACTTTATTAAAGACGTGGAGGAAAACCAGAATGGAGAGACAAACTATGTTCGTGCGTTGGAAGGCTGCATATTAACTAGAGTGGATCAGTTCTCCCCCAAACTATCTATAGATTCAATGCAGTTTCAGTTAAAATCCCAACAAGTTTTCTGGAGAACGTAATTCAAAGATTTAAATGGAGCTGCAAAGGTCACTCAACAGCCAGAACTGTCTTAAAGAAGAACAAGGCGGGGGGTCTAGCCACACCGACACTGACGTCTTATAAATCAAGAGGTTGTGGAGGATTGGCCAGGGACGGAAAAATAGGTAAATGCAAAGGGCAGAAAGGCCGGGAACAGTGCCCTGCCAAAAAAAGACTTTTGGTATAGAAAAGAGGTAGCGATACAGAAAAGACATCGACACTAACGGCTAAGGACCTGGGGTCTGGAGCTAGGTGACTCACTTGGCTCTTTGACATACTAGCTGTGTCACATGGAGCAAGTTACTTAACCTCTCTGTGTTTCTGTTTCTTACCTTAAAAATGGGGATAAAAGCAGGATTGATTTGTGGGGTTTCTATAAGAAATAACTTAAATCTCATGCTTAGAACACTGCTTGGCACTTGGTAAGCTCTCAGTAAGGGTTCATGCAACCATCATCACGATGATCGTCACCATCAGGCCAATGAGGAAAGAAGAGGCTATGCCATAAAAGGTGCTGCGACAATTGTATAACTATTGGATACAATGAAATCAAACCTCTATTTCTTACAATATACAAAAACTAATTCCAGGTGATTAAAGACCTAAATGTAAACAGCAAGGCTATAAAACTTGCAGGAGACAATACAGGAGAATATCTTTCTGCTCTTGAGGTAGGAAAGAAGTTTTAAAGACACAAAAAAGCATGCTCCATAAAGAAAAAAAGTGATGAACTTGACTATGTACAAATGAAAAATCCTATTCATGAAAAAATACCACAAGGAAAGTGATAAAGGACAAAGTGAGAGAAGATATTGTAACACAGAAGATCAACAAAGTATGAGTATCTAGAATAGAGAAAGAATTCCTTTAAATCAATTTTTCCTTTTTTAAAATTGAGGCATAATAGAATGTTGTATTAGTTTCAGGTGTACGACATAATTCAGTACTTGTATATATTGCAAAATGATCACCGTTAAGCCTAGTTAACATTCATCATCATCCATAGTTATACATAAAAAGTTTTTTTCTTGTGATCAGGACTAAAGCAATTTTCTTAAAAAGGCGAAATAACCCAACAGGAAAAGGGACAAAAATAATAAAAAGTTTTAAGCATGAAATGATATTTAGGCTTATTAATAATCGGGGAAATGCATATTAAAACTACAATGAGATACCATCTCACACCCACCAGACTGGCAAAAATTTAAAGTCAGAGAACACCAAGTATTAACAAGCACGTGTTGCAATGGCACCAGTCATATACTATTGGGACCTGGACCACAGATTGGTTTTACCTAGTAAAGGTGAACCGTGCCCCTGTGCGAGCCAGCAATTCCTCTACTGGATACGTACGGATCTTATGGTCTAGGACCCTGCTGCTCACGTTCACCAAGAGGCAAATACAGGAATGTTCATAGCAGCAGAATACAAACAACCCAGCTGTCCAGAGGATTCCGTTTATATAAAGTCCCCAAACAGGCAAAACTAAACAACGTATTATTTACTGATACATTCATTAACTGATGAACAACTGCAAAGAAAAACCAAAGAATACCCTTTCGTATAAGATTCTGGCTAATACTCCACCAGGGTGGAGGCGTGGGGTGGGGGGAGATGATCAGGAAGTGGCCACAGGGAGCGTCTGGAGCAGAGGTCATTTTACCGCTGTTTTTGTACACGTCATTCTACACATACGCGTTTTCACACATGTTTTTGCAATATACCATAATTAATATTTAATTGTGAGTTTATACTTGGATTGATGGGGAAAGCAGTATAAGACAAACTTAGGAGCCTCGAGCCTCCGCCAACTGGAGATCAAAAATGGAGATAAAACATTTATGGGAGAAAAAAAGAAGCCAATGGAAAAACCTATTACATAGAGTACTGAACGACTACTTTTTCCTTGATTGATGGACTTCCTGTTTTGTTCTCATTAAAAACATAAAATGTTCCTCAGAATATGGGCATCACTAATATCCAAGTATGAATTGATTATTGACTGCAAAAAAGACTTCACACTTAGGGGGGGAAATCTTTTTTAAAAAATCCAGGACTATTACTGTTTAAAAGCTAAAAGTATTTTTCACACATCATCGCAGGAATATAACAGATAATTTCACGTTTATGAAGGTTAAGAGAGCACAAAATATTGCATTAAGCAACATATGCTGTATTTCTACTCTAAGCCAAAATCACAGTCATTCATCCATTCATTCATTCACCCAAAAATCCATTCATTCATCCATCAGTGTTTTACTGAGCAGCTGCTATGTGTCAAACTCAATTCTAGGAACTGAAGACATAGCAGCGAACAGAAGACATGAATTCTCTATTCTCATGGAGCTTACGTACTAGTAGATCTTTACTATACAAAGCTATAAAGGCATTTCAAAAAGATGAATTTAGTGTACACTCCCATGAGAACTACTAGGTCTCAAAGTCTATTGATACCTGTTAGCAGGGGTGGCAGTCAAAATATTTAACAACAAATTAGCAATAGATGGCCTATCCAATCAGAACAGAATCCAACTGTGCTGAGGCATCCTGGCTGAAAAACAGCCCAATTCCAGAAAAGGTGAACCCATTACATACCCACTAACAGAGCACAGAGTCCCTATGTTATAGAACCATGACCACAACTGAATATTACCACATGTAAAACAAAAAAGAAAAAATAAAGTATGAAGAAAAAGAAGAGCGAAGCTTTGCTTATTTGATAAGCAAACTGCTGTGTTATGCGTTTCTTTGATTGTTCATGAAATTACCCTTTTTATACATGTTCATTAGCTTTTGGAATTTCCTTCCATAATTATTCTCTTAATGTTAATTCATTTATCTATCAGAAACTTTATATTTTTCTTATGGTTTTGCATAAGTTGTTCACATATTAAGGTTTACCTGTCATATTTGGTATAAATGTTTTGCCTAGTTTGTTGATTTAAAATTTTATATATATATATATATATATATATATATATATATATATATGTATATATGTGTATATATATATATATATTTTGATGTGCAGACATATAAATGAATGGTTACCTCCGTGTGTTAGAACTATGAGGATTTCCCCCACCATGTTACATTTCTCCGTGTGCTCCAAACTTTCTTCATTGAGCAGTTTTTTATAATTATCAATATAGTATAATATTTATTTAATTAATAAGTTATTTTAAAGACACCCGAGGAAGTATCTATCCTGGAAGTAACTTATACCTTCACTTTACAGTGTCATATTCCCTTCTAGGCAGTAATTCATCATATAATATAATAGCATAAATATTGACATTTCATTCAAGTTTAATGTTTTTACTTAAAAGGGAAAAAAAGGTTCCTACTGACATGTAACATTAAATAGAAGTCCAGGGTTCATTTTCAGCTGCCTTTTCCTCTGAATATCTAAAGTCTACTGCCACGTGCTGCTACCTGTGTACTAATCCATTCACCAAAGGTTCACTGGGTGGGCACTCTTACCAGTCATTGTAATACCAGTTACCTCTGTCACTCAGCACGGTCTCACCTGTGCCGGACTCACCGCATCCTGCACTATGAGTCGAGACTCCGATGGCACCTAGCCTTCAATAAATAGTTGCTAAATAGATGAATGAATCAGTGCAGGATACTTCAAACATCACATTCCTTCTAGCCCACAACCGGAGTCAGCTCAGTGAGTATGCGCAGTTTACTATTATCCTGGATTTCAGGGCTACGTGTGCCAGCCTCTCTGCCAAGTGCCGGATGGGGCTGTGAACAGAAAAACACCCTGCTCTCATGGCACTATTAAAAATGCTATTTATGAAGAGCATGCGATAACATGAGATTGTCCCAATGTAAGGTGATAATTTTTTTAACATCCTATCATGATGTTAGGAACTCGCAAGTCCCTGAGATCGGGTGTAAAAAAGAAAAACAAGCTAAAAAAAAAAACTGGAAAAAAAAAACCCCCACAAATCTAGTACACGACTGACTGCCTTCCCTGGACAGCTGCCAAAGAATATGAGATGACTAAATGTTTAGACACCTATAATCTTAGCACAAGTGTTTTCTTTTCATGAATTATACATGGGTAGTCAGTTCTCTTAATAGCATAAAGCTATTCAAGTTTTAAAAATAAACACGAATAGATATTTCAAAGGAAACCCACCATGTTTGGCTCTCTTTTTGAGTGTTGTAATTATTTCTGGCTTCATCTGATTACAATGTTTTGAGCTCCTGTTTCTGTGTTACAAATCTCTTGTGAGCAAATGCTAATAGAGCCAACACACTAATATTATGCTTTAAAAACAAACCGAACGGGTAAACTACAAACGTTCAGCACTGCTGGGCACACTAAGCATTTTTTTGCAGAGCAGGAGAGCTTTGTGGGTTCGGCCGCATAAGGCACTAGAGTTAGACGAGTTAGCGCTGGTTCCCACGCTTCACCTCTCTAGCAGTGTGAAGTTACTGCGTTTAGTATCCTTATCCTTAAGCGAGAATAATAGTACCTCACTTAAAGCCCCTGAACTGTACACTTCAAAATGGTTAAAATGGCAAATTTCATGTTGTCTCTATAGGATCAC
Source organism: Rhinolophus ferrumequinum (assembly GCF_004115265.2). Taxonomy (NCBI): domain Eukaryota; kingdom Metazoa; phylum Chordata; class Mammalia; order Chiroptera; family Rhinolophidae; genus Rhinolophus; species Rhinolophus ferrumequinum. Next base: position 78,358,623 of record NC_046295.1, read on the forward strand.
ATTAAAAAAATAAGTTTACGGCAAAAGAAGAGTATTAGGAGAAGTCAGAAAAATCCCGTCAGACCCAACCATCTAGGGCCACGCTGGACATTGAAAGGACGTGTGGAGTGAGCAAGGAAGCCACTGAAATACTTTGAGAATGGTGAGATTGCACTGATATTGTTTACAGACTCTCAGTATCCCTTTCACCCCTTCTAAGTTTCCACTTTATCATAAAGGCTGAATGGCTTTTTAAAATGACATTTCTCAGACTCTTGGATTTAGGGATTTGGGTTTGGGTTTCACGAGTGAGAGGGACTCTTATGAGATCCAGAAAGCAAAAATAAGGCAGTGAAAAGCAAAAATAGTAGCAACCTGGTAGAGTCATTGGGACATAAAAATGAGTTAATATAGTGTAAGGTGCTTAAAGCTGATGCTGAGCAAGTAAGTAGCTAAATAATAGAAAGTCCCGTGTTTCCCTGAAAATAAGACCTAGCCGGACCATCAGCTCTAATGCATCTTTTGGAGCAAAAATTAATATAAGACCGGGTCTTATATACTATACTATACCATACTATACTATACTATACTATACTATACTATACTACCAGGTCTTATATTAATTTTTGCTCCAAAAGACGCACTAGAGTTGATTGTCCGGCTAGGTCTTATTTTCGGGGAAACAACGGTGGCTAAGTCATAGCAATATCATAAGACGGGTCAAACAATGAACGTTTGCATCTTAAAGACGAGATAAAACCATCTTTACCAGTAGATTCCATTCTGCTTTTTGCACATCAGTTAGTCACAGCATGAGCTAGGCAGAAATCCCACACTGCTGGTGGTTGTGACTATGACCCGGAGTCTAACAGCAAAAATCCTTGTGTCCCAGGGTTTTGGGGCAGGACTGTATAGGAAACCCCTAATTTATAGGGAAGTGCCCAGACTTTAGGAATTCTTCAAAGCATTATGCAAATGAAAAGGATTTTATTGTTCCAGGAGGTATTGGCAACTCAAGGTAATCTACATGGTCAATGTCATTGTCTATATTTTTTTGGGAGGGGAGTTCATGGTTTTAATTCCAACGTATCTTATTTTGTTATCAATATAAATTGAGATTGTTTCTTTCCTTTTCTTTTTTTGCAATCACAAACAAAGATTTGGTAATATTAATTTGAAACAGACCTCATCTATCCTGAGCTCCCTCCCAGTCACTGAGTATCTAGGTCATGGATAATAATAACAGCAGTTACCACGTGTAGGGACCTTACGAGGGGCAGGCTCAGCTCCAAGCACTTGACGTCTTTCACTTAATCCTCACAAGCATCGTATGAGGCCAACACTGTTAATATCCACTTCCTTGAGATGGGTAAAATGAGGCACAGAAAGGTTAAAGGACTTGCCCAAGGCCACACATTAACTGGAAGAGATGAGATCTGAACTCAAAGGCCATAGTTTACGTTCGAGTTCACTTCGTGCTGTACATCCTATGGGTGTTGCCAAATGAATCATGTCGTATGTCCACACGACAGTGCCATACAGAATTGTTTCTGCCCTAAGAACCCTCTGTGCTCCCCCTATTCACCCCTCCCGCCCTCCTAACCTCCGAGCGTCAGTGTCTGCATACTTTCGCCTTTTCCAGAATGTCACATAGTTGGAATCAGAGAGTATGTGGCCTTTTCAGACTGGCTCTTTCACTTAGCAGTATGCATTTCAAGTTCCCCCATGTCTTTCTGTGACTTGACAGTGCATTTCTTGTTATTGCTGAATAATATCCCACTGTCTGGAAGGACCACAGTTTGGTTATCCATTCACCTACTAAAGGGCATCTCAGTTGTTTCTGAGTTTTGGCAATTGTGAATAAAGCTGCTACGAACATTTGTAGACAGGTCTACCCTGATACTTTACCTTCAAAAAAAGATTTTTTAAAAGTCATGGGCTTGTTCTCTTTATTTCTTTATGGTAAAAAACAACACTGATAACAGAATAATTACAGCACTATTTAAAAAGCATGCTGACCCCACAGAAAAGCCAGGATTTCCTCAAACGAAGAAAACTTCTCTCAGCACCACCAGACATTTATAAGAAATGCTAATGAGCAAAAAGGACATGGAACCTTTAAGAATTATGAATAACTTAAGAATTGTGAATAAGAATTATGGTCAATGGTAGGCATGCTGAGTAATTTTTTTTTCAGGCAGTATTTGTAAAGATAGCATGGACCAGCAAGACAATATTCCCCATTCCAGGGAAGCCTGCACGAACTCTCAGCTCTTAACTGTCTCTCCTGTGTGTAGCCTCATGCCATTTATGTGTATTTTCTTTTCAGCATCGATCGGACCATAAATCCACCTTTATCTGGGTAATTATTTGATTAGAAGCTCAGTGAGGACAGACACCCTCTGTGCTCATCCTTGTATTTCCCAGGACAGAACAGAAAGAATGAATATCTTAGCAAAAGTACTATTTTAATAATAGCTAAAGAGCCAGTGTTAGTGAGAAATTCCTTAAACTTAAAAGCATATTTCTATTTTTGAGAAAATTCATATGATACCGTATACATGGCTAATTAAAAATTATTGTAGACAGAAAAGAGAAAGAATTGCTAAGGTTCACTGCCATTATCACGATCTCAAAATTTGATTTTTAGACCGGGCATATAGCACATAGAGAATATCTGGGTTATTTTAAAGGCACTCAAGAGTCCACTTTTACAGACAGTTACTTACCATTTACTCAAAAATTGGAATATATAGATAAAGAAGATGTGATGGATACACACACACACACACACACAGAGTGGAATATTATTCAGCTATGAGAAAGAAGGAAATCTTGCCATTTGTGACAACTTGGATGGACCTTGAGGGCATTATGCTGAGTGAAATAAGTCAGACAGAGAAAGACAAACACTATATGAGCTCACTTATACGTGGAATCTAAAAAAGCCAAACTCAGAGAAACAGAGAGTAGAATGGTGGTTACCAAGGGTAGGAGGGTGTGGGTGGGATGGGTAGATGTTGGTTAAATGGTACTTCCAGTTGGAAGACGAGTAAGTTCTGGGGATCTAATGTATAGCACGGTGACTATAGTTAATAATATTATAGTATATACTTGGAAGTTGCCAAGAGAGATCGTAAATGTTCTCACCACCAGAAGGTAATGATGTGACATAATGGAGGTGTTAGCTAACAATATTGTAGTAATCATTTTGCCATATTTAAGGGTATCAAATCAACATGTTGTACACCTTAAACCACACAATGTTATATGTCAATTATATCTCAAAGCTAGGGGTGGGGGTTTGAGTATAATGTAAGTAAATTGTACTAGAATTTCTATAAACTCTGAAACTTCTGCCCCTGAAAACCTGAAGTGGGGACTTCATGTCAAGCAAGTAAGAATCATCTTTCATTAGCTAGAAATAGTAAAATAATACTTTAAAAAAGACAATCCAATCGTTATATTTTTCCCTAGACAAAAGCCAACATAAACCAGCCAAACTGATTTTTTGGATGAAACTGACAACTAGGTCGCCCTGGTTTCATAAAAAGTCTTTGTGGGTTCACTAGGGATTTTGGATGAAAGATACATCCTTGTAGTGATTTACGAATATATTTCAGAATATCAATTTTGTAATTTGCTCTGATGTTTACAAAAATCAATGAGCAAAGCTCCAAAACAGATCATCATGACTGCTCCATCTGGAGTCCAAATCTGCCACATAAATTCATATTTGGCAATAATTAACTGGAAAGAAATAAACAATTCCACCCCTGCTTATATGGTTGTTTGTTTTGGTTTTGGGAGTGATGGCTGGCCAGAAAGGAACCTCAGGTTTTTCAAGTGGTCAAATGCACAATGCTGATTTTATCTATATAAACACTGGAGTATTTTCACTGGATCCCATGTGATTAAAAACAAAAAAAGGCTACAGAACCTGAAAGTACCCATCGCTATAAGCCCCCTTTAAAGCCTGTTCTGCCGATTTGCCTTTTAGGCAACAGAATGATGTTTTGATCACATTTCTCAACGTAAATACTAATAGGGAAGTTCGGTTGGCTGTCAAAACCCTGGCATATAAAATGGCACCAATACGAGTGACTCTGCCTAGGAGACAATGTGACATATGTTCATTTTCACATCAGCAACATCCATGAACACAAAGTTCGTCATTTCATCAGGATTCTTTGGAATCCTGTGGCAGGCATTTATTTTTCCTTTTCTAAGTGTTGTCTATTTGAGACCAATGGCACGATGACGACCTTAAAACTGCTGTTTCTGTAACACAAACTACCTCACGTCAACATAAAATCAAAGGTAACCTAGCTCAGTTGGTTAGAGCATAGTGCTCTTAACAACAAGGTTGCCGGTTCGATCCCCACAGCGACCACTGCGAGCTGCACCCTCCACAAACTAGACTGAAACAACTACTTGACTTGGAGCTGATGGGTCCTGGAAGAACACACTTAAAATAAATTTTAAAAACTTAAAAAACAACAACCGAAAGGTAGGCAGAATTCAGTACCACCACCAAAAGTTACCAACAGGAGCAGAGAATTTAATGTGCTACGCTAACTCAGCAGAGATACAGCCCAGTTCCAACCTTAAGTTTCTGGTACTCTGCTCTGAGTACCGTAACAGATTAGAAGGAGGCCAGCAGTCAGGAACTTTGAAAAGCTGCCATCTTCTCAAGTGGCAGCAAGCAGCTTTCAGCCCTCCATTCCCACGGCAGGAACAACAGAATATAACATGTGATGGGTCCCTGTAGATAGATCGTGGGTGTCAGGGCACAATCATATTTAGTCCCAACGTCCTCTGGTACTGAGATAATTAAAATCACTATTAAACATATATCCATAGATTCCCAGCCCTAGTTCTTTGTGTGTTTTTTTAAGAAACCTCCAAAACAATGTGAAATTGCTGACTATGTTTTTCAAAGTACTTCTGATATGAGATAACATAAACCTGGTCATTCAGAACAGATGGGCTTCTAGGTAATGAAAAATTATTATAGCAATTTCTAGAAATCTCACACCTATTAAACTTAAGGACAGCTGTCAAGTCTTTTCATATTCATCCCCCACGGCGGCCAGCTCAGTGCCTTGCATAATATAGGCCTGTGGAAGAGAGTTACAACACAAGTAAAATGAATGGTGTTTATAGTCGAGCTAACTATAGTGGCTTTAAAAAAGAACCAAATAGTTATTTTCAGCCACACTCTATAATTACAGTAAAAGGTGTAAAAAAAGTCAAGCTTCACCACTCACTGTGGACTCCATCCTCTCCTACTTCAGCTCACTTTGGTCTCCCACATGCTCGGAGCACACCACCAGCCAACTGGACTGAAAGCCACTAAATAAATACTAGTTTTAGTAGTTAGCATACCAACTGATTTGGTAGAAAGCTCTCTGCAGAGACAACAATCCCCAATTAATTCTTTGAGTTTGGTTCAGTGTTAAGGAATGCATTTTTAAATAGCACCTAATATACCCTTATAACCTGTTTTGCAACAAGAGTATTCACACAATAATTAGGGAGACTTCAAGCAAAACACAGCACTCCTTAATTACTTGGGAGGAAATTTATAGAAGCCTTCTGAAGAGTTAAAGATCAATTGTTTTATACAGCGTGTACAATGGCTTTTAAATGTCCAAAGACCAAGGAGCTTCCCAGATTAGTTCTTTGCCATGGCAGACACAATAACTAAGATGCCCAGTACCAATCTGTTTAACCTTTTCCTTTTAAACCAAGGTGAAACTCACATAACATCAAACTGACATTTGGTGGCATTTAGTACATTTACCAGAAATTGTGTGGCATTTAGTACATTTACCATGTTGTACAACCACCACTTCTATCTAATTCCAAAATATTTTCATCACCCTAAAGTATAAGGTAAAAACCTGTATTCCCCACTCCTCCCTCCCCCAGACCCTGGCAAACACCAATTGGTTTTCTGTCTCAATGGATTCGCTTATTCTGGATATTTTACATAAAATGGAATCACACAATATGTGACCTTTTATGTCTCTTCACCAGGCTTAATGTTTTTGAGGTTCATCCAAGTTGTCACATGTATCAGTACTTCATTCCTTTTCATGGTGTGAATAATATTCCACTGTGTGGGTAGACCACGTTTTGTTCAAATCCACCCATCCGTCAATGGACAGATGAATTGTTTCCACCTTTTGGCCACTGTGAATAGTGCTACTGTGAACATTCCTGGAGAAGTATTTATCTGAACACCTATTTTCAATTATTTTGGGTTTGTCCTGAGGACTGGAACTGCTGAATCAGATGGTAATTCTATGTTTAATTGTTTAAGGATTTGTCACACGGTTTTCCATAGCATGAACCATTTTACATTTCTACCAACGATAAACAAGGGTTCCACTTGTCATTTTCTATTTTTTTGATTACAGTCATCCTGGTGGATGTGAAATAGTATTTTATTATGGCTTTGATTTGCATTTCCTGAACAACTACTGATGTTCACCGTCTCGTGCTTGCTGGCCATTGGTATACCTTCTTTGGAAAACCAATCTCCTTTTATTCCCCACTTCCATGACAATAAATGCAAATAATTTTAGTCTTTACTATCACTTTCTTTAAAACGGATCCGTCTTCACTTTTTAAATCTATGTTTGGAAGTCACATGAATTAGGTAAGAGCCTGCACTGGTCGTCAAAGGGCAAAATCCAAGACTGTTTCCAGTTTGGCAATTGTCTTGTTTATTGAACACCTGTTTGTATAATACAAGGTACTATTCTAGGTTACTGGTGACACAGCACCAAAGAAAACAAACGAAAAACCTTGTTCTCATGGAGTTTATTTCCCACGCAAAGTTTGATAAATACTAAATCTATTACCCTGGAAAAGGACAGAGCAAAAAATGGGTAACAAGTACTTTAAAACATAGAACCTATAAGTAGGCCATGTAGGGCTCTTGTGTACAGATATTAAATAATATTGAAGGACTATCTTACTTGTACAGCTAAAAGTACTGCTCAATATACTAATCGGCCATATTTTACATAATTACAACTAGGAAATGTACATATCCTACGTGTTTACAAAGCTTTGGGTCCAAAAGTGCAGAACAACTCACTTTAATACGCTCAAGAATAAAACTGTCAAACAGCAGCACTGTCCTTTTCCTACCAAGAATAAACCCAATTTTTACAAATAGAGCTACTATTGTATACTAAGTTATATGGTAGAGTTTATAAACCATTGTTTGCAAGAGACATTTTATCTAAGTCTGATTGTTTGCTAACAAAACATTCTTGGAAATTAAGTTTAATCGAACTTCTCCTTTCCAAGTTATTTCTATGCCAATCCCTAAGATGAAGTCATTTTGCATTAGACATTCAGCAAACTTACTTATTAAACCACAAATTCACATCCTGCATCCCTACCTGATAGAAAATAGAGGACATGAATAGTTTACACAAAAGACATGGTTCTTAAACTTCGAAAAGACAAATGAAAATTGAAACAACACCGAAACGCCACTTTTCACCTGGTTATCAGACATCGAAACGTTTGACTACACGCCGTTGGGGAGAATGGAGACCACAGGGACTCAGGCAGATGGCCCGTGAGGGCACGACTGTAAGGCCTGCTTTGGAGGGTGGTTTGGCGACACTTATCTAAGCTCTTGGTACTTATTCTCCAAATATACTTACACATATACAAAATAACACATGTAAGTCTATTGATCAGTACCGTTTTTAATAGGCAAATATACCGAAAACAACTTAAATGACCGTAACAAATCCCAATACGTCCACAAAATAGAATTTTGTATAACCATTAATTGGGAATTAATAGTTACATTAAGAAGAAGGGGGCAGCTAAGGAAAAAAACACTGAGATATCATAAACGATACAAGTAAGGTACCAAAAAGTGTGACTAGTCTGCTAAATGTTTGTACGGCGGTGGGGACATTTATTTATCAATACTACATAACTCTCTGGAAGAATTCCCAAGAAACTAGTAACAGTGGTTGCTTCCAGGGAGGAAAAGGGGGTGACTGGGGACAGGCATACCATGCGCATGTGTCGCCAATTCAAAAATACATAAACAAGTAAGAAATAAATCATGCTTTGAAATCATGACTTTTCCCCAATTTGGCTTCTTTAACCGAGGCTTCTTCTCTTATAGCTGAACTTGCAGAGTTCATTTAAGTGCATCACTGCATAAAGGACATTACAGGAACAAAACTATACACACGGGTAGGGCTGGTGGGAGGAGGGGAAGAGCCCCGAAGCCACCTGGGGCAAGAGCATTCCTAGAAGAGGATAACGCCAGGACAAATCTATACAGAGCCCTGAGGTAGAAACACGCTGGTGTGCATGAAGGAAGAGAAGGCCCACGTGGCTAGGAGATAGTATTTAGGGAGGTAGGCCAGCAAGATAAAGGCTTGTCTAAATTTAGCCTTTGCTCTGAGGTGGTAAGTCCTTAAGTTTGCACTCAGGTCTCAACCACCTCATATTAGGTAACCCAGGTGCCTACATGTTCTCCCTACAGGACCCCTCGGAGCTGCCCACGTGATCCAAGAGATGGGCCATCTTTCTGACTTCTATGAATGTTAGCAAATCCTACGTTCCCTCTCATCTTTTTCTTTCCTCCTTCTCTTTCTTTACTTTTGCCTCATGTGATTGCCTCACTCCTAGGACTGGCCCACAATTCAAAGCCTACCAAGTAAATAGATAGTGTATAAAACAGTTTAATCTTTTCATCTTCCTTTGAGCTACTCTGGTCTCGGCTACACTGAAAAATCAAGATGAGTATACTCTTCAGCTTGGCTGAAGTTTACAATCATTGAACTGCCAGCCCCCCACATTCTAAGCATGTGATCTAGAGCTACTTATTTTTACTTACAACTATTACTTATTAGTTACTTAGTATTACTGACAAATATTATTTATTTTTAAACAGATCTTTTTTACAGAATACCACCTAACTAAACACTGCTGATGGAGACTTTCCTTTGCCCGTTTCTGCACCTGACTTTTAAAGTTTTCCATCTTTTTTACATAATCAAACGACAACTTATCGATCTGCTTGGAGTTGTCAGAAACAGTCTTTACTGCTTCCAGCTTCTCTCGAGGGTTTTCTTCTCATTTAATGGGCTGTTCATTCCACTTTCTCAGACAATTGCTGGCATTTCATGATGCAGAGAAACTCAGGAAGTGAAGAAGAAAGAAGTCATCGTCCCGCGTTCTATTTCCATCAGGTGGTTGAATATTTTTTATCTGGAAATGAAGCACTTGACTGCCTCTAGTTTTGCTGGAGTGATATGATTTACCTACCTTACTTGTTGAACTGCCAGAGTGACAAAATCAATTAAACAACAAGCCTGTCAGGTTTCTCAGCCAGAAGATTTTGTCCTGTGGAGTCACACCCGAGACACTCAATCCATGGACAGAGTACCTGACAGCTCAAGGAAGGTGCCGCCTGGTTCTACTTATGTACCGCTGCTTGAATTGCTGTACCTTTTACAAACTGCTATTCACACAATTAGCAGCTCTTTGAGCTACAGTGTGGGAACCATACATAAAATGTCTAAATAGACTTTTTAGCCTTGGAAGTAGTTGCTCCACGAGAATTGACGTATTCTCCATTTATTATGAATCAGTAATCCTAGGACAACCATTTCAGTGTCAGTTGATCCCGGAACTCAGATTACCCTGGAACACATGAGTTGAAGGGAGCTGAGGTCATGCAGTCTAGTTAGTTTACACCCAATTCATCGATCATTTCTACAACGCCCCTAACAACGGAGTGCTCATTTGGTTCCTTCTCAAGATGGAATTCAAGACACGAACAAAATATCATCACAACCAGCCACCTGTGAACGTACATAGTGATACCCACTGCTTAGATGGCTTATTGTGTCAGACACTTACTGCTCTGAGTATTCATTAACTCATTTAATATTCTCAATAATCCCGTGAGGGAGGCACTATTAGTATCCCCATTTGACAGGTGAAGGAACTGAGGTTAGAAGACTTGCCCTACATCACTCAGCTGGTTAGTATCAGGCCACAAACCAAGCTCTTAAACAATATGGCTAAATTGTAGAAATGTTCTAAGAATAAAATAAAAGAATTTAAAAATAAGCAGCCCCTGGAGACTATCCAGTCCAAGGGCTCCACTCCCCGAGTGAAGACACAGTGAGTAGCAGAGAAGACAACTAGATCCATACGCTCAGCGTTCACCTGGCAGACCCACTGCCTCCAGAATATGGATTGTATTTCACAACTAAAGCTATAGGAAAGTTTTGGTATTTCTCAAACAACACTTCTGAAGTGGATCAGCTTGGCTTACATTTCAAAGAAGAGGAGATAAATTTTAGGGAGAAAAACTGGCCAAACCATTTCTTCCAAAAGGCAATTGCAATGAAATGTCCTCTTCTGTGTGTTGATGGCTATGACAATAATGTAAAAACTCTTGAGATTTTATAAAGAATGAGGCAGAATCATCATATTCAACGTGTACGATCTTGTGACAAGAACCTTAGAACAAACTTAGTCTAATGGTTTCTTTATTCCTATAAGTCTTCATGTCAGAGCTTCTCAGTGTTTAATTCCATCATCTTCAGAGAAAATAAGTATAAAAACTTCTTGAATGTTTCTCAACTTTCCAATTTCATCTTCTAAGGGATTTCTTCAAAGAGAAAGTGATCTAATTTTATTTTTAGACTAGACTAAAAGGATGCACGGTAACACCAGGCTTGAATAACTAAACAAGGGTGGCGTTACTATCTCCTATCACGTCCAACGATAGTGTCCAGTTATTACGTACTGTATAACCAATCACTCCCAAAGCTCACTGGGAAAGAACCATTTTATTGTGGGTCAGCAATTTGACAGGGACAACTTGTCTCTGTTCCTCCATGGCTGGGGCCCCAACTGGAAAGACCTGAAGGCTGGGGTGACTGCTGGGAGCTAATAATCTGGAAGCCTTTCACTCATATGGCTGGCAGCTAATTATGACTGTTAGCCAAGACCTCAGTCGGACTGTCAGCTGGAACCTCTACAGCAGGCCTCTCCATATGGTTTCTCTATGTGGGTTGGTTGGGCTTCCTAACAATATGGCACTGGGTTCTAAGAGTAAGCATCGCCAAAGAGCAAGGCAAAAGTGTACGCCATCTACTATCCTGCCTCGGAACTCATAGGCAATCACTTTCACCATATTCTCTTGGACAAAGTGTCACAGAGATCTGCTTTGGTTCAAGGGGAAGGGACATCAGCCCTCTCCTATCCGTCAATGGGAGGAGTCTCAAAGTCACATTTAAAGAGCACATGGAATAGGAGAAATTGTTGAGGCCATATTTGCAAAATAGTATCTGTCCCACATATGAAGCTGTTTCCCCCCAAATCTGATCTGATAGGTGATCCAGCATCACCAACTTTAAGCTATCTCTGAGAAGAATAAGGAGGAAATGAAATAATATCGGGTACAACAGAGATCTCAGTCAGCAAGGTGTGACTTAAACAATTCTAAACATTCTCTGCTCATCTCCAAATGTCAGAACAAGCACACAGGAAGCTTTCAAAGAAGCAGAGTAGAAACTATTGGATGTTCTGCAAAACCTATTAAAATCGTGCATGTGTGACATTAATTTCTGATTATTACCAAAACCCAAACACCCATCAGTGGCCCACTTATTTCTACCTTTTCCATTTATGAACTGGTACATTGATTTTACTTCTAAGCATATCAAAGCTTCAAGATCTGTTTATTACGTCCTTTGAACAATTTACAAAACCAATCACCTCTTAATGGTCTACACCCGTCCCAACCTGCAACAAGTCTCCCATAATGATTCTCAGTAAGGTCAACAGCTCAGCAAATAGTACCGCCGCTGTCCAAAAGAGCAACAGTGCTTGGAAGAACATCACCATGCCAAAAGTGTAGACGTTTACCATTTTAATTCTAGCTTTTCTGATTGCCCACACTTATATTGGGCAATCAGACCCAAACAGACCCAAACAGCCTGGAACCGTTCCCAGAGCTCCAGGTGCACGTATTCAACTATCTACTAGATATCTAATCGGCACCTTGCAAAATAAAAAATGCCCAGCACTACATGTCTCTCTTCAGCAACCCTAACCCTTCAGTTCTCAGTCTCTTACACCCTTATTTTTCTCCATAGCATTTATCATGATCACATATGTTATATAGAGAGAAATCACACAGAAGGGCAACTTTTTTTTACTGTTTGGTTCACTGTCATCTTCTCTTTGCTAGAAGAATGCCTGGCGTATAGTAGGTGATCAATAGTATTTGTTTAGTGAATTAACAGTGACTTATCTGGGTACCTGAGTAAATCACAACTAGAGAAACATAGGGTGCCTGTAAGTGGATGACTGCGTACGGAAGTAGCTCCAAAATTACACTGGATTTTAAATTTGTGATAAAGAATAAAAATGAGCATAAACTGAGAATGCATGAGAAGGAACCAAAGTGTTAAATAGTGCTACCTAAGCCACATCAGAGTTACCTCGGAGAGCTTCTAAAATTACAGACTGTCAGACTTGCCAGTTTGGGAAACGCTGGAAAGTGAGATGACGAAGACCCACCATCCAATCTCGGTACCTGAATATAATCTCAGGGATGCAAGACTGAACAGAGATAGAATTTAAAAGGTCTAAACATAACTAGTTACCCAACAGTCTATCTAAAGAAAGAACAGGTTAACAGAAAAGGAATTCTCTACATAGCACCTACAAACTAGACTCTAGTCTATCCTTAGCATAGATCTTTCCTTCTGGAAAAGACAGAGGCCTTAGGCTTCCATAGCTTGGTGTCACAAGCCATTAAATTCATCCAAATCCATTTGATTTTATGCTCTCCAAGGAACTTTGCATAAAATTTAGCTTTCTGCATAGATTAGCCTGCAGGGAGAAAAGGTGCAGATTGGCAAACAGGACTAGCTAGTGTCCTCATGAGTATTCTGCTCATTATAAGTTTCAGATTTGCCTTCTGGTTTGTTCATCCATCTTGGGAATTTGGTTAGAATGAATCACCTCCAGGCAGACTGACAATACCAAGTCTCTTAGCTTCAGAAAGCCGAGGTGGAGACCTGGAAAAACTTATCACAAGTCTGCCTCCTGAGCATAAGTGAAGAGAGGGCAAGAAAGAAGTGACTGTCGGTTCTGGTTTTGTGCCCAACTGGTGAAAACAACAAAGAGGACCTGAAGCTGACATACTGCTTAACCCACAAGCCAAAACAATGACTCGGCCTCACCCTCCCAATCGTCACCACTCAAAATGTACACTGCTAGGTCTGCTTTAGGCATCCAAGGCTCCCTAGCTATTGACTTCAACCTAATTCCACCCAGATAAACATGTTGGGGGATGCGCTCTGCTCCAACCCACAAGGTTAATCCAACCAACCAAGCTTGCAGCTGCAGTACGGAGACCGAGAAACTGGCCCGTAACTCCGTGCTTTCGGCAGTTCATGTCCTCAAGGGGATGCCATGGTCCCCGCATAGTTTTCAGCTCGTCTCTCTTTTCAGCCTCCTCTTGACAAGCTCTGCTCATTCTTGAGCTCTGTGTCTTCTTATACTTCTGGGCCTTCAGACATGGCATCTCCTCCCTCTTCCTGGAAGTCTCTGTCAGGTCACCCCCCCCAACCCGACCATCCCCACTCACCTGCATGAAGTCCTAGTTCTCCGGGACTCCACATAAATGCCACGCAAGCCCAACTGAGTCCGCCCGTGTTTCCATGTGGTCACCCTCCTCAGCCCTTGTCACACTGTACTTACTGTAAGTTCTTGTCCACCCCTGTGCCCCCTACAGGACTGTAAAGAACCATGTCTTGGCACCGAGTAGATGTCCCCAAACAGATAGAGTGGGCAAAATAGAGAGGTGTCAGTTAGACTCATTGCGTCTGTATCTCTTGTCTGACAGAATTTTTATAGTTTCATTTGTTTTCTTTTTTATACTAAGTCATAATTATTTGCCACCTACATCACCAACCCTCTTGCCAAATCGGTAATGACAAATTAAGAATTAAATTTATCCCACGATGACAGGGACACTTTTCATGTACACCTGAGTATCTTTTGAAAACTGAACAATACAAATAGGTAATCTATTTTTAAGGATGAGTAAAATTTAAATTTAATGTCATGGTGAAAAATACACTTTATATATACATACACACTCATGAAATCCACATTTCTTTGCCCAAACGTTGCTACACATTTCCATTTATATCTGTCCTAAAGCAATTATTTTTAAACTCGTTAGTTTTCTTTGCTAAGAAGAAATCAATCTCAACGAAGCTGATATATAGAGTAATTCATTAGATGTCTCAAGCAGCAAATATCCAGCTTTCAGGGGAAATAACAGTGACTTCACTATAACTTGTTAAAAAAGTGGTAGTAACAGCCAAAGAGAACTATTTCTCCCTGAGGGATAACATTAAAATTATATTTTATGTAAACCCAGGTATACTGCTAAAAATTGGTATGGTTAGTGTTTTGTAGTGCATTTTATATTTAAAAAAAAAGAAATCTCCTAAAATCCAGAGTTCTTTTCAAAGCAATGATTTCCAGGCATTGTCCTACGATTGGGTTATTTTATTGTTAACACGTAAACAGAATGTTAAATCAAAGGACAAATACTTCACTGTGGAAACCAGAAGGTCAGGACAGTGAACTGCTCGTTTTTCACGAGTCCTGCTTGCAGCAGGAGACTTCTGCGATTTTCTCCCCAGGAAACAGGCTTCTTTTCCCTTTAATCCTCCCATGACCTCATCAGATGATCTCAAAGCACTTTACAAACACGCTCATCTTTCTGCCCCTGGTAGAGAGCACCACGTACCCCTTTATAGGTCAGCACAACGAGGAACAGAGGTGTGAGGGCTTGCCCGACACTAATAAATGTTAGATTAGGCAAGCAGTGCAGCCAGGCTGAGCCCTTCCAGGCCGGCTCACCCTCACCCATGCTATTTCCCCCAAGAATCTGTCTGGTAGTTTCATGCATTGCGGGAACCCACTCTCAGTTTTGGTTGTGCAAACAGAAGTGCAAGGGGCCATAGCTTCCTTTCTTTTCCCATGGATAGGAGGGGAAATGTTTGGTTTCATGATCCTTAAGAACCAAAACGTGGAAAGCCCTGCATGGGACAGCCAGAGCATCCCCAAAGTGGTCCATATCTATTATCTTTTTTCTCAATTTAATTAAAAATACTTTTTACCAAGACATATTTTTGTTAGATGCAAAATCAAAAATGTGATACTACTCTTACAATTTAACACCTTTACAAATTAATTCCTTTAAATTAGAAAAGAAGGACTTTGGATTTAAAAGAATGGGGGATCCCTAGACAACCATGAATACCTGCTAAAATATAAGCTTCATTCATAACAGCTTCCGCTGGGTCCGCACCATGAGTCATGGATTCTCATTGACTCTCAGTATGAGGAACATCAAGGTTTTGGAGAACAAAACCTGGATCAGTCATAGGGGAACTATGAGTGAGCAACGGGGAGAAAAGGGATTGCGAGGTACTACCTAATACGGAAGATGCCGTTTTTAAACTACATTTGTTTAGTTAGTGTCAGGAAAAAGACACGGCATTTAAATTCTAACACTAGCACCCATTGTTTGGGTGAGTCTGGTGAGTAATGCCACCTCTCTGAGGCTCACCTATAAAATGAAGATAACGATTAAACTCACAGGGCCATTGTTAGGTTAGGAAAGGATGCATTTAAATCCCCCAGTAAAGGTGCATCCGGCACTTAACAAGTTGGTTTTCTTCCGTTTTCATAGTTTAAAAGATGGGGGGGAGAATTTTGATTCTGTGTGTGATTCCTCAAGAAAGCAGGGTAGCAGAGTGGCTTTACAGCGGGAGGCAGAGAAGACAGCAAGCTCTAAAACACCACGTGGGGGCATACAGATGAAACAAGACTGCCGAAGTATTGATGATCTGGAAGCTGGAAGGTGAGAACATAGCGGCTCCTAATATTATTTTCTCTAAGTATGTTGGGAAATTTTCTATGATAAAAAGTTGAGGGGCCGGCCCGGTGGCTCAGGCGGTTGGAGCTCCATGCTCCTAACTCCTAAGGCTGCCGGTTCGATTCCCACATGGGCCAGTGGGCTCTCAACCACAAGGTTGCCAGTTCAATTCCTCGAGTCCCACAAGGGATGGTGGCTCTGCCCCCTGCAACTAAAATTGAACACGGCACCTTAAGCTGAGCTGCCGCTGAGCTCCCAGATGGCTCAGTTGGTTGGAGCGCATCCTCTCAACCACAAGGTTGCCGGTTCGACTCCTGCAAGGGATGGTGGGCTGCGCCCCCTGCAACTAGCAACGGCAACTGGACCTGGAGCTGAGCTGCGTCCTCCACAACTAAGATTGAAAGGACAACAACTTGACTTGGAAAAAAGGCCTGGAAGTACACACTGTTCCCCAATAAAGTCCTGCTCCCCTTCCCCAATAAAATCTTTAAAAAAAAAAGTTGAAACAATAATAATTTTTGAAGGTATTAACTTGAAACAAAAAAGATGAGGAGGCATGTTCTAGAGTCCCAAAGACTTGGGACTGAATCTCTACTTTCTACTCTGTGAACTTGTGTCAGTTATTTTACCCTTCTGAACTTCCATTTCCTCTCTTACAAAAGGGGCATAACAGTGTGGCCAGTGCAGAGATGTGCCACTCAGATCCTCCGTCCAGAAAGGACTCGCTGCCCAGTTGCAAGGAGTGTGATTGGCAGACAGCCTCCTTTAGGGTCTGCCTCATCTTTTGAGCCAAGGTCATGGTCTTCTTGTAGCAAACCCCAACCAACTACTGAGCAAGATGGTAGCCAAGGTCACACTGTCCTCAGCCAATGAATGAGCAAGGCAGTGGTACAAGGGCCTTGCCATTTCTGTCCAAGGTGAGATTCCTTGAATGGATAATCTTTGCTCTAGAGCTCCTCACTGGCCTCGTGGAGACTTTGTCAGGCTGCATCGTGGTCTGATGGCTCCCTCCATCCAATCTCACTTGTTCCCTTTCCCATTCGCAGGTGTTACTTCCAATAAAACTTAGCACTCCTAACTCCATCTAAGAATCTTCTCTGATGCTGGCACTGAATGGTACTTACCTCACTGGTTTCTTGTGAAGCATAAATGAAATGATGGATGGAAAAACTCTGCATAGCACCTGGGACGCGACACACTCTCAATGGGCGATGTCGATGACAATTATTCAACAGTGTTTAAAGCCACAGGGCATGGTGCAGGTGAAAATATTACAAGAACTTTAGCGCTTATGTAATTATAAGCTATTTCTATTTTTATAACCCATAAAGAGAGTAGAGAAGGACAAAACAGAGAGGAAACTGCAGTTGTTCAACTGTATACACTAAAACCACAGATATTAGTCTAAGAATTAATTCTTATTAAACAAACACCTCATTCTAATTACTAGAATGGCATTCTCTCAATTTAAAAGAAAACCACAGTATAGCTAATGTGATACTATAGTTTAAATGTTAACAAGTCTTACATCTTCTACAAGACACATCTTTTTTTGGTGGTGGTGGTAGTTTGAATCTGTTCTAAGCATTAAACAATTGAAGCTGTTGGGGTTCACATAAATTTAGCATAGAATTTACAAAAGTTGGTCCCAATTAGAAGACCATGATGAATCAATACTAAAAACTTGTAGACTCCCAATTAACTCTCTACTAGACATATTTGGTCCTTCATAATTTTTAACATTTTAACTAGACACATCGCTAGGCTCAAGCTAGTATGAGCATACATTTCTAAAACAGGAAGCAAATATTTCATTGTGAACACTAATTCCAGAAGATTTCACACCCCCATTCTAAACTAATTAAATTAATTTTTCAGGGCATGCAAATATTTTTGGTAGTTTGCAATTTTTATAAGTCAAAATAAAGCCTTATTTTTAAATTGTGGGTGGTGTTGGTGAAACAAGTATGAGTAATACTTGCAGGAAACACAATATTAGCTTTAGTTAGGAAGTGGGTGATACTTGAATAGTCCTTCAAAGAAACACTTTCCATGTCACACGAATGTAAAGCAAGAGTTATAATGTGGTCACACTGTGAACGCACTCTTAAAAAACTCCCTATGGTGCTTGAAATCCAGGTTTCCCTTCCAAAGCTTCAGTTTCCACAGATGTTCAGAATTAGATCTAGTAACGTATAAAATGAAGGCAACAAGCTGATGTGTAAGCATCTCCCACAAAATTGCCAGACCTCCCAGGTTTTGTTTCATATTTACTAACCAGAAAAGACTGTGCAAAGCCTGTTCTGATGAGGAGGTAGGAATGGCACAATTAAATCTGATTTAGCCTCCCTTCTGAAGCCATTCTGCTCTACATTCACCATAGTTCCAGGAGTGACGTCTCCCCGGTTGGTCTGGCTGTGCTTATCCCACACAGAAATCTCTGAAGGGTTAAGAATAAAGAGCAGTAGAAGCGATGAACTATTGTTAGGACTACACTCGACTTAGTATTCTGCAGTAAGAAGAGGTAGTAAGAAGTAATTCTCTGAAACCTGGAACTATTCATAGTCAATTACTTCAAGATTAAAAAAGAATCAGTATTGCTTTGTTTAAAACTTCAACGCACTATAAAGTGTTCTTATATAAACACACACATATCAGGCATAAACAGCATGAATAACAGAGAAGAAACAAATCTTCAAGCCCTATGTTCAAGGTGAAAAAGGTGTCTAGTCTATGCGTATTTGTGGGCAAGGAGCCCTTGGGAAACCTCAGTACCTTTTGCTCAATTTTGCTGTGAAACTAAAAAAGCTCTGAAAAATAGTCTATTAGAGAAAAAGGTGCTTAGAATTATTTAAAAAATGTTTGCAACTGCCCAAGTGAAGTAAGGTCTTAAAATTATTCCCCCATTACTTTAAAACAACAAATGTTAAAACAAAAGGGGCAAAAAAGGATTCCTTTGTTTACTCAGTAAATATTTCTCAAACTGCTACTATGAGTCAGGCATTGTTCCCTGTACAGTTGGGAGATAACTCTTTCACTGCTGCCCCTTAAAAATGCACGCCACCATCAACGGTGCCCTAGTCACATTGTTGATAGCACACTGTATGCCTGGCACAGGTTAAAAACAATTACATACAGTCAATACAGGTGGCTTCTGCCTATGTTGACCAATACGTATTATTCAGGTCTCTCCATTCACTTTCTTGTTTTTGGTATTTATGGATGCCTCCATTTCTTATTAGCACCAAAGTAAAAAAATAAAGATGGTAGAGAGGACAGTAGGAGACAAAAGTAGATTCTGTCACTGAACAATTTGGTAGCTGCAAATGGTAAAATAATTATGAGGAAAGCTAAAATTTCCAATGGATTTATTCACACTTCCCATTAATGATCAAGCTAACAGAAAGTTGAACGGACCCTTCAATAACTTGTCATTTCTTTCTAAATAAGTAGGTAAGGAAAATCATTCCCATGTAAGAAACTCTTGCTTCGCCATTTCTCCAAGGACCAGTCACAATTTCAACAAGTCAGTGCAACCCATTTACCCTGTCATTATTACCTTTTTAACAAAGTCTTGAGTAAATTCATTTGGTTCATCTCACAAAGAACCGTAAATCACTCTCTTGACTTTGATGTTTCAGGCTAGCGTTAAGAACTACGTTATGTCTTCACTGAAATAAGTAGATCTCCTTCAATGTATATCACGTCACTTAGCTTTAGATCAGTGGCTTGCACATAATAGCTGTTCAATAAAAATTTTAAAAATTGATTAAAGGGCAATGTTATAGAGTTGAAACAATTTTATTATAACCTAATTACTTTAAAAGAGTCATTTACAGTTTATGACCTTCTGATACAAAATAGGAAGCGCCAATTTAAATACAAACTAATCCAATGAAGTTATTACAAATTATGGGTTTTGAGGCCATTTTTATAGTTGTATAACTGCCTGACTTTGCATGATTTCTAAAAATTTCCTAGAATATGAAAGTTTACTCCCATGCAGGTGTTTAAAAAAAAGACGATGACGAGGAGAAAGGTTTTACTCTCTCTGCAAAGCAGGATGTGGCTTAAGAGTAAGCCTTTAATGTACAGTGCACGTTAGAAACTTGTAATGTTTAAAAACCTATGTGGACTTTGACTAACGTGCTAAACTGTGTGTCTATCTGATGGTATTTGTGAAGGTCCAGGAAGGCTGCAACCACCTGTTACCAATAACTCACAGCCACCAAACCAGAGCTCCATCTCTCTCCATCCAGAAGTGTAATTCTGCCAAGTTAGGCTGGAGCATCCCATCATTATCTCATTACACATGTGCATGGTCCCAAAGCCACCATTCAAGGAAAACCCTCAATCATTGCCGTATGCTGGGCTGCCCCACACTGCCCAACGCACCACACACGGCTGAGTCTCTCACCACTGGAGAACTGGAGTTTATTTTTCATAACCCTTCATGATTCCATTTAAAAAACAAAAAAAACTCAAATACTAATAAAATAAGGCAACTGAAAGTAGACATTTTGCTGCCCTCATACTTCTTGGTATTTCACCTTAAAACTCAGACTTCGCACTTCTTTTATTAAATAAATAATATGTTCATTCCTTCCCCTCCATTAAACTATAAGTCACTAATGGGCAAAGGCTTATACTCAGTGAAATGCTTTTTTAAAAAAAAAAAAACACGCTTCACTGACATACATTTGTACATATGCAACTGCTAACTGACTCGTGCTTCCTCATAAACTTACCAAGCAAAAAATATTTCAAGCAGTTTATACACTTTCTCCCTTAAAAATCTTTTCCAGTTATTTTTATTGTAGAAAATTTCAAGCATACAGTAGAAAGCAGTGTCCTAAGCCCTCCTGCACCCACCACCCAGCTTCAACAATGACCCACTTGTGACGGCTTATTTCATCAACTACCCACCCCAAAATCTTTTGAAGTAAATCCAAAACTTTGTACCATTCATATATATAGTTCAGTTCCCATTTATTTTCCACAACTCCTGTCTTTGCTTTTCCTCCCACCCCTCTGCCCCCAGAAAGAAGTGCACAGAATAACACAGGCAATTGGACCTACGTTATCATTTCCCTTCTCGTAGCCACCTCCCCTCTTCCGGACCACCTTCTGGAACATTCACCGATATCACTGTGAAATGCCCACCAGTGTGTTCAGTGCCTTTAACTATGGCCTATTTCACTTAGAAATATAATGGAGTTCCCCCCATAACCCCTTTCTCTTGTGTGAACAAGTGAAAAAAAAAAATCGTGCCAAAATTTCTACTTTCTTGATAAAAATTACCTGATTTGTTCCCCCACCCCAGGTAAGCAAAAAGAACCAGAAGGAGTGGAGCAGGAACAGAAGAGGAAAGAAGTACATTTAATATGGTAGATTCTGCCTAATTAGGTGTGTGCAAATATTTCAAACCATCTGTTATTTTATTTTTAAATTGAATATTTGTAAACATAAGCCAAAATCTTGGGTTCCTTTAGACAGAGGATGTTTATAAAATGAATTTATGTAAGGCGGCTATTGCTTTCAGGATTTTGGTACTAATAACAGTAGCTGCTTCTGAGCCTAAGAAATGGTTATGTAAAAACAATCAAAGCCAAACAATAATAATAATTAAGGGAGAACGTGCTGTTTCTATAGCTGCTCGAACCTTGTTTTACTTTGCCGTGAGATTTCTTGGCCTCAGCTCAGATAGCAACCACCACCCCACACTTTCTCCTCCACACCCTTTACAAATGGAATTCCGAAAGGAGGCACTTTGGAGTTCATTATGGCAAATGTTTCATCTTGAGGACATTTCAGTGCAATAATTGAGATTTCATCCACCCCTCCCTCTGGACACTGCACTGCCCATGCCTTGCCCAGTGATTTCCCCAGGAATCCAGAGGAAGGCAGGGGGACCAGCTCCATCCCGCAGCCACAGCCTCTCCTCGGGGCTGGCCTGTGCACTGCCTCGGCATCCCTAGTTCGCCCTGGTCCGGCGACAGAGGGTTTCCAGACACCAGTCCACGGGCTATCCCACCGCATCCGCAGGTTAAGGATCCGGCTGGAGCGCCCCCTCGCCGCCGACCTTCCCCATTTTCAACTGTTTCCTCTGAGCAGTTAAAGAATTATTACCCTGCCAATGCCTCTTCCTGAAGGTGATAACACAAGCTCTCCCCCTAACTCCGACTACTTTCCCTCCAGGCCAAACGCCGCAGTCCTCGCATCAAATTCAGGATCTGAGCTTCCCCTCGAGAACTACAAGAGCGCCCCAAACCGCCACAGGTCAAAAGTCCTCGCCTCGAGAGGGAAGACACTGCTTCTCGCCCCTGCACCCCGAAATCCAAGACCTGGGACCCAGCCCCGCCGAGGCGCCCCGCCCCCGGGAGCAGCGCCCGATCGGCCCGCACCTCCACGCAGAGAAAGCAGCGCTAGGAACTCGGCAATGGGCGCCCTAATAAATAGCGTAGCCTCCAAAATCAGAGGGCCTCCACGCCCCCATCGAAGCCGGTTCGCGGCGCATCGGTTCTCTCCCCGCCACCCCCCTCCCCCAGGGATTAAGACTCTTCTCAGCACACAACGCTGGCCTCTGGCCGCCGGGGGGACCCAGACCCGCGCCCCCTGCTCAGGCCGCCGGGGGGACCCACACCAGCTCCCCTCGCCTCGGAAGAGCGAATCTGGTTCGCACATCCTGCTCGGGCCAAGGCCCACGAGGAGCACCCGGACCCGCGCCTCCGTCAGGCCGCGGGGACCCCGACCGGCGCGCCATTGCCTCCAGCGGGGCAGCCCGGCTGCGCCCCCTGCCCAGGCGCGCCAGACACCTTCCCCCGCAGCCCGGCGGGCCCAGCCCCTCACTCACCCAGAGCTCGGTGCCCCAGCTCATGGTGCAGGGGGCGGGAAGGGGCGCGCCGCGCGACAGGCGCGGCTCTCCGGTCCCCCTCCCTGGCGATCCCTTCGCCCCTCGAGATCCCTGCGACCGAGGAAGGCCCGGGCCCGCACGGCCTCCGCCTCCTCCGGCTCGCCGTTCCTCGCCTTGGGTCTCCTCGGCAGCTCCTCCTCCGGGTCGCTCCTCAGCAAAATGGCCCGAGGAAGCAGCAGCCGCGGCAGCCGCAGCGCCCGCCCGCCCCACACCGGGAGAGCGAGGGGGGAGGGGAGGGCGGGGCGGCGGGGGCGGGGCCGCGCGCCGGGGGCGGGGCCGGCCTGACAGCTCGCGCACGCGCGCCCCGCCCCGCCCCCTGCCCACCCTCCCGCCCGGCGCCCTCCGCCAGGCTCGCGTCGCCCGGGGGTCCGGAAGGACGCGGAAGGAGGCGGGTGGAGCTCCCCCGGCCGATTTTTAAATTACTTATTAGCCACTACGCTCTCTGTTCTTAGGACAACCACTCGCCTTTGAACAGAGCCGGCCCCTGTTATTACCGGTGCTCTGCGCGGCCTGAGGTTGCTCCCCTGCGCCGGGCGCCGCTTCAGACGTAAGAACAGTACTTTTCCCTGGCAGCCATTCACGCCGACCACAGTTCGCTGGGGATGCGCTTTCCGCACCGCCCGGAAGCCGCGGAGGCCCAGGAGTCCTGCAGCTTGGCGCGGTGGGAGTGGGGCCTGGTGCGGTGATGACCATGCACTGTGCAGATAGGGACGTCGAGGCCGAGAGCGACCCAGCAGCTTCGCGTGGGTGGGGAGGGCATCCAGGGGCGCACAACCAGTGATTTCTGACCTGCAAAACCGGTGATTTCCAACCTGTTCGGCCAAGAAACGCTTAGACGGGAAATCACGTTCCCGCCTTGTGGGTAAAAATAAAGGCACTGGGTTCACAGATAACGTGTAAGGTTCCAAATCCAGCCTCCTGCACGTCCTAGCTGGGTGGCCTGGGACAACGACTCCACGCCTCTAGAAGCTCAGAGCCCTCGCCACCAAACCGAGGTAATGACGCATCCATCTCACCACGTATGAGCATCAAGGAGAGGGGCACCTGTTACCTGGCCTATAATTGGTAAAATGAGAGCTAATTTTTAAGTAGATACTGACTCCCTCTGAATTCCAAAGGTCTACACAAATATTTCCTACATGGAGAATTTTTAGAGTCCCAACTTTCCTCTGAATCACAAGGCCCTTTCTCCTCAGTCAATTCTACTGACTTTTCTGAGTAACTGTGGACTCCTAAAACGGGTTCTATAGAAATGTTTCACCGGCCGGCCTGGTGGCTCAGGTGGTTGGAGCTCCGTGCTCCTAACTCCGAAGGCTGCCGGTTCGATTCCCACATGGGCCAGTGGGCTTTCAACCGCAAGGTTGCCAGTTCAATTCCTCGAGTCCCGCAAGGGATGGTGGGCTGCACCCCCTGCAACTGGCAACTGGACCTGGAGCTGAGCTGCGCCCTCCACAACTAAGATGGAAAGGACAACAACTTGAAGCTGAACGGCACCCTGCACAACTAAGATTGAAAGGACAACAACCTGACTTGGAAAAAAGTCCTGGAAGTACACACTGCTCCCCAATAAAGTCCTGCTCCCCTTCCCCAATAAAAAGAAATGTTTCACAATGATGCATTTCTCCAATACCTACAACCCCCCCCCACTTCAATCAGTGTATCGTTCTCCACCATGAAAGGGTGGTGCTGAAAAACCCTTGCAGATAAACCTCCAGTTCTACTTCCTTTGTTGGACAGTTATATTAAATTTAACCTGTCAAAACTGTTTTGGTCTGTCTTTTTTCAGCTTCTCCCCCACCCCCTCGTTTTAGTGTATGTTTAAATATTTTCCTCTCACAGGTACCAGGTCTGGGAACTCTCTACTCCAGAGGCTGTGAGATTTATAACAGTCAGAACCACCAGTCACCTATCTCCCAAGGCAGATCTAACAGCCAGGATGAGTTGGAGACGTTAGAAATTCAAACAATGCTGCACAGTTTAGTTTGCTCTCTGGAAATGGTAAGTGAAAAGCAGGTTATCTAACAGGACCCTGCCTTGGTAATCACCTCGATTTCCCTTCCTGCCACGGCTTAAATATTTTTTCAAATACAATGATCTAATCTCTACTGAGTTCTAGGAGACTTCTCAAAAACAGTGACCACTTGTGAAAATATGCTAATCAGGAGGAAAAACAACCTGCTGATCTAAAGAGGGGAAAAAGAGGAGGGGACAGTAGAAGAAAGAGAGAGACCACATTAAGATGAAACCTTTTAAGATGATGAGTAAGCCGGAAATAGTTATAGGAACCCACTAAAAGCCACAGCAGTAGAACTGCATGGAACTGGCTTAATTATACCACAGTGCAAGCATCTTCAACTTCGTTAAGTTTGGATGGTAACTGGAAAAGGTTTGAAAGTGTCGGAATCAAAAAAAAAAAAAATACAAAAAAAGTGTCAGAAGCTTTAAAAAAATAAAGGAGGAAGACACAATTGATCTTGAAGCAATGGAAACAATGGGATTAAAGAGAAATAAACCTACAGAGAGAAAAAGATAAAGTGAGTATTGCACAGTCGTTTTTTTTTTTAAAGAACTAAATCCATTCGGTTTTTCCTAATCATAAGAGGGAATGATTTTAAGATAAGGAATTCTCACTATTAACAAATTACCATGACCTGACCTACTTAGGAATCAGTATTCCTAAGTTTAGAAGTATTCTAAACAGTCTGTGTAAATGCTGGAATTACCTAGGGGTCAGCCTGGGCTATGTACACCTGTTTCACTTCAGTAACATCCAGAGAACACAGATTTACAAGGTTATGATCTTGGTGGGTGACTACATAAATTTGCACTGAATGATCTTATCACATGGACATTATTAGCACTGAATAAGGTCTCTAGAAGGTCTCTAGATAGAGACCCTGTGTAGGTTGATGATGTATATATAGTTATAGAGGCAAACAATTTCGCCCCTTCTTCTGCCTCCCTACCGCACTCCGGTTCAAGCCATTGTTTCTCAGTTTAGTTGTGTAGGACCCAGCTCCCTGGGACATGCTGGTATTATGAGCCTTGCTCTCCACTGGCTGAGGCAGTCTGTCACCAGTCATAGGTCGGCTGGCTCTTGCTGGCTGCCGGCTACTCACGCAGGCAGCGGGTTGCTCCAAGCAGCCCAGCTCCAGAGAGAGCTGTTGTTCACAATCTTAGCTGTAGAGGGCGCAGATCACTGGCCTATGTGGGAATCAAACCGGTGACAACCACCACCACCACTTAGAAAGCACTGAGCTCCAACCACCTGAGCCACTGGGCCAGCCCGAGGCAAACAATTTTATTAGGGCTTTTTGGCAATTCTAATGGTACTTGCAATTAATAAACATCTAATTCAGGGGCTTAGATGTACAGATGTCTCTATCTTTATTTTAAAGGAGATAGGTTTTGTATTACTAATTGTTAAATTGGTATCCTAGTGTGCCACTACTTATTAGGTGTGTGGCTTTCGGCAAGTTACTGAAACTCTCTGAGCCTCAGTTTCCTCATCTGTTAAACAGGAACTGCATAGATTGTCATGAGGCTGAAATGAGGGAGCTGGGGGGCGGGGGTCAGGCTTTGGTGTTAGCGATTTGGATAGCTATCTACAGACAGCTGCAGAGCTTTGGTTGATTTTTCCTTCTGTAAGCCTGTTTCCCTCTCTACAAAATGAAATAATGCTACTTATTTCAAAGGTTACTGCAAAGATGAAAAGAAAGAAAACATGTCAAATGCTTAGCACATAAGACACAAGTATTAGTTCCCTTTCCTTTTGCTTTCTGGAGGATTTTTACTTATTGTATCAAGGAAAGCAATCCTTGAAGCACTACTGATGTAGCAAAAGAGCTGGCCTGAACTACAATTGATAAGTAGTCTATTGGTGAAGTACTATTCCTAATGAAATTCTCAGAATTTTTTTTCTTTAAAATAAACTCCCATCAGTTTCAGCTTAAAATTCCCACATTTGTTCAGCATTCAAACTACTTACTAAGGACCCAGAAAAGCAGTTAAGTGGAAAAAGTTGGAGTGGGATAAAAGTAGGAACTCTCTGAACAGAATCTTGAAACTGCAACTAATTTTTGCATCTGATAATGGAATTCCCCTGAAGGTCTATAAAGATGTGCATAAAATCAGGAAAAACCAGCTGTCATGTGGCTAAGTTACACATTGTGCCACCAATAATAGGAGAAGTGAATGTGAAGTTTTTCTCCAATCTGCATGATTCACGATGTGTCAGAGCCTAGCTTTTCCATGAAGATGGCTCTTTGCAAAAAGACACCAATGGGCTTCCCCTGTGCCCCAAGAAATGACCGTTCTAGTCAAAGAATGAAAGTGACATTTGACTTCTAAATGTATTGCCAGGTCCCGAACTTGATCTTAAGTTCCTTATACTGTCTTTATAGAGGCTTTTGATTTGATATATCAACTCTTTCGGTAAGAAAAACAGATGGCAATTATACCTTATTACAACTGGAGAGTATTAACCCACTCATCGCCTAAAAGATTTCTGGAAATTTCTAAACTGATGCCAAATATTAATCACACTAGGTTCAAATTACACATTCCGCTACTGGTGGCAACCCTTAGTGGATCCTGCAAAGTTAGAGGAAATAGAAGATATAAATGCACTTGACTAAGAGAATAAGGCTAAAAGCCAGGTTTAGGAGATCAGTTTCTTTGGCCCCTCCAGGCCTTTTCATCAATACCTTACAGTTTAATGCCCCTTTGAAAATGTTGCCAGGGCGAAGCAGGCATAACTTGTTCTGTTACTCAACTGTCTGTTTCCAGTTACAGTATCAGGAGTATGCAAATAATCTTTCCCTGAAACTCGACAATCATGTGCCTAAATATAATTGCCACCTCAGGAGATTGAACAGAATTTGAAAAGCAACTGTCTACAAAATACTTTAAATCTTTTAATTAGTGTTCCCTTTCTTATTTCTCTAAATTCCAAACTAATGACTGGCACCATATAGTTTTCAAATACCTGAGGGAAGATATTCCTCTGGACAGATACCACTGGTATGTGACCCTGTGAAGGTCACATAATAATTCCCAAGTGAAAAGAAGCAAGAAATAAGAACCCAGCTTTAAGCCTCTGGAAAATTGTTTTTCAGAAACTAAAAGACAGAGATCTTCTATTTTATAAACTATTTAAATGCTTGATCACTATTGTATTATTCAATTAAGGCTATTCCTGATCATTCCCTGTGTTTAGAAGCCCATTACATTCAAATTAAAAATGAGAGATTCTTAAAAATGGTACCTCACTTTAAAAGTAAACCATACAAAGCATTGCAAACTGCCTTTAAAAGTGAAACTGCATGTAAAAAGCACCTTTTCCTTTAACAACTAGTTTCATGCTGAAGTGAATCAATTAACTGCTCTTGGTACCGTTTCCCCGAAAATAAGACCTAGCTGGACCATCAGCTCTAATGCGTCTTTTGGAGCAAAAATTAATATAAGACGCGGTATTAATATTATAAATTTTTTACATGCTTTCTGAAAATTTCTCTGGCATTTCACTTGGTAACACATTGATTACTCAGATTCTGGGCTTTTAATTTTTTTGAAAAATCAAAATGATAAGAATTAGAAAGCCATGCATGGTATAGTGCAAGAAGCACAGATCCAATTCTAGAGCAGATGAGGTTCCAGTCCTGGGATTCCTGGCTTTTGTTTTTTCTTGTTTAAATTATTTCACACAAAGAGCATGTATGGCAAGCTAAAAAAAGAATCTAAAAACTAAATAAAACTGGCTAGTCTACTGGCAATCTCAATAAGCATTTTCTTCTATAACTCCTTGATAAAAAATGGTGAGAGAAGGGAACCAACTACTGAATCCTTCCACTAAAGATCTCCCCATAAAGTCCACAGATTAGAAGCAAGGAAATTTTCCACACAGAATTAAGAGGAAAACGTTGAGACTCTGACTCTAGCGGTCGTATGAAAGAGTACGAGGCAATATAACACACTAGTTAAAAGTTGCCATGTGATTCCCAGCTCAACCTGGAACAAATGACTTAATTTCTCAGGGCCTCAGTTTGCTTGCCTGTAAAGTGGGGATAATGATAATACTCACCTCCTACCTCATTAGATTGTTCCAAGGATTAAATGCAGTAATGCACAAAAAACCTAACCAAGTGCATAATCAGGGCTTGATAAATCGTATCATTGCAACCATTCCATTTGAAATTTGTGTTAAGCGCCTACACAAAAACCAGGGACCTATGACAAGCCAGGAACTTGGTATTTCCACCGAGTCAACGCCGCTCGTGAAATGAGTCCAATCAACGGCCAGACGCGGTGCTGTAGCCCGTGTAAGAGATCCCCCCGTCGGAGACCCTGGGTGCCCCTGCGGTCCGGGTCCCGCAGGCCCAAGGTCGCTTTCAAAGCTCGCGGGGTGTAGGTGTGGCCCGGACTGGTCCGGCCCAACCTCTGTTTCCACGACAACAGCCACAGGGTCCCCACTGGGGGTTCCACCTCTTCTGGCTAAACCGAAAGTCCGCACAAGGGAAGTCAACTGAACGGGGGTCACCTTCGGCCCCTCAGCGACTTTCCGGGCCGCACGCCCCAGGAGAAGAGCACAGAAAACACCCCGCGAGCCGCGGAAGCCCCCACTTCGAGGCCCTTCCGGCGTCCGCCGCCCTTTAACCCCGGAAGTGGGCGGTAGAGGAAGCAGCTGGTGATGCTGGAACGAACATGGCTGCCCCGGCGCCCGTCTGCCCCTCGGGCCCCAGCTGTCCTCGGCTGGTCGCGGGCCTCCGGCTGCTTCCACTGCTGGGGCTGCTGCAGCTGCTGGCCGAGCCCGGCCTGGGCCGCGTCCACCACCTGGCGCTCAAGGTAGGGCCGGCTAGAGCCGGCCAGAGCCGGCAGGGCTGGGCCGGGGGGCGGAGGTCCAGGCCGCTCCCCCAGGGCTGGGGGCAACTTTGACCCGAGGGAGGGTGGCCCTGAGCGATGGCGCCCCACCCTGGCCCGCCAGCGCAGCCCCTCAGTGAGAGGAGCCTGTTGGGACCTGTGGGAGTGGCGGGGGTCCTTGCGCAGTCTGGAAGGGACAGGAGGAGTGTAGCCGACGGAGGGGAAGGGGCTGAGCTGCGGCGAATCCCCGAATGACTCGGGAGGCCGCGCTGCAATCCCTGCTGGCTTCTCCGGGTTCCTCACCGATAGCAACCTGCTCTTCCTCTTCTTCACCGCCAACTTTTATCGCCGACTGCGCTTGTCCGCGGTCTCCGCTCGTGCATCCCGCGTGCCTGCCTGGGCGGTTTGGAGATACGCGGAACCTCAGCCTCAGTTTCCCGGTTCGGCTTAGGGCGTTCTCTAGACGGATCAAAATGGGGATCTCCAGGAGGAATTTCAAATCTCGCTTGAAATCCATGACCGAGAATTTGACGCTAGCATTAAACCTCTGATTCTAATGAAAGGGCCTATTTTTTTATCCCTCGCTGCTGTCGTTGTCTGTCTAGGGAAGAGATGCATGATAGGCCTCGAATGATCCCTTGGAGCTTGCTTTATAACTCCCAACTAAAAGTTACCTAAGGCTAAAACGTGCCTCCAGGCGGTTCCGCATGTTAATATATCTGGAGAACAGAAAAACAAATCGTTATGACCCAAAGCCTTGTACATTATTTTCATAACAGCAATTTTCTAAGAAGTTGTGGGATTGTAGAAAGTTTGTCTTATTAAAACACATTATTCTAGCAAACCATGAAGCATTATATTTGTGTGAACGCAGAGTTTAAAGAATACAGAATTTGGATTTAAAAGCCTGGTCAGACCCATACACCATAGTTTTGGGTATCAGTTGTTTGTAAATAAAAATTAGCGTGATTAAAATGGTTCTCAGCTGCAGGGAGCTAGGTGAGTCCTGACTCCTTTTGAGAATCTGCTGAAAGATATAGAACCTCTCCCCAGAAAAGTGCAGGTAGAAATGTAGAAACTTTCTTGGAATTTCTAGAGCTTTATAATCCTGCTAACGCTTAGCTATAGGCCCTAGCCCCCAGGTTTATGACTGCATGTTCAGAACACCTGATCTTTAAAATTTTTTAATTTTATAGTTTAGGATCCTGAGTTTTAGATTAAGTAATATAATTGAGTTCATATAGTTTGTAAATTAGAGACAAAGCTAATAATAGGACACACTGGACCATGTCTCCTGACCCCCAATCTAATGCTCTTTGTACATTTCTAGAATTAAAATGTCAGGTGGCATCATTAAGTAAATACTGGCAATATTGGTATAGATTAAAAAGTAGACTAACCACAGTGGTAGAAGCAAACTGAATGGTATAATTCTGGTGATTGATTTCTTCCTATTGTGCTAAATTATTTAATGTTTTTCATCTTTGTAACTTGTTTCTTAAGTACTGTGGCACTTATTCCATAATCAATATTGTAATTGTTTCTTTTTTCTTAAAGTAAATTCTAACTTCTTGCTCAAGGAAATGGAAATCACCTGAATACAGCCTGTCAGAACAGCAGCATTATTAGATTGTTTGTTTTGCTTGAGACAGAGAGAAGTAGATTTGATCAGTTTATAGACCCAGACTGGCAAGAATAACATGTAGAGGTCACTGAGTACCGGAAATATGCATCGATCTTTTAAAAAACTTTATCAAGGAGAATTTCAAACATATACCAAAGCGGACACTGCTATAATGAACTCTGCCGTAGCTGTCACCCAGCTTCAATAACCATCAATCAGTGGCCAGTTCTGCCCCACTCCCCCACACATCACTTCTCTCTTTGAATTCTTTCTTTCTTCCTTTTTATAAATGAGAAACAAGTCCTTTCATTTTTTTTTTTTTTCACTTTTCTTACGCCATGTTACATTTTCAACACCATTCTTCTGGTTTTCTGTCTTCTCAAAATTCTTTTGATCTTTCTCTAGATTGCTTACCTTTCAAAAATAACTATTAAGGTATAGTTTACTTACCATAAAATTCACCCATTTTAAATGTACAAATCAGTGATTGTTAGTAAGTTGACTGAGTTGTGCAACTATCACCACAATCCAGTCATGGAACATTTCCATCAGCCCCATAACACCCCTTTTGCTGGTTTACAATTAATTCCTGTTCTCATCACTGCTCTCAGGCAACCACTAACCTACTCTCTGTCTCTCTAGATTTGTCTTTTTTGGATATTTCGTAAAAATGGAATCACACAGTATGCGGTCTTTTGTGTCCGGCTTCTTTTACTTATGTCTTTGGGGTTCATCCATTTGTATCCTTTATTAGTAAGTAATTCATTCCTTTTAATGGTCAAATACTACTCCATTGTGTGGATAGACCACATCTTGCTTAGCCGTTCTCCAGATGATGGACATTTGGGTTTCCCTTTTTGGCCATTGTGAATAATGCTACTGACAAACATTTACATGCAAGTCTTTGTGGGGACACGTTTTCATTTTTGGGGGTGATACCTAGGAGTGGAGTAGAATTGCTGGGTCATATGGTGGATTTATATTTAACTTTTTTTTTATTTATTTGGGTGACAATTGTTAGTGAAATTACATAGATATTTAACTTTTTTTGAGGTATACTTGACATACAATATATTAGTTTCAGATATACAACATAGTGATTTGACATGGGTATACATTGCAAAATGATCACCACAGTAAGTCTAGTTTCCATCTGTCACCTCACAAAGTTAATACGGTATTTATTATTGACTATATTCCCCGTGCTGTACATTACATACCCGTGATTTACTTATTTTATAACTAGAAGTTTGTATTAATACTTCTTCATTCCCTTTACCCATCCCCACCTTCCCTTCTGGCAACCACTAGTCTAGTCTCTGTATCTGTGAGTCTGGGTTTTGGTTTGTTTGTTTTATATATTTAACTTTTTAAGAAAGTGCCAAACTACTTTTCAAAGTGACTCTACCATTTTACATTCCTACCAGCAATTCATGAAAGTTCCCCTTTCTACACATTGTGCCAACATACCCAGGGGCTGTGGGAGCACATGAGTCCTGAACCCTTTGTAAGAGGAGAGGATAAGACAAGCAAGACAGCCTCATGAGCACAGTGGCAAGAAATAGTCCATTGTGCCGGGTGTTGATGTATGAAGAGTGAAACACAGAGTAGAGGAGATGTGTAGGGGTGGGCCTTTGTGACATGCGGAGGCATTTGAATCCCTGTCTTCAGCATTGGGGGGCCCTGCAATTTTGGGGGCTGGGAGTGATGGAATAACATTTGCATTTTAGGTAGATACCGTGTTTCCCCAAAAATAAGACCGGGTCTTATATACTGTACTTCCCCGAAAATAAGACCGGGTCTTATGTTAATTTTTGCTCCCAAAGACGCATTAGGGCGTATTTTCAGGGAATGTCTTATTTTTTCATGTGCAACAATGTACATTTATTCAAATACAGTCATATCATCTTCTTCTGGAACATCGTCATAATGTACTAAATGCATCTGTCTGGCTGACAATCTTAACAGGCTTATTTTCGGGGAAACATGGTAGGTTTCTCTGGGAGCTTGACGAGGGAGCCGGACTGGAAGCAAGGGACCAGCCAGGGTATAGACATATTCTAGATGCAAGATTAGGGCCTAAAGTAGGCCCATGGGGGGAGGAGGGAGAAGAGAGTACACCTCCCCCCAAATATTTAGAGGGTAAATGATGGACAAATGTGGGCGTGAGGGAGGACGTGACATCTAGGTGGCTGGCAGAGGTGTGAAGGTGGATGTTGTTGCCACCACTTAGTAGACCAGAGGAGGACAGGAGGAGGAGGAAGACGACATATTACTCTTAACATGACAATAGTTGGAAAGGGAACAAGAGCAAGATGCCTATTTACCTTTAGACTGTATACGTGTCCCCACCCACCCACTCACATTCGGAGTCGGAGGATTAGGTCGGGGGATATGACTGTCTAACTGGCATGTTGGCAGGACGGGCCGGGCAGTTCTGTGTAGTGACCACCAGCATAGTTCAGTTACTCCTTTTCCTCATGTTAAACCACGGAATGAGGCCGTGGAGTGGGGCTTGAGCACATCTGCTCTTTGGATACTCGGTGCGGCCGAAAGGCAGCAGGTTTCCGTTTTGGGTGGGCCCCTCCAGTGGGAACGTAGATCGATCTGGGTCTTTTTCATTTTGTTGCCTTTTCCTGCCTGCTTTCTTACACCAAAGTGGGAGAGTTGGTAGCACTGTGAAGGTTATTGTACCACCAGTACCTGGCCGTTTGAACTGGAAAGATTCCTAACCTCAGTGTACACTTCAAATGACCTTTTACACAGACACTTCAGGGTTGCATCTTTTACGTATGTATATCTATTAAACATCATTCTTCTGCATATGTATCTATAAGCATACAACAGGCCTTTTGTTAGTGACTGCAGTTCGGTGGCATATATGCCAATTTGCTTTCTTCAAATATTAGTATCAAATAATCAAATATTTGATCGCTGGGGTGTCTTAATAAAACAGCCCTGGAAAATTCCAATGATTGTTTTATCGTTTTCCCACTTTTATTGCCTGTCTCCCTTCCGTAGCCGCTGTTACTGATTTTTGCTTTTTTCTCCTTTCCCAGTACATAATAGTAAATGTGTGGTTTATTCTATATTTAACTAATAGAAAAAATGTTGGGGTCAAGAAGTATTGTCTGGACTACACAATAGGTTTTCTTTCCCGTCATCTCTTTCGTGAAAGAATGAGAACATAAATATGGGCTAGGTAATTAAGCACTAGGACACTTAGTGTAAATGATGAAGAAGATGGATGTATGTACGGGCTTGACTAGTGCCCCTGGGAACCTGAGAATGTAGCCTCGTTTGGAAATGGCGTCTTGGCAGATATAAGTGATTAAGGTGGTGTCATACTGGATCAGGATGGGCCCTAATTCCAGTATAACCAGTATCCTTATAAGAAGAGGAGACGACACACACGGAGGGAACGAGGCCAGGTGAAGACAGAAGCAGATTTGGGAGTGATGGCAGCTGCAAACCAAGAACAGGAGGGATTGCCGGCAGCCACCAGACGCTCAGAAGAGGCAAGGAAGAATTTTTTCCCCGGAGTCTTTAGAGGGAGAACGGCCCTGCCAACACCGCGATTTTGGACTTCCCGGAACTGTGAGAGCGTACATTTCTGTTGTTTTAAGCTCCCCGTCTGTGGGTATTTGTTACAGCAGCCCCAGGAAGCTAACACAACATATACAGGCAACCCCCGTATAACACGGTTGTCGGGTTCCTAAAATGCCGTGTTAGGCGAATCCATGTTATATGAAAACAAAGAACTAATAGAAAAACGGGAGTTAGTTTCCAAAAATTAAAAAAACATACTATTATATTTTTATAATTAAGCGAAATATCTTCATTAAAGCAATTTTCACCAAAGTATAACATTAATGTGTGTTAAATAATGTTTTCTTCGTCATCACTACTAAGCACCATTAACCGAGGGTGATTTCTTTTTGACAAGATCTCTTCATCCTCTGAATTTAATACTCCACGAACAAAATGGATTTAAAATTCTAATACATTTTAAAATTATGCAGTCAAATCTGATACGACATCCACGCTCGAATGAAAAATTTCAAATGAGATACCTTTTGCTCTTAAAAGCTCTTATTACGCTCTGTGTTCGGGGATTTCTCTAATTCTCGAACCGTGTTAGAGTGAAACCGTGTTCTAGGCTGCCGTGTTACACGGGGGTTACCTGTAATAACTTCGAAGCTCTACTTTCATAGCCACGTGTTACTTGTTTTTGAGTATGCACTTTTAGAGAACATCTTTAGCAATGTAACAAGTAGATAAATGAAAGCCCTCTTTGCAGAAATCCTCTAGAATCACTGTCAGTTGGTTGGGATCCACCTGGTCGCACTGGCCTTATGTGGTGGCTCTTTCTTACACCAGTGGCTCAGCCCCACGGCACAATCTGCTTTGTGAATTTCACCACCCCCTGCCACCCATCCTCTCAAAGTATCTGAAAAGTTTTGGGAAATTAAAAGAGGATCTTCTTTGTCCCTGCTGTGCCTCATCTCAAGCCCATGGACCGTTAGCTGCTCCATCTTGGTAAACCTCAAACCTTTTCTGGAAATGCCTCCCCAGTGGTGATCAATATGTAGAATGAAGGCGTGGACTTGTAGTTAGCCGTGTCTGTCCGGAATATTGCCCAGCGGCGTGTAGAAAAGGATACAGTGCACTGTCGCAGCAGTATGAGGTCAAGCCCAGCGCCTTGGCCTTGTGAGCGTGGACGAGCGTGGCCAGGGCAGCCAGCAACTTAGCCAAGGCAACTCAGAGTGAACATAGGAAGAGAGCTGGGGAGAGTGACACCAAGGTAGATAGACGCTGTCGACGCATTCAGTGTTTAAAAGTTTCGTCCCCCTTGAGTATACTGCCAAAATTCTTGTATATGAGACTGCTGTGTAGACAGAAAGGTTGAGACCAGTCTGGTGACAGCTGTTCTGGGCTCATGTGGGAAAAGTGAGGAGTCCTACAGAATCTAAACTTGAAGCGATGGTAATAGCTACTTGTGTGGGGGGCAGCGGATGGCTCAGTTGGTTAGAGCGCAAGCTCTGAACAACGGGGTTGCTGGTTCGATTCCCGTGTGGGCCAGTGAGCTGCACCCTCCACAACTAGATTGAAGACAACGAGCTGTCCAGAGGGGCAGCCAGATGGCTCAGTACGTTAGAGCGCGAGCTTTCAACAAGGTTTCGGGTTCAATTCCTACATGGGACGGTGGGCTGTGCCCCCTGCAATCTAAAGATTGAAAACGGCAACTGGACTTGGAACTGAGCCACGGCCTCCACAACTAGACTGAAGGACAATGACTTAGAGCTGATGGGCCCTGGAAAAAACACACTGTTCCCCAATATTCCCCAATAAAATTTAAAAAAAAAAATGAAGAGGTCTTTAAAAAAAATAGATACTTGTTATTAAAGCTTTTATTATAAGCCAGAGACTATGCTAAATATGTGATTTTTTAATTCATGGGCTCCTCCTGGCAGCCCTTTTGAGATAAATATTATTATCTCTGTTTATAAATTAGGAAAACAGAACTTGGGTTACATAAACGGAAGAGGCAGAATTTGAACCTGCGATGGGCGCTCTTTCCATCCTAGCGTGTGTACTGGGTGAGCAGGCTTCAGTGATGGAAGACGATAACCCTGGTTGCCAGACTTCTGTGTTTGACATTTTCTTTCAAGCTTTTTGTAGTTTTTCCTCTCTCATACGTTTAGCTGTTTGTGTTTTGGTCTCCTGATTGAATCTGACCTCATTTTTTTCATGAATTGCTAATCTATATGCAGTGAGCCAAGAAGTGGAATATTAAGCTTCCCCAGGAGTGTCTCCCACCATTAATAGTAGGCAGACAATTAATGGTAGGTGGTTTTACTCTTGTTGTTTTTCTGTTAGCAGAGAACTTGGTCGTGGGAGCCTGCAGGGCGTTCGCTTACTTTTTGGATCTGATGTTTGTTTTAATCAGAGGTCACAAACTCAGGTGCTATTAGAAGCTACGTAGATACTTTATGAGATGGTGGAGACCAGCCAGCTGAGCACAGGCTCGTTCAGCAGATGGCTGCTGCTCCTTGCTTCCAGCGGCTTATGTCTGCATTGGAATGTGGCCTAGACATGCTGAATCCCGCAGTGTCTTCTTAAAGAAAAGCTAGAAATTCATGCTTTTATGTGAAGTTAGCTAACTGCGAATTCAAATTAACAAAGAGAACAAAACACAGAGCCAGCTATAACACATTCAGGGACCAGTGTAGTCTGTGGACTGTGTTGGGTGAACTTGAAAATAAAGAAGTGGCCAGTTAGGTGGCCTTCAGCTGGTTAAGTGTGACCATATTTATTTTCTCAAGTGTAGCTTATGAGAAAAACTAAAGTATCATTACTCCATTTGCAATTTTAAAGCAATTCAACATGAAGTTGTTGAGGAAGTTAAAGCAAAAGCATTTATGTTCTGATATTTAAGAGCAAAATTGTCAGTGTAAAACAACTGTTTTTAAAGTGAGGAAAAAAGGAGTAAATACACCAAAATAGTAGTTATTTTTAGGGAATATGGGACTGGTTTTTTTTTTTTTTAAACTTTATCTCCAGATCAGACCTTTCTTCTGAGCACTAGACAAGTATATACTGCCTACAACTGCCTCCACCCTGTTCCATTTCGATGTCTCATAATCACCTCTGTATGTCAGAAGCCAACTCATCCTTCCCCTCCCTTCACCCTCATCCTATATACTCTTCTTCCAGATTTTCTTTTCTTAGTAGCAGGCACCACCAGCCACTCATTTTCCCAAGCTGGAAATCTTTTATTCTCAACTTCTCATCACCAAGTTCCATAGATGTGTGTTCTAAATAGCTTGCCCAATCCGTTCACTGTTCTCTGTTGTCACCACTGTCAGCTGTTTGGTCCAGGCCATCCTTGGACCAGTGCAGTCTCTCCATACTTGTGTCCCGACATTACTCCAGTTCATATTTTGTTTGTAGCTAGAGCGATGTGCCTAAGAGCCGAATCTAGTCATGGCACTCCCCTTTAAAACCACCCGTGGCACCTTTCCCCTGTAGGAGGGAGCTCCCAATCCCTAAGGAGGCTGCCAGTCCGTCTGGGAGCCAGCCTCCTCTCTAGTCGCATTGCCCTTCCTCTCTTTAGATTTTTAGTTCATAAGTGTGCAGCTTGGTGATTTTTTTTTTTTTTTACATACCCGTGTAACTACTGTGTTTCCCTGAAAATAAGACCTAGCTGGACAATCAGCTCTAATGCGTCTTTTGGAGCAAAAATTAATATAAGACCCGGTCTTATTTTACTATAAGTAAATTTTACTATAAGTATATTTTACTATAAGTAAACATATTATATTTTACTTATAGTGAAATAAGACTGGGTCTTATATAATATAATGTAATAGTCTTATTTTACCATAAGACCAGGTATGATATGATATGATATGATATGATATGATATAATATAATATAATATAATACCGGGTCTTATTTTTATTTTTTTCCACCAAACGACGCATTAGAGCTGATTGTCCGGCTAGGTCTTATTTTGGGGGAAACACAGTAGCACCCAGGTCAAGAAACAGGACATTAAAAAAAAAAAGAGAAAAGAAACAGGACATTACTGGCACCCCAGAGGCCCCCTGGTACTCCCTTCTAGTCACCAAAAGTCCTGGAATAGCCAACACACATCTAAACAAGGAGGAGGCCTTGCCTTCCGTGGCTTCACGTCATAAAGCCATTTGATACTGTCGCGGGGATCCGCAGACTGATGGGACAGAACAGGAAGCACATGTAGTGACTTTTGTCTTAATGAGAACTTGATATACAATAGAGGTGGCATCATGGAGCCGTGGAAGTTCGAACAGATTGCTCTGAAGTCTTAGGACACCAACTTTCCACCAGAAGAAAAGAGAAAGAAATGGATACCCACCTCATACCCTACACAAAAAATCTTTGGTGGATTAAAGACCAAAATGTGAAAACCAAACTCTAAAGGTTTTAGAAAAACATATTGGTGAATATTTTATGACTTTGGAAGGATATTTTTAAAACTATATTTAAAACCTACTATTAGGAATAAAGATTGATAAATTTTCTTTGAAATTTAAAAAGACTTACATGACAAAAGATACCACATAGTTGGTTTTTTCCAGGAGAAGATACTTGCAGCATAAAAATCAAAGCTCAGTAGCCAGAATATATAAAGAGGTTTTTTAAAAAATCCAAAAAGAAAATGGACATAGGATATGAAAAAGGTACTTCACAAATGAAAAATCCAAATGGCTAATGAACAGATGAGGTTCTCAGATTCATGAAGCATCAGGACAGGCAAACTGAGTCAATGTCAGAATTGACTTTTCCCCCAAGACTGGGGAAAACGAAGCCTCTAACAACATCAAGGTTCAGTGAGGATGTAAGGAAACTCTTACATACTTTGGCGATCCATTGAACAGTTTCTAGTAAAATTGAGAATGTGCACATCTTTCTATAGACCCTTGAGCACTGCACACATACGCAGAGGGACGGAGAGGGACTTTCATAAAGCATCGCGATAAATCATTGGAAGTAACCTGAATGCACATGGGTGGCGAAATGGATATATTGTGATGCACAGGTGGTAGAGTACAAGCAGATAAAATGAGGAACATATTAAATGTATCAACACAGGTTCTCAAAGAATACAATGTTGTCCGAAAATGCAAGCTACAGAAGTACACATTCATTATGATACAATTTATCCAAATTTTGAAAACAGAATGACACTTTATTATGTTTATGGATTGGCTATCACTAGGTTTTAAAAAGAAAAAATAGCAACGCACCTAATCAATTCTTGAGTGTAGGGAGGGATGATGGAGGGACCCAGACTGGGTGGAAGGCACTTCACTTTGCCACTGTTTTCTTTCCCTCCTTCCCTCCCTCCTTTCCTGTGGATCTGAAACAACTACAATGTAGACACTTGATAATTGTGGCCAACGGGTACATGGGTATTTGTTGTTACTCCTTTTACTTTTCTACAACTAGGGGGATTGTGAGCCCTGAGGGCAAGTCTCCTTTGTCTTGCTGACCATTGATTGGACAGTACCTGACACATAGTAGGGCAAGGGTATGCTGAAGGAGGGAATGGATGCGTTTCTGTTTTCCAGCTTTTCTAACATGAGTGCTTATTGCTGGAAAAGGCATCGTTGCCATGTTTGTAAAAATAGAAGTTCTCAGAACCTGGGTAGTGAGTGCCCTATACATGACTGGTCTTGTTACAGATGCCACCCAATAGCAAAGTTACCAATTACGGCTCTGCTTATAATTTTCTAGCCGATAGGATATTTTGTTTGCTTAGTATCACTTAAAAGCTACAGTGACTGAAAAATGTGTTTTAAATTTTATTAGATGTTAAAGGAAAACACTGAACTATTATTATTAGTTATCCCTGAGTGGGAAGGTTACAGCTACTATTCTAGTTATGTTTTCTATGAGCATGCAAGTTTTATAATTCGCAATAAGCAAATGATACTAAACTAGAGCTTAGAGGAATGTCTCCAAATTCTGAATGGTTTTTATAGGGTGGTGCAACAGGGCTGACTTTTTTGGCGTTACTTCTTTTTCCCCTAATGTAATTGTCATTTCTAATTTTTAAAGTTAAATTTTATTATAAAAACTATCCTACATTTCACTCTTAGAAGTCAAATAAAAATGGTTTCTTTGTATATAATACTTCATTGTCGGAGATGTAGTTTGTAGAAAAATCAAAAAAACGTTTTGGTTGGATAAAGTACAGATTAGAACAACCCATATTATAATGACCCTTCATGAAGCATTTGAAGGAGTAAAATAGTGTCTAGTACGTGACACATACCTTTGCTTTTTGGTGACCTGAAAGTCTTTCTCTCACAGGAGTGTCACAGGTATATTTGAGAGTTCTTCCCGTACATATATCTTTGTGAATCAGTTCTAGCATTTCTGTGGGGTGAATTCCTAGGTGTGGGATTGCTTTGAACGGAAGGTACCAAATAGCCCTCTGGAAAGGTTTTATCAGTACCCTCCCACTAGGAGGGTATGAGAGTGTTCAGAGTTCACGTATTTCACAACACAGCACGTTATCAGCCTTAACCACTGCCAACAGGGTAGGAAAATGTTAACATCTCATTTTAAGTTGACTGTTGGGGAGTTTCAGGATCTCAGCATGTTTCTTAGCCTCTTATTGTCTTTTTTTATTTTTTTAAATTCCCCCTTCTTCCACCTTCCCCCAACCCACTCCGGTTCAAGCTGTTGTTTCTCAGTCTAGTTGTGTAGGACACAGCTCCCTGGCCCTGGCTGGTATTAGGAGCCTGGCGCTTCCCCCCTGGCTGAGGCAGTCAGTCGCCAGTTGTGGGTCGGCCGCTCACAGCAGCCCACGGCAGCCCACGCTGGCTGCCGGCCACTCATGGCCCGGAGCAGCCCTCGACAGCTCACGGCAGCCCAGCTCCAGGGAGAGCCGTTGTTCACAATCTTTAGAGGGCGCAGCTCACCGGCCCATGTGGGAATCGAACCGGCGACCTTGGCGTTAGGAGTTAGGCGTCCAACCACCTGAGCCACTGGGCTGGCCTTCCTGTTATTTTTTAGTTTTAGGTTTCTCTCTATAAGCCAGAAATTTTAGGAAAACATTTCAGTAAGAATTTACTTCACAGTGTACGTGTGTTCTTAAATATTTATGATAAAGCATTTGTGATGGTACAGATGAAGCTGCATGCAATCAGAAAACAGGAAGAAGAGGAGGAAGTTGCACTTATAATTAAGACCTGAAACTGCATTTTAAGTACACTCTTTGGGTACGATTTTGGTTAAGAATTTTGACAATCTTAAAATGCAGTGTGTGTGTGTGTGTGTGTGTGTGTGTGTTTTATTTGGAGAAGAGGAACAGTGTGTACTTCCAGGACTTTTCCAAGTCAAGTTGTTGTCCTTTCAGTCTTAGTTGTGGAGGGCGCAGCTCAGCTCCAGGTCCAGTTGCCGTTGCTAGTTGCAGGGGGCGCAGCCCACCATTCCTCGCGGGAGTCGAACCGGCAACCTTGTGGTTGAGAGGACGCGCTCCAACCAACTGAGCCACCCGGGAGCTCAGTGGCAGCTCAGCTCAAGGTGCCGTGTTCAATCTTAGTTGCAGGGGGCGCAGCCCACCATCCCTTGCAGGAGTCTAGGAGTTGAACCGGCAACCTTGTGGTTGAGAGGCCATGCTCCAGCCAACTGAGCCATCTGGCACTGGCCCATGTAGGAATCGAACAGGCAGTCTTCGGCATTAGGAGCACGGAGCTCAAACTGCCTGAGCCACTGGGCTGGCCCTTAAAATGAAGTTTTAATTTTACAAAATAGTTGATTGAAAATAAGAATAAACCTTTCAGAATAATCTGAAATAATCCAGAGTGAGCTGGTGCTTCATTTCTCTAATGAGATCCTCTAAGATAAATTAAGTGTACATAAATTCAGATTTCTTCATCATCATCATCAAAGTTATGCTTATTTCCTTGTTTGGATTAGTGCTTTTGAGTTTATAATTGTGTTAGGGCCAACTGTGTTTCCTGATTTCAGGTAATATAAGTCTGCTAGGAAAGCCAGGAAAAACTACAAGT
The DNA here is from genome assembly GCF_004115265.2 of Rhinolophus ferrumequinum. Classification (NCBI taxonomy): domain Eukaryota; kingdom Metazoa; phylum Chordata; class Mammalia; order Chiroptera; family Rhinolophidae; genus Rhinolophus; species Rhinolophus ferrumequinum. Next base: position 78,401,546 of record NC_046295.1, read on the forward strand.
TTTTACAATAAACCATATAAATATGTACGTGGGAACAGTCCTGTATTTCGTATTCCTATAGCCCCAATTTCTCATGCATGAATAATCCCATTTAATTTACTTGATAAGCAGTTGACTGTGGTTAGGACGATAGCATGTTATTATGGTTATGATTTTTATAAAAAGCCCTTATCAGACACACACTGAAATATTAATAATGAAATGATGGGATAACTGGGATTTTCTTCTACATAATTGATATTGAGGGTGGTGAGGAGTGTAGGGGGACAAAACCGATCACGAGTTAATGGTTTGAAATTTTCTGTAATAAAAAAAATTTTAAAACAAACAGAAGATATACCACTCATTTGGTTATAAGAAGTATGAGGTGGTTAAGACCACAGGTTTGGGGTTTAAACAAAGCTGGATTAGAATACTGGCTCTGCTACCTACTCACATGATTTTAAGCAAGTTTTATTCCTGAGCCTCTGTTTCCTCATCTATAAAATGGGCATCATAACACCTGCTTCAAAGTGTTGTAATAAGAATGAATGGTGATAGGGGCAGCCAGATGGCTCAGTTGGTTAGAGTGTGAGCTCTGAACAGGGTTGCTGGTTCGATTCCCACATGGGCCAGTGAACTGCACCCTCCACAACTAGATCGAAGAAAACAAGCTGCCTCTGTGCTTCTGGAGGGGCGGCTGGATTACTGAATTGGTTTGAGCACGAGCTCTCAACAAGGTTGCCGGTTCAATTCCCACATGAGATTGTGTGCTGCGCCCTCTGTAACTAAAGACTGAAAATAGCAACTGGACTTGGCCCTCCACAACTAGATTGAAGGACAACGACTTGGAGCTGATGGGCCCTGGAGAAACACACTGTCCCCCAATATTCCCCAATAAAAAATTAAAAAAAAAAAAAAAAGACATACTTCCTGCCTTAAAAAAAAAAAGAATGTGCATGGTGATAAACAAAGCTCTTCTTAGCACAGTACTGGATACAAGGTCAAGGGCTTGCAATCTCTGAAGTTTTGGAGAAACAGACAAACGTTATTGCTGTCGGTGCTGGTGGAACTGATAGGGTGGTCATTAAAAAATGTAGTGAAATCTGCATTGCTTGTGTCTGATACTGTCATCTTTGTCCTACGTTGGCAATTCCTCCTTGCTTGTGTCTCCTTATGCCTAGTCACTCTGCCATGAAGAGGCTGACATCACTGCTCCTTCTAGGAGAGTTACTCCCATCTGGAAGGAGAGAGGTATGTGAGTGCTGAGGTTTCTGTCTCCCGACCTGGCACTCCATCCCAGATGCTGGCTGAAGTGCTCTGTCACAGGACTTACGGGGCGGGTGGGGTGTTTGTCCCAGAACACCCAGGGAACTGGCCGCCCCACGGGGGAAAGAGATGTTCTTGTCCTGGACAGTTAGGCCCGGCTGCTGGAGATTTTTTCTGGGACTGAGTAGTTTTCACTTCTTGGACCTCAGGCATAAGTGGTGTTTTGTAAATATTGATTTATTTACATTGAATTGAATCAAATAAAGTTGAATGAGTGATTAGAATGTCTGATCTTCCCGACCCCTTTTAGTCTTTAGATTTCTGTGTCTCTCTGATCTGTATAGTGAGATATATACAGTCACTTCCGTACATATTTGATGTGATGACATGGCAGAAGTGGAGACGGGGTGAAGTTAGGTGAGGGTCCCACATATATTACTGGCAAGTGGTAATACTTTAAAAAAGAGATTGAGTTTTTTTAAACACTTTATTTATTTATTTATTTTAAGTGTGTTTTTCCAGGACCCATCAGCTGCAAGTCAAGTAGTTGTTTCAATCTAGTTGTGGAGGGTACAGCTCACAGTGGCCCATGCGGGGATGGAACCGGGAACCTTGTTGTTAAGAGCACCGCGCTCTAACCAACTGAGCTAACCGGCCGCCCACAATTGATTTTTTTTTTTTTTTGATAATTATTTGTTAGAAATTTAGAAAATATAGAAAAGTATAAAGAAAAAATTGTTACTCGCCATTCCAGTGGTACTAATCTTTTCATAGTTTGGAGAATTTCTTTAAAATCTTTTATAAATAAGTAAGTGTGAATATTTAGCCTTTTAATTTTTTTTTTTAAAACAATCTTAGCTCTTCCTGTATATGGTTTGGATTCTGTTCTTTGCATTAATTTTTTTCCAGCTTTTTTGAGATATAATTGACAGATAATACGTATTTGTCAATTGTATTTAAGATGCAACAGGATATTTCAATACACACATACATTGTAAAATGATTACCGCAATCAAGCCAATTGATGTATCCGTCACCTCACATAGATACCTCTTTCTGTGTGTGAGCACAATTCAGATCTACTCTTATGTAAGCAATGTCTAGTATACAGTACAATATTGTTAACTACTAGTGTCAGCAAGCTGTACATTAGGTCTCAGAACTGACTCATCCCGCATGTCTGCACCTTTGTACCCTTTGGCCAACGTCTCCCCATTTCCCTCCACCACCCTCCCGCCAGCCTTTGATAACCACCATTCTGTTCTCTGCTTCTAAGAATTTGACAATTTTACATTCCACATATAAGTGGAATCGTGTAGTATTTGCCATTCTATGTCTGGCGTATTTCACTTAGCATAATGCCCTACAGTTGCATTCGTGTTGTAGCACATGAGAAAGTTTCCTATTTTTTTAAGGCTGAATAATAGTCCATGGGTGTGTGTGTGTGTGTGTGTGTGTATGTGTGTGTGTCCGTCCGTCCATTCATCCCTTGACAAGCACTTAGGTTGCTTTCATATCTTGGCTATTGTGAAAACTGCTGCAGTGCACATGGGAGTACAGTTAGCTTTTTCAAGTAGTAATTTTCTTTCTGTTGGATATATGCCCAGAAGTGAGATTGCTGGATCATATGGTGGTTCTATTTTTAATTTTTTGAGGAACCTACAGACTCTTTCCCATACCAGCTGTTCCAGTTTATATTCCCGTCAACAGTGTATAAGGGTTCCCTTTTCTCAGAGCCTCATCGACACTTGTCTTTTGACTTTGATAATAGCTTTTCTAACAGGTGTGAGGTGATAGCTCACTGTGGTTCTTATTTGCATTTTCCTCATGATTAGTGATGTTCAGCGCCTTTTCATATATCTGTTGGCCATTTGTATGTCTAATTTGGAAAAATGTCTACTCACATCCTTTGTCCATTTTTTAATCAGGTTATTTGTTTTCTTGCTGTTGAGTTGTTTGATTCCTTACGTATTCTCTATAGTAGCCCCTTATCAGCTATATGGTTTGCAAATATGTTTTCTCGTTCCCTAGGTTGTCTCTTCACTGTGTTGACTATTTCCTTTGCCGTGCAGAAGCGTTTTAGTTTGATGCAATCCCGTTTGTCTAGTTGTGTTTTTGTTACCTGTGCTTTTGGTTTCTATTTAAAAAAAAGAAATCATGGGCGGCCTGATGGCTCAGTTAGTTAGAACGCGAGCTCTCAACAACAAGGTTGCCGGTTCAATTCCCTCATGGGATGGTGGGCTGTGCCCCCTGCAACTAAGATTGAAAACGGCAACTGGACTTGGAGCTGAGCTGCGCCCTCCACAACTAGATTAAAGGGCAACGACTTGGAGCTGATGGGCCCTGGAGAAACACTGTTCCCCAATATTCCGCAATAAAATTTTAGAGAGAAAAAAAGAAAGAAAATGAATTTAGGAGTGCTCCCTCCTTTTCAGTTGTTTGGAAGAGTTTGAGAAGGATTGGAGGTAATTTTTCCGTAACACTCTGATTACTGATTCAATCTCCTTGCTCATTATTGGTCTGTTCAGATGTTCTGTTTCTTCATGATTCAGTTTTGGTAGGTTGTATATTTCTAGGAATTGATCCACTTCTTCTAGGTCACCCCTCTTGCATTTAAGATTCTATCATGCTTACTTTCCCATAGGAGGGGACAGTATGAAACACATCAGGTCTGTGTTGAAATCCCTGCTTCACCACTTGTAGTCGGCATGGTCTTGGGTAGTCGTTCTGCCTCTGAACTTCGCCTTCATCTCTATTGTGGACGTACTACTCGTAACCATGCTGGGCTGAGTGAGGGAGGAGTAGCTGTCAAAGGAGAGACCTTGGCACATACGGTCTCTCAGTTCCTGGTAAGTGCTGGAAACGTGGGGTTGTGATGCTTATGAGTGTTCAAAAACACTTCAAAAATGTGTTTTTAGTGGCACTGTGTTAGTAAGTGAAATGATATATATAAAAGTGAGAAGAAACAACAGAGGAATGTACAGTTTATATGGAAAAAAATAACTTATAAGGTTGCAATTGAAATATTTACCCCCCAAAACCTAGAAAATATACATTGTGGTGGGCTACATGAGTATAAAAATTGCTTAACAGGATTCCATTTTGCTACACAGCATCTAAATGCTGGAGAAATTAGAACAAATGTTCTATTACAATGTAAACTTTATTGAAGTATAATATACGAGCTGTGATCAAACAGTATGGTGAATGTTTAAATTTAAAAATTTATTACAGTAAAAGACATATTGCCATTAATCCCTCTCAAAATACCTCCCCGGCCCCCCCCCCCCACTAGCTTCGAACACACTTACCCACGTTCTTCCACTTTCTGAAGCAGTTCCGGAAGTCCTCTTTTGTGAGTGTCTGTAGTTGTGCTGTTGTGGCTCCCTCGATGTCCTGAATCATTTTGACTTTGGGGAAGAGGCAGAAGTCACACGGTGCCAGATCCTGTGAATAAGGTGGATGCGGACACCATAATGTTTTTATTTGACAGAAATTTCCGTACCAGAAGCGATGTGTGACACGGAGTGTTGTCATGATGGAGGATGAAAGTGTTTGTCCATTTCTCAGGCCGTTGTCTACACATTGTTTCTTAAATGCTCTAATGCCCTTATAATCCTCATAGTCAGAGTTCACCGTAGTGTTCCTGGGTATAAACTCAGCTTGCACCATTCCATCAAGGTCAGAAAACACAATATCACCTTGATGTTAGATCTTGATTGATGTACTTTTTTCACACGAGGAGAACTGGGTGATTTCCATTGAGAACTCTGAATCTTGGTCTCAGGATCATAACCATAGACCCAAGTTTCATCGCCCATGATGACATGTCTTAAAAATCTGAAGCGGCATGAACGCGCAACTCCAATGAAATTGACAAATGCTGTTGCTTCTGTTCGACAGTCAAAACGCGTGGAACAGATTTCACACTCACTTGCCTCATATTCAAATCTGTTGTTAAAATGCTTTGAACGGAACTATAAGAGATGTTCAGATCCTCAGAAATTTCCCTAACAGTCAGTCTTCGGTTTGATTGAATCATTTTGCTTATTACTCTTTCAACATTCTCTTGGGTTTTTGATGTTGAAGGACGTCCCGATCTCTCCTCTTCTTCAATCGATTCGCAATCATTACGAATCCCTCGAACTACGTGTAAACCGTCTTCCTGGTCACTGCAGCATCCCCATAAACTAATTTTAACATTTCGTGTGTTTCTTTAGCACTTTTTTGCAGTTTGAAACAAAATGTCACATGAATGTGTGGTTGGTCATCCATGATTTACAGCACACTTTAAAACACACCTTCTCTCAACCGTAGCTCACACCTGACTCACTGCACCCAATAAGTTAAAACTTGTCACCCACTGTTACTAAGGTTCATCGCACCACTTCCCGTATTGAAGATCCCTGCCTTTCCGTTGGATGGCTCTCGGCAGCAGCGCTCACCGTATTTTTTTATCACACCTCGAACATGCTAAAAATACTTATTATAAGCATACAACACAATGAATTTTTACTATGTAAGCACATTTGTACAACCAGCAATAAACACAATGTACCAAGTACTTCCAGAAGCTCCTTCAGGTCCTTCTCTCCAGGTGACTGAAACATCTGTCCTTCCCGAGAATAATCACCGTGCTGACCTCTATCACCACAGGTTATCTCCTCCTGTGTTTGAATTTGTTATTCCGATGTTGAATATGGCTTGTTTTGCTCAGTACGTTACATCTGTGAGACTCATCCCTGTTGTTGCATATGGCAGGAATTGGTTCATTTTCCTTTATTTATGTCTGTGCGTCCCTTCTCATCTGGAGATTCTGCCAGAGGATCACACTCTAATGTCTTTTAACCTAAAAATAAAGGCCAAAGTCAGAGGCAACAAGCATTTATTGGAAATCCAAAAGAACAGCTACTTGGGAAGCACTGATGCGGGCAGAAACCCAAATAGTGCTCCGGTAAGGAGGGGAAGGTAGGGGTATTTGACGAAGGGAAGGGGAAGAATGACATCAGTAGAGGGCCCTTCTATAGGGAAGCTGACGTAGTGATGCTAACTCTAAAGAAAGTGTTTATGTGTTTTTCAGTGAGAGTTGAGAAACACTATTACATTAGTTTCAGGTGTACAACATAGTGATTAGACATCTATATAACTTATGAAGTGGTCACCTCGATAAATCTAATACCCACCTGATACCATCCATGATCATGGCAGTGTCATTGGCGATATTCCCCGAGCTACGCTTGACCTCCCCGTGACTGTTTCCTAACTGCCAGTTTGCACCTCTTAATCCCTTCATCTTTTTGGCCCATCCCCTCACCCCTCCCATCTGGCAACCACCAAAATGTTCTCTGTATTTATGAGTCTGTTTCTGTTTTGTTTGTTCATTTATCTTGTTCTTTAGATTCCACATATAAGCAAAATCATACGGCATTTGTCTTTTTCTGTCTGACTTACTCCGTTCAGCACAGTACCCTCTAGGTCCATCCATGTTGTCGCAGAGGGCGAGGTTTCATTCTTTTTTATGGCTGAGTAAGTAATACTCCACTGTAGATATGTACCACTTCTTCTTTATCCATTCATCCATCGACGCACACCCAGGCTGCCTCCGCATCTTGACCGTTGTAAATAGTTGTAAATAATGCTGCAGTGAACATATGGATACACAGGTTCCCCCAAAGTAGTGTTGTGGGTTTCTTCAGGTAAATACCGAGAAGGGAGATTACTGGGTCCTTCTGTGTCTCTTGTTACAGCCTTTGTTTTAAAGTCTGTTTTGTCTGGTATAAGTATTGCTACCCCAGTTTTTTTCCCCCTCCCATTTTCATGGAATATCTTTCTCCGTCTCTACTTTAGTCTGTATGTGTCTTTTGATCTGATGTGAGTCTTGTAGGCAGCACGATTTTAATCTTCAGTCTGGTAGTCACAATACCTGCTTTCTAAGTTATCTTTGCAAACAGTTGTTTGGGACATAATGTTGTTTTAGGTCCAGTCCGAAGGTTAATTTGCCCTGTTTTGACATTACAAAGGTTTGAGGAGTAAGGTCTGCAGGGCAGTTCCTCTGAAATGGCAGCTCAGAGTCCATTTTAAAGTAGCTCCGTTTATATTGTTTTTCACATGTCCTAAGACATCCATCATATGTCACTGAATTAATTTCTCTCCTGTGCATCTAGGATGGTAGTAGCCTTTAACATCTTTGGGAGAATTGAGAACATAGATCATTTTCTGTAGCGGGGAATCTCCCTTATAATTGTGAGAAAGGCTGTGAGCCTTAGCTTTTCTGGTTTCTATGGTCTAGCAGCCCCCTGATGCCTTCCAAGAGATGACTTGTGTTATCTTATCTGGCTTTTCTAGTTCTCCCCCGAGTGCCGGTTTGCTGCAAGCTACTCCATCCCACCAGGAAGTAGAAGTCTGGCCAACATGCTTTAAATGCATAACTGGGCTCCTAGGAAAATAAGGGGAATTCCCAGGGGCCAAAACAAAAAAAAGTGGGGTGAGAGGAGAAGTTGCTGAAACTGCAGTGGGTAGCAGGACACGAGCCAGGGCTGCCCTGAGGCATCGCATATGCTTGGACCCCAGAGCCTTGGATTTTGAACCGCCTGTGAGAGGAGCAAGAGCCTTAGACCCGCGTGGGGAGGGGGCTGGGACTGTCTCCCTGTGGCCCCGAATATGGGACTCTAAGAGATGTGCACCCTGAATGGTGGCACCGGTTAGGAGATAAAACCCTCCTAATGGAAATAAGAAGTGTGTCTAGCTATGTGTGTGGTGGGGGTGGGCGGGGGGGGTGCAATTTGTGGTTCTGAGGAAGATCCGATCCACTGCCTCTCCTCCTCGGCATAGCCTGATGCTCTGGTATCCAATGTGTCCTCGTCTGAAAACGCAACCTGCCCACCGGCTGTGAATGTCAGCAGAGACAACAGAGAGCAGAATTAGACCCCAGAGCACCTCAATATGTTGTCAGCTGTATTTAAAATTGAAAGAAACAAAGAATGGAATTTAAAAATAGGAGCAAGAAAGAAACACTAGCGAAAATCAATGACTACAGATTTGAGGAAGAACCAAATGAAAGTTCAAGAAAAGTGCTAGGCATAGAGCCTTGCCTTCAGGAGCGATTTAATAGCTGTTAGCTTATTGCTAACAGTCCGATTCAGACAAATAATTCTCATGAAGCTCGTGACTTTCTTTATGGAACCTCGGTTTTAGAAGTAGTCACTAAAACGTTGTTCTGTTGGCCTAGTCAACTGAAAAATAATATCAACTAGGTGTTTTGTCACCAAAACGGATTTATTCGGGGAAAAAGAAAGGGTTGCAACCCAGTGCATGCAGACATGGCAAGCCACGTGCAGCCTGGGGCCTGTGTGCCAAGATGGAGGGGTATTTATGGAAAGGAAAAGGAAGAAAAGGGAAGGGGAGGTTAGAACATAGAGCGTTATTATAAACTAAGAGTTCTTCCCGCAGGGGTCTCGCGATTCCTAGAGTGCGAGAACGTCCTTAAGCCCCAGCTCCTCCCATAGACCCTCCCGACTGATTATGTTTGCTTAAAGTTCCAGGTAGTTTTTGTCAGCGTTAAAATGTATTGACTTAGGATTGTAATCACCACTCGGACACCGTTTCGAGCAGGTAGATAGGCCTGTGCCTACCTGGTGAAGTTTCAACAAACCTCAGGTTTCTCCTGTGTCCGAAAGATGCTGTCTCCACCTGGCTGGTTCCTGGGATTTCTTTTGCCTAAAGCTTTATTTTCTGAAAATCCATCGTCTGTAACATCATTTTTAGATGCCAATGAGCCTATGTAAAGAGCTGAATTATAGGTGAGAAAAGTAGCGTGCGGCTCTCCCTCGTCTTCCTGCAGTGGGAGGAGCCAGTTACACACAACTCCTAAGAAGGTTTATATAAATGAGTGTATTCACAGAGCAGTTGGGGCCACTCCCCCACCCCCAACATGTTTTACATGCCGCCTGGATGCCAGGCCTTGTACCAGCGGGAAGGATGCGAGGATGACTTAAAACATTGTTTTCCTCCTTCCCTGGAATTCGCATTCCAGCTGACCACCGCGTCTGCCCACGGGACGGGGCCCGGCCCGGCCCGTTCCCAAGGGAAGGCATCAGAATGAATTGCATCTGTTGTGTGCTCCCTTCTCTAAAACCGTTGATATTTTATGAATTTCTGATGAGTCGGCTTTAGCTTTTGGAACAAGATAAGGTACCACAGCTGTATATTTTACTGAGTACGTGAAACGTTGGTTAGCTAGCAGGAAACTCGATACTATAGCTTTTCAAGCAAATGAATAGGCTAAATAGTGAAGTGAACGTCTCTGCATTACTAACTCCACCACCGTAAACCTTTTCAGGACGACGTGAGACATAAGGTTCACCTGAACACCTTTGGATTCTTCAAGGACGGGTACATGGTGGTTAACGTCAGCAGACTTTCAGTGAAGGATCCTGAAGGAGCCACACACAGGGACTCCACTGTAAGTGCCTTTCCAGGAGGTCAGGGCCGTCACCCGTTCCTGTCGCTCAGCTGAGAGCTTTGCCCCGCACTCACTAGGAAGTGCCGGAATATTGAGAAAAGGAACTTGTGAGCAGGCATCAGATAGCTTCACTTTAACATGCAAGTTGTCATTCTTGACTGATTTTAGTAATTCATGAGCCTTCTTACAAAACGAATGGTGAAAAAACCGAGAGGAGCGCAGGCTTAAAGCGCTTTTTCTGCTCTCTGAGGAGGGACAGGACGGATGCCAGGCCATCGTGGGGTACTCACCTCCACTCTTTTGACCCCTTTCTTAGATTGGATTCAGCCTAGACCGTACAAAGAATGATGGATTTTCTTCTTATCTGGTGAGCATTAAATGCATGACCTGAGCATTCTTTTCACTTGAGCCCAAGACACTGGGGGCGGGGGGACCCTGCTTCCGTCACGCTGCTTTCCTGAGGCGGTGGCTGCTTTGACTTCTAGGCACCTCCTGGCATGCGCAGGTGTTTTGTTCGGAATGGATGTTGGCCCATTTGCCTTAATCCCGAAAGCGGTTTGTTATTGTTCTAGCGTGAATGAATGAGGTCACGTGTAACTGGGCCTTCCTTTCCCAGGATGAAGATGTGCATTACTGCATTCTAAGGCAACAGTTTGTCTCTGTCACCCTTCTAATCCTAGACGTCTCCAGAAGTGAGTAAGTAATTCCCATGTTCTTGCAGTTCAATCAGAGAGGAAAGTTAGAGGGCATTTTGTCGTTAAGCTAACACTGAGTATCTCTCATGTGCCAGATACCGTGCTGAGTGCTGGAGATGAAAAACAAGACGAGGGGACAGAGGTCCCACCCCTGAGGAGCTTGTAGATTCGGGAGGGCGGCAGACAGTAGTCCCAGTGACCCCAGTGAAATAGAGAAGTAAGAGGGCAGAGAGACTGACGAACTGTGCAAGAGGAGCGCAGCTTCAGGACACCAGGCCTCTAGTGACTAGACTTTACCAACGCACAAGAAGCGGGAGAACATTTCAGGCGGAGGGAGCATTTTATACACTGGCAGAGTAGCGTGGAATAGCGTGGTGTGTTCAGTGAAGAGAGTTCATCATTCACATCCAGCTAAGGGAAGGAGAGGAAAGGTTCTTCCTAGTCGGTGCTTCCCTTCATCCTGACTGTGCCAGCTTAGGTCACGTGGAAACTCACTGGTCCCTCCTCGTGTGGAGTGGGGTAAACAAAAGTGGGGTCTCTTAAGAAGGGAGGCGGGAGGAAATGCATACCCCATAGGCTGTGAATAGCTCCCCCCTGCTCCTCACAGGCCCCCCCCAGACTTCCTATCTTAACGGCGTTCCGACCCCCTTGTGCACCAGTTTGTTGGACACGCTGCATATACTCTGGGGAAATGTGAGTGTCAGAATTGCATGGTTGCTAAGAACGTCGGCCTTAGCGTGAGACTGCCTGGGTCCTCGCCCAGCTGCGTACTACCCTTGTGCACGGTGTTAACCCTCGGAGCCTCTGTTTCAGCAGCTGTAAATGCAGACGTAGGTAGGACATTGTAAGGACAGCGTGAGATGGTGGATTTAGAGCTTGAAGCGATACCTAACCTGCGACACTTACATGGCCAGAAGTGTTTCTTTGAACCTTTTTCCTTCTGTGTTATTTGAATGTAGGGTGAAAATAAGATCTCCTCCAGAAGTTGGTACCCAGTTACCGGAGGTCATCTTCAAGGATGAGAAAGCCCTTGGTCAGGGCCCGGGGGCTGAGGGTGGCCCTGTTTCGGCAGGCAGCCAGACGGAGAAAAAACAAGGTAACCGTCAAGTGGAAACTAGCACTTTCTTCATGCCTGGCTTTGTAGATTCTTTTTTGTTCCGAAGTCAAAACAAATGTGACCTTAGCATTGTTTTCTTTGGGAGGTTATACAAAAATGTATAATCCTTAAAGAAAAATGTGAAAAATATAGAGAAGGTGGAAAAAGAACAGTCATTTCTCCTTCATCCCAGTGTTAGAATTTTCATAATGTATGTTGCCATCTAAGCTTGTTTCTTAAGTCTAGAACATTTGATTTTTACAATTCAGTCATGTTTATCATTTTAAGCATCCCTGGTCTCGTGACCTTACGATATTTTATACTTATCAGGTATCCCATTAAATGGATACTGTGCTTTGCTCAACTGTTCCCCTTAAGGAGACATAATTTTCATTTTGATGCTATTATAAAGCTGCGTTAGACTTCTTTGTTTATAGAGCGTTTTTCATATATAAAACTTTCTTTAGGATGGGTGCCCAGAATTGGAATATCTGGTTCAAAAGATGTGAATACTTTTGAGAATATTGATACCTACTTTCAATTCCTTTCCAAATGAGTTGGCGTGAATTTATACTCCCATTGGAAAATGGTAGGACTAGTGCCCCCATCACCATGTCCTAGCCAGTACTGGGTGGTGTGTGTGTGTGTGTGTGTGTGTGTGTGTGTGTGTGTGTTTAATCTCAAAGTAAAAGGCAAAAAAGGATTCTTGTTTTTTGTATTCACTCTTATTATGAGGCCACACTTTTTCTCTGTATGTTGGTTAACCAAGTTATATTTATCACCTGTTTCATTAACTGTCACTTCTGTCTAATAATTTATGTGAGTTCTTGAAAGATCATTTATTACGTGTTATATTATTTACAAATTTTTCCTCAGGTTGTCAAAACTCTAACCCAATTTAAAGGGCACACAGAGACACTGTATCTGTGTGATGGTGGCGTTTAATGTCTGTGCCCCACCTCCTGGCCAGGTTCCTCGTCCTCACGTAACCGTTTCCTGGGAGGAAGGATCCTCTTCCTTCTTTATATTCTGAAACGCTGTCCCTTCCTGCAGGGAGCTTAAGGTCCTGTCTTCCTCATGGAGAGTATCTTAAGTAAAAATAAAGCACATCTCTGTTCCATGAAAGAAGCCATTAGCAACCCTAACACTCCTTGCTGTGGGAAAAAAAAGTATGCATCGTGCTAATATTCATTGCAAATAATTTTTCCATGTGTGTCAATAAATCTCAGATATATTATTTTATTTTATTTTATTTTTAAAGTGGTGAGAGAGTAGTTTATTAGATAGTACACTCCAAAGAAATAGGAGCGGACCCTAATAGGAGCAGTAGAGACTGGCTTAAGGGCCCCCTCAGATACATATTTTAAACAATGATCTGTTTTCAAATGTAATTACTTAGAAAATAAGGAAAGTCACTCCATGTGGCATCTCTGGCCATAACATCCACCAGATTATCTAGAGACGAGTTCCCGTTGGTCCTGAATATTATCATTCATTAGGGTAGCATTTGTAATACAGCTGGTTCTGATTTGCCACTTCTGCAGCTCAGGAATTGTTTTGGGATCAGAAGAGATGGCAGCATATGGTCTCATCTTTTTGTTTGTTTGTATTATTTGCTGTCAGACAAACTAGAGTCTCATAAAATGTTACTGTAACATACATATGAGCTGAATCCTGCAGTAACGCCTTTTAAATGTTCTGCTTCTAGAGACTGGGAAGTCTAAAAGAAGTACAGTGGACTCAAAGGTAAGAACAGCCCGCCCCTGTGCTCGGCTTTCCTGGAATGTATGTTCCATGCATGTGCTTATATGTGTACACTGTTGACTCAACAGTAATATCGACTAAGTATTCCATCACCAAAAAAGTATTTATTCAGGAAAAAAGGAAAAAGAGGACTGCAACCCAGCACGAGGATGTACACGGCAAGCCACGGGCACAGTCTGGCTGTGTGCCAAGATGGAGGGTCCAGAAGGCAGGGAGACAGGAAGTTAGAACCACAGAGAGAGTTTTATGAAAAGGAAGTTACAACCATAGAGGTCAACTAGGTGGGCTCATGAACCTCCATGAGCTCAGCTCCTCCCAGGGACCTCCCAGCCTGATCAGTTTTCTTAAAGTCCCAGTTCATCTTTATCAACACACATACATGTACATGTACACATACACATACACACCTAATCTGTAGGGAGTTGCCTTCTGTTTGGGGAGATGATATAGACACACAAAGCAATTTCCAAGTAGAATTGAGTGCTGATGTGTACGACACTTGTGTGATAGAGGGTCACACAGTGAGTGGAGAGGGAAGTGAGCTACCTGGAGAGCCCTCTGGAAGGAGGTGCCATCAGGGTTTGAAGCTTGGTGGATTTGTTTGGGGAAGAAGAGAAGGAAGGGGATGAAGACAGTCAGAAACAAAGACTGGAAGTAGAAATGAGCATGACAGGTGCCGGGCACTGGCCTGTTTGAAGTAAAAGGAACACATTTGGGAGCAGAAAGAGGGAACTGAGATAATATAGGGCCAGCTGTATCTGCTGCTTGCCTGTGCGTCACTTAGTATGTAGCTGCATTCAGATCCACTGTGCCAGTATTGCAGCGCTTGTGTTCCAGTCACCCTGTTTTACTTACTGATGGTCCCAAAGTACAAGAGTAGTGATGCTGGCGATTCGGATATTCCTAAGGGAAGCCGTAGAGTGCCTTCTTTAAGTCACAAGGTGACATTTCTTGACTTAATAAGGGAAGAAAACAGGTCGTATGGTGAGGTTGCTAGGATCTACGAACAAATTTTCTACCTGTGACATTGCCTAATTTATAAATTAAACTTTACCATAGGTGTGTGTATAGGAAAAAACATGACCATAGCCTGCGTAGGGTGTGGTACTGTCTGCAGTTTCAGGCATCCATTGTGGAACGTATTCCTGTGGGTAAGGGAGGAATGACTGTATCTAAAAGGACAGTTTGATAAGTTTTGATCTATGTGTACACCCGTGAAGTCACCACCCACCACGATCAAGATAGTGAACGTATGTATCACCCCAAAATTTCCTGTCATTTTGTCATCCTCCCATCCTCAAGCCGTCACTGATCTGTCACTGTAGATTAGTTTTGTGAAAACTTTATACAGACATATTACGCAATATGTACTCTTTTTTGACTTCTTTCATTCAGCCTAATTGTTTTGCGTTCATCCATGTTGTTGCATATACCAGTAGTTTCTTCTTTTCTTTACTTGGTCCATTGTACCAATGGCAATGTGTTGATTATTTGAAATAGGGACTCCATTGAGTCCAGGTGACGTGTCAGGATGTGACCTGGGTCAGAGAAGTGTTCCAGGAGGAAGATGGGCACACCTGGGGCACTAGTGAGAGGCAGAAGAGGTGGCTGAGTAAAGGAAGTGAGAGGAGCAGAATTTCCACTCTGTGAAAGGGGATTTCAAACTTCTTGAAAGGATGGTGAATTTTATTTTCAGGGAGCTTTTAAAGGTCACCAAATTTAGGGTTTAATAAGAATGTGTTGGGCTGGCCCGGTGACTCAGGCAGTTGGAGCTCCATGCTCCTAATGCCGAGGGCGGCTGGTTCGATTCCCAGCTGGGCCAGTGGGCTCTCAACCATAAGGTTGCTGGTTCGACCCCTTGACTCCTGCAAGGGATGGTGGGCTGCGTCCCCTGCAAGTAAGATTGAACACGGTACCTTGAGCTGAGCTGCTGCTGAGCTCCCAGATGGCTCAGTTGGTTGGAGCGCGTCCTCTCAACCACAGGTTGCCGGTTCAACTCCCCCAAGGGATGGTGGGCTGCGCCCCCTGCAACTAACAACGGCAACTGGACCTGGAGCTGAGTTGCGCCCTCCACAACTAAGATTCAAAGGACAATTTGACTTGGAAAAATAGTCCTAGAAGTACACATTGTTCCCCAATAAAGTCCCTGTTCCCTTCTTTAAAAAAAAAAAAAAGAATGTTTGGGTGGTTGTTTTTTTTTTTAACCTTTATTTTTATTAGCTTACTTTTTCTGCCAGTATCCTAAAACAGGTTGTTATGTCTTTTTAGGCAATGGAAGAGAAATCCTTCTCCATTCATAATAAAAATGGGACAGTTTCCTTTCAGGTATGTATTAGTCTCTTTGAGTGAAACTTCATAGAATTTCTCGCTACCGTGTAAGAAGGTGAATTTCTAAAGGAATTTTGAATTAGGCATGCTGTGTACCAGGCACGTGAATACAGTAGCTCTCTCCACAACAACCCACAGGGGGGCTATTATTCCCCCCACGTGTGAAGTCATGAGTCACAGAATGAATAACTGCATGAATGACCAGTGGAAGGAGTAAGGCCCACATTCCAACCCCGTCCTGCCCGGCTGTTGCACAGCTCTGCCTCTCTAATCCCACGCTGACGCCCATGCAGAGTGCTCCAGAGCGCAGGATTCTATACCTGAAAGGACACTGGTGATCACTTAGGGTGATGTTGTGAGTTAGAGATGGGTTCACTGAGACTCGGGGGCCTCGGGGGAGCTGCTCAGCTGTCACCGTTACTAGCTGCACGTGAGTGTTTGTGGCAGCATCCCAGGCTGTGTGTGGGGTAGGACACGGGACTGGATCTCAGCACCCACTGACTAGCTGGTGACCTTGGACAACTCACTTACCTTCTGAACCTCGCTCTTGAATCGTCTAAAAATGAGAAACGATGGGACCTATCTCATAGGGTTATTATGCGTATCGCTTTTAGAAAACAAAAGTGCTCTGTAAAGCGCTATGCAAATCATCGTCATCATTACTTTGTAAGAGTCACTGCCTCGTTTCTAACCAGTTTTCCTTAATTGACACATAATTTGCTTCAAGTGAAATGCACAGGTCTTAAGTGTATATTTTGCTCACTGTCGACAGAGGCACACACACATGTAACCCACTCTGTCAAGATTCTCTGCATTTTTATCACCTTGGGAAGCCCCCACCCCTCCTGCACCGTTCTGAGTCCTTTCGCCATAAATTATTTTGCCTAACGATGTTTATGTTCTCCAAGTTTCGTAGGCATCGGTATTAATAACGAGCTTGTGGGCTGCTCACCTGCTCTGGATCCTCAGCAGGTCCCCGTCTGTCTCAGAGTAAATGCCAAGTCCTTCCAGTGGTCTGCGAGCCCACGGGGTCTGGCTGCTGTCACTCTTCTGTCAGCTCCCGTTTGTCCCCCCTGCTCCCTTCACTCTGCTCCAGGTACACAGGCCACCTTGCTGCTCCTAGAAAAGGTCGAGCCTCAGGCTCTGCTCTAGCTGAACCCACTGGGAGGACGCTTGTCCCTCAGAGTCCTCATGATTAATTCCTACCTCCTTTAGGTCTTTGTTCACTTGTCACCATAACAAGCTTCCTCCAATCCCCATAATGTGAATGCAGCCGTCTCCCCTCGTCCGTCCCCCTGCTCCGTGTTTGCCCCTAGCACGCCTCCTTTCCAACAGGCCGTAACTGTACTTACCATGTTCATCGTCAGTCTCTCCCTTTAGAAGGTCACCATAAGGGCAGGGATTTTCACCTGTTTTATTACCGATGTGGACGCAATTCCTAATCTTGGGCCTGGCCCATAATAGGCTCTCCCTCAATCATTATGGAGGTGAATGAATGAAAGCCAGGCGTTGTGCTAAGTAGTTATATGTTATCATTATCTCAGTTCATTCCTCCCAACAACTCCATGAAGTAGGTACTGTTGTTCCCCTTTTGCAGATGAGGAAACTGAGGCTCAGAGGTTAAGTAACTTGCCCAAGGGGAGGATTCAAACCCAGGTTTGTCTGACTCCAAGGCCCATGTGTTTAACAACTTTGCTTTACTGCCTCCTTAAGAAAATACAAAAGGTACTTTTCTCTTTTTCCCCCTCACTTTAAAATGCTTGTCAATAAAATTTTTGAATGTGTTTTTAAAGCCTTAAGGAAGGCGTTAGAAGACACACACATTTGTTAGTTACGAATGCATGAGTGTCGAGGGGAAAGCAGCACACAGGCTGGTTAAGAACATTGGTTGGAAGAGCCAGTCTGGCGGGTCCTCGGTGCATACGGCAGCCGTGCCCCGGCAGCCTACCTTTTCTCTGGCTTCCGCTCCTTGTAAAGGAGTCAGGGGTCACTCCTTGCTGCTCTGCGACCCAGTGTCCTCCCCAGTTGGGACCGTGCGGTCACACTGAGCCTTTCGGCTCCATCCACCAACCAGGGATGATCGTGTGTCTACCGAAAGAATGAAAGGGACTGTCAAGGCTTATTCCAGCTCTAAAGTTTACATTTTTGCTTTATTTTGTTTGGGTTTTCTCTTGCAGGGTCAGGTGCCGACTCTGACCGACCATAATGATTCTTTAGATTTAAAAAATATATATTTCTTAGAAACTTCATATGAGTCTTACTTTTGGAACTAAAAGTTACTGATATGTTTAGAAAACTTTTCTTTTTCTGGCTACCTTACATGGACTGAAATACACATCTAACGTTTACAGTGATGAGTTTACGACACAGTTTAACAGCTTAATAATGTCAGCCTGAAGGTTCTTGGTCTTTTACTTCCATCTTCTTATCAGATGTCTCTTTTCCCCATCCTTTTAAATTGTAAAGTACAGTATATGTACAAAAGAGTGTATAGTACCTACATTGAGCACAAATAGTTATAAATAATCCCCTTTGTAAGCATCACCTGGGACAAGAAATAGAACAGTGCTAGCACCCACAAAATGCGTGTGTCCCTCACATCCCTTCCCAACTCTAGAGTAATCCCTATCACGGAAACATCATAATCACTTCCTTGCTTTTCTTTGCATTTAGTAACGAAAGTATATGTAGCCCTAAGTATTTTAGGCTTGCAGTAAAATGTTCTGTAGAATAGACCAAAGAATCACTTCTTTGAGCTTACATATATGATGTCTTTTGATTTACATTAAACTTCATTTGAACACATGAAATTTATGAACAGCATAGATAAATGTCTAAATTTAAAATAATATTTATTACTGTTGTTCGAAATCCTAGGTATAAATTTTAATGACGGAATGTTGGTCCTTTACCTTTTCAAGTATCAAATGAACATTCTTTCGTTTTCAGGAGTACTTTTACCTAAAGAGAAAAATAGTATGTTGGCTCAAAAACGAGATAACTGCAGATATCTGTGCAGACTTCTGCCAAAACCCATCACTGATGGATAGATACGTGATAAAGCAAAGATAATAAAGCATTCATTGTAGAATCTAGGTAGTGGGCATATAGGTATTCGCTGTATAATTCTGTCAACTTTTCTGTTAGCTTTAAAATTGCCATAATTAAATATTGGGAGGTAATCATAGAATAATAAAACATCTGTTTAAATGCTGCTCTGGGAGAATTTGATTTATTTAAGTAGTCTGTTTTCTTCTGCTCATAGTATTCATGATTTATTTCTAAGATTTAAAAATTAAGCTGAGGATTTGGGTGCCCTTTAATTTTTTTCTTCTTCTCTTCCAGTTTTTCTTTAACATCAGCACCGATGACCAAGAAGGCCTCTACAGTCTTTATTTTCATAAATGTCTTGGAAATAAAATGTGGTCTAATGACAAGTTTTCCTTCAACCTTGATGTGAGTACCATGTGGAAACTCTTCCACGTGGATTTTGTCAGCTGTGTAAAATGTGAGCCGTTTTATTTCTCTATAAGAATAGGTGTTAAGAGCACTTAAGCAAAGTAAAAGAAAAATGTGGCCAGAAGAACGTCTCTGCTGGTGGGCAGGACAGAGGATTCCTAAAGAAGAAAACGTAGAGCAACTTAGGATGTTTCCACTTCGGCCTGTGCATTGGAATGTGGTTGTTACCTGTTGGTACTCAATTTCTCGGGCTTCAGTGAAACAGCTAAGATTACAAATGGCTGAATAGGGAGTGGTCTGTTCTTGAAAAGTAAAAATTAATTTCCTGTTGGTTTCAGATTGATATCACAGAGAAGAATCCGGACAGCTACCTCTCTGCAGGAGAAATCCCTCTCCCTAAATTATACATTTCCATGGCCTTTTTCTTTTTCCTTTCTGGGACCGTTTGGATTCACATCCTTCGAAAACGACGGTAAAGTATTACTTCCTTGAGCCCTTCAACGTGGAGTGGGTTGGGATTTGCACACGCTCACCTTTCGCTGGCTTCTGCACCAGGGACCAATTGGCACGAGCCTCTCGTTCTCTTCAGAGGGCATTTCCCCGAACCACAGGGAGGCTTCAGGAGGTCGCAGTGTGGGAGGCTTTTGTGCTTGCTGTTTGCCCACTTCCCACTGCTTCGTTTAAAAGGCGAGTCCAAATATCTCAGTAATACGCAAGCAACACAACATATAGAAGACAAGTGTTTCCACAGCGAAGACACCTCAGTGTGGGGTCAGCTGGGGCACATTGGTCCCGTTCAGGGGCTGTCTGTTCTTGGGAGGAGGTGAGTGACAGTGACCCGCTGCCTGGTGGGTCACGAGCTCCTGCTTGGCACCTAAGGCCTCAGCACAGAGTGGGCTGGGATCGATGCTGACCATTAGGCTGGTCGCTGGCGAAAACCTCTCCATAGCCCGTCTGCCTGGCTGTCGGCCTTTCTTCTGAAACCCCTGCAGCTTTAACTTCCTGTACTTGGCCCATGAGGGGACCAGCTGCATGTAGGTAGAGCTAGTGTTTAATTCTGTCTCCCTCCCCAAAAACCGAGAACAAAAGACTGATTTTCAGTTAAAGATTAGTGTGAAGTGTTTGTTATAGGATAAGGCCCATAAACTGAGTAAATGATGGGATGTGAATATGGTATTATAATATGGATTCAATTTAACAATAGTGAAGAACCCAAATACCACCTCCCTCTTTCTCTGGAGCACTGAGGCAGAACTTGAGACCTGTTCCATGTCCGGGGGCCTGTCTTCTCGGGGACATGCCCAGCAGGGGCGTGGGCTCGGCCAGGAGCAGTCGCAGGTTCCTATTTGCTGGAACGTCCTTCACACCCACCAGATGGGAAGAGCTGCTTGTTGACCTGTGAAGGACCTTGTGGAATCAGTTTTGGACTAGATGATCAGGCAGCCATTAATTAGAAAAAGAGAATCCTACAAATTCAGGCCATAAACGGGTGTTTGTGTTTTAGAGAAAGTTTTGCTCTTGTCTTTCTTAGAAAAGGAAGAACCAGGAGTCAGAGACCTGATCTCAAGTGCAAATGCTGACTTACCGCCTGTGTGCCTTGCTTCACTCTAAGTCGATGTTTCCTCGGCTATAAAACCGAGGCAGTAATAACTGCCCTGGCTTCCTCTAAGAGCCTTGGATGTTTAGATTCAGGTGATTCCCCCCAAAATAATGTGTCTGAGAGGGTTTTCCACATCAGGGTGCTATGCAAATAGGATGTACATACAAAACAGCTTACTAACCAGGTGTTTGAATTTCCCTTCATTTAGTGACACAGGTCATTGTCACTGGTTCACTTATATGGAACTGTGAGCAATTTTAAATCGGTGGCTCTCTGAGGCTGACCTACTTTGTAAAACATGTTTGAAACGTCTCGTTGAAGTGTAGTATACGTACAGAAATGTCTGAGTCAAGCCCTCTGCCCCCTCCCCGTGTTTTTCTGAGTCTTAACAGCCCGTTGTGTGAGGTTGGAAATTCGAGTCATGTAAAGGATGTGACTCCAAGGCTTCCTCATGCATGCCAGAGGCTCGCAGCCCCTTGGGGCTGGAAGGAACTGAAAGTTCTTTGCCTCGTTTTATTGAGGCCTCGGGAGGGAAGTGAGCGCCCTGGCTGGGGTTAGCTGACAGTACCTGGACTGGAACCCAGGGCTCCTTGTTATGCTGTGTGGCTTCTCAGCTCTGTCATTCAGCCGTGGGCCCCAGAGCTTGGGGCGGGGAAGCCTGGGGAAGTGGAAGAGAAAGCAGGCAGCTGACAGCTTTTGCGTACCAGCTCTCTGCTCAGTCAGGCACTTTGATGTTGGTTATTTCAGCTAATCTTCCAGCAGGTAGGTAGGTGTTGCCCACTGTCAGATCAGGTTACGAGGCTTAAGGACGTCAGGGAGAACCAATACTGGAGTCATTTCACTCTGGCTTCCATCACATCACCGCCCCATCTGGGGCTGTTTTCATGAGGCCTGCCCGTCCTGCTTGCTGGGGTGTCTGAGCGAGCACCACTCTTGACAGAGGGTGGTTTTGCCCTGTGGGTAAATCTGGTTGCTACTCAGGAGTGACAGACTACCCTGGCCTTCCTGTTTGACTTCAAGTAGGCGGGCGGGCACGGGGCAGGAAATTACCAGGGAGGAAGTCAGCCCGGAAGCTGAGCGTGCGTCAGGCAGTGCGGGGCACACCCTCCTGTCAGTCTGCACAAGGCCCTCGCCTCCATCCTCCCTTCACTTCCTACCCCCTCTCTCATCCCTTCCCAGCCACTCACGTGTGTTTAGTACGTGTTTGGGGATATTTGTGCATTTTTATAAATTAATAATGTTTATTGATGTTGCATGTATTTTTCATTTACTTACACTCTACTGTCTGTAGGTATTGTTCTTCTCTTTCACTCAATGATACCTGTTCTATTGTTGGATTTGTCCGATGCCACACCATTCCACATTTTTCACTGCTGTGACTTTGCAGAATGTCTGCGAGTGTGTGTTTCCTCCGTGTCTCTTACTCAAGTCTTTATGTACTTTATAATAGAGTTTAAAATTGTTCTCCATAACGGTCTCATGTGTCCTGTTAGGTTAATTCCTAGGGTGAGGTGGGAAAGGGTAAAAGAATATAGTGCCCTGCCGCCCAAAGGTGGACATGTACCTGTGGGGGCGTGGCGATGGCAGGGCGTGTCTTACCGGACTGGCCTGGTGGGTTTGGCAGACTCTGGCCATGAAGGGGAGACAAAAGGCACGACCATCCCTGCCACATGGGATGAACCCGCCCATCCTCCGGGCTGCACATTTCCCCTTCAGCGCTGCCTAACCACCTTCGGCTTCCCTGGGCATTTCATGTCGTGTTTTGTAGATCCATCCACCTCCCTGTTCTGTGGCCTTTCCAGGGTGGTTTCCGGGGAGGAAGCCAGCAGCCTCTGTAGTTTGCATCTCATCAGGGCTCCGTTCGTCATGTCTGGCTTCCATTCACAGCATTGACTCTAGTTAGAGGTGACTCTAGGCCTACGTTCAAGGCCATTCTTACTGGCAGAAACTGCTTTTTAAAAAAGGTTTTATGTTTGTGGTTTCCTTAGATTATATGTACTGCCCTCCTTATAAGTATGTCTGATGCCCGGAGCTTTGGCTGTCCTTTGGGAGAATGGAATATTGCTTTCATTCTTTTCTCTCTGTTTTTATAGGAATGATGTATTTAAAATTCACTGGCTGATGGCGGCCCTTCCTTTCACCAAGTCTCTTTCTTTGGTGTTCCATGCAGTATGTATTAGTATTTTGGGGTCATTTATGAAATGATGTACAATGCCTGTTTGATCAGGAAAAATCAGTTAGAAGAAGGGGTAGATCAGTGGGAAATAAAAGATGAAAGAGTTCCTTTCTCAGAAAGCCTCCTTTGGTTTAGGGGGACTGGTCATGGGGGTAAATCATCCTTACCTCCCTAACACTAGACTTAAGACGTCCTCTGAGATTAGCTACAGACCCAGAGTTTTCCTAGAACACCTTTTTTTATTTCTTTGTTTTTGTTATTTGTTTGTTTGTTTGTTTGTTTGTGGTCATTTCTTGAGATTAGAGTGCCACCTGCTAAATTGCTTCCGTGGCTCCCTTTATTTTTCCAAATATTCCTTCATGTCCCCATTTGATTGGAAGTTCAGTGTTCGCACACTTATTTGAGAGAAAATTGATGCTCTACAGATTGAGGCATAGAATTGAACTGAAGCTTTGACCATTTAGTGCTGATGCAAATTGAAATGAGCCCGCCCATGGGAGTTAGATCACAACTTCCCCAATTTGTAGGCCTACGAGGCACCCACGGGTGACAATGTCCAGACACGTGCTCTCCTACTGCATTTAAAAATGATGTCAGAAAACTTTAAAATGTCAGTCACAGTTTCAAGAAATGACGATTATGTGGGTAGTTTCTTATTTGGATCTGCGTTAAAGATTTTTTTCTGGAACCATATAGATAATGAGTGATAGGATCCTTGAGTCACTTTACTCTCTAGTCATTTGTGATAGAATGAAAGACGTATAAAGAAATGTGTATCACCTTTGTGAGTTCTGTCAGGAAGCATTTTGGATACATGACTGTAACTTGCCCCTTTAATTAAAATGAGTTGGTAGCTTCAAGAGGCTCTAAATGTACAGATTTTTTTTTCCCCCAAAGAAAACAGTTTTCTAAGCTGGGTGATTTCACATAGATTTTTTTGACTGACTGACTGACTTATTTACTACTGTAAGCAGCTGGGTGTGCAAGATAAAGTTCCTGGTTGGGACACTGAACGGACCCTGTATCATTTGGACCTTGGAGATTTTAAAGAAAAGACTAGGTAGCCATTTGTCAGGGTGAGTCACCTGCCTCAGGAGAGGACGGGCCCTGGGTGTTAGTGACACTGAAACCCGTGTCAGGCTTCTCAAGCTAGCTGACGTTGTTAGCGCACTCCCATGCTTGCCTGTGAATTGACAAGTGAGGTCCTAGGGAGTGGGGTGGGCGGGCTTCCCCGTCATGAGGTCCTCTGGTGGCATTTCCTGTTTCACTGTGCCCTGAGGTAGGCCATCGGCCTTGCTGAAACGCGGGTGTTTGGTTGCAGATCGACTACCACTACATCTCCTCCCAGGGCTTTCCGATCGAAGGTTGGGCTGTTGTGTACTACATCACTCACCTGTAAGTATGCAAGGTGACGCGTGACATACTGATACTGTGACACGACATACAGAGATGCTGGGGAAGCCAGGGCAGGAAGAGACCTGCCCCAGGTCGACTGGCCCCGCCCTCCCATGGCAGCCTGTCTGGGTTCCTGCCATGCCAACGGTGTGTGGCGTCCAGACTTGAGAACTCGGGACTGTTGGCGTGCCCCTGGGAGGGGGTGGCCTCCTGTGGGGGTGGGCTGCTCAGGTAGCGGGGGGCATAGTGGACTATCAATGAGAAGTGTTGCTCACTGAAGGTAAATTTCCGGAATTTGGCCCCTGTCTTTTGCAAGAAGCACATGAAATCCTAGAGTGAGCAGTAGACTCTCACCCACAGAATGAGAGACCCTTCGGTGTCTGTTTCATCTTTTCTTTTTAGTTTGAAAGGGGCCCTCCTGTTCATCACCATCGCGCTCATTGGCACTGGCTGGGCTTTCATTAAGCACATCCTTTCCGATAAAGACAAGAAGATCTTCATGATTGTCATCCCACTCCAGGTAAAGGGATGCTGAGCCTGCTCGTTCTAGTTCTGCCTTGGCACTTCGCAGGGCTCGCTCCAGGCCTGTCTGGGGAGAGGGGCTCGGCTCACCCAGAAACCGCAGCTTCTGCCGTTGGGGATTCTGTTTCTGAATTCTGACAGACCTAGACCTCACGCCATTGCACTGGGCGGTGTTTGACCATCGTCATCTCTAGACGATGGTGTTTGTTGGTGTCTAGACTGGCATGTGGGCACCTGCACTTGAATAGAGAGCTGCAGGAAAGTTAGGGACGTGTACTGCCTTCTTTTCTGCACCTGTTGGCCCTGTAACAAAACGGTCCTCGTGGCAAAGAAGCTCAAGTACATAGTGATGTTCACAAATTATTTTAAAACTGTGAATGACACCAGTGAGTTTCTTTTTTTTCCCCGGTTGGAATCATTTTCCATGTTTAAATACAAAAAGTGAGCACTGCCTTTTTTTCTCCTTTAGCCACACACAGGTGACTCCAGAGAGTTTCCACATCTAGAATATTAACGAGACCTCGGGGAGAGACATTTCTGAAATCCTTCCTGTGTTCGGGGCCCTGGGCTGAGGCCAGCCTGACCGGGTTTGAGCCCCTCCGGACAGGACCTTATCTTGTAACATATAACAGTCTTACTAGAGGCAGAACCTGGACGTAAAGAGCTCAAAATACACAGAGCAGTCCTAGCAGGGATGCACAGCTATTCCGCTCTGCTTGACCAAACAGTTTGAGAAAGTTGTTCTCGTCAGCCGAACTCCTTGTGGAGCACAGTGTAAATGTGGCAGGTGAAGGGAGGAAGGGAACGACTCCTGGGCACCCAGATCACCCTGCTCAGCTCTGGCGATTGGCAATTTGGCAACGTTTCCGGCAAAGCCACCCTCACACTCAGTAATACGGGGTCGTGTGAACACCAGATGATTGGTACAGACCCGTTGCTGTCGGCTGCCAAGGACAAACTCCACCCAACTCTGGGCGATCTGGAACGCTTTGTGTATCCATGGACCTTGCCTAGATGTTTCAGGAAGGAAATAGGACAGAGGCAAGGGAGGAGTAGCAGACAGGATTCTTCCTACCCGTGAATACAGATGCTGAGGGGCCATACAGGTCTTGGCCGGCCCGACAAGGCCTAGAGCTCGTACGTGGTGGGCTGGTCGTCTTCCCGTTGCCATCCTGTTCCCTCCTGTCCCCTTTCCCCCGTCACCATCCCCCCTACACCTGAACTGTGACATAATGGGGCACAGTCTTCCCAGCTCCTTCCCAGGAAGGAGGAATACACAGGGTTACGTGGCAAGTTGCTCTGAGGAAACGAGGGCATTTAAAAAAGTAAATATCAGGAAGTTGTGCGTATTTAAACATACGGACTAGTCTGGGAAGGCCTTGAACGTCAGCCCGAAAAGGCCGCAGGAGCCACTGCACATCTCTGAGTAAAGTGAGAGAGGTGCAGAGTGGGGTTTCAAGAACATTATTGCACGCTGTGCCACCCCATCACCTCTGGGAACGTTGTGTTTCTTGTGTCACGAGTATGAACTGGGGACACAATGGAAAGCCCTTGTTTTCCACTTTGTTTTCGGAGAGAGCACCGAGATGCAGGTGTTTAGGAGGGACCCTGAGTTGGATATCGGTGGGAGACTGACCTTTCCAAATAAGTTTGGCATTTGTGTTACGTGAAGTATGGCTTCTGTGATGACTGAATCGATACATCCTAGATCAAAAGAGAAACTGCAACACTTAGAACCTTCCCAATAATAGCACAGAGGAGGTTGCATTCTCTGTAAAACTGTAAGGAATTCCCTTTGCAGATGGCAAGTCAGAGGACTTGGGACCACGGCCTCCTCGTGGAGGGCAGATGTGGAATTACAATCTCTGCATCCCTACCTACCGGTAGTCTTCGGAAGAACCCCCATAGATAATGTTTCCCGAGGCTGAGGAGCGTCACAGGTTTTTAAATATTGCCACCTCAGTTTAACCAGTGGATGGACTTTCTATACCACACTGAGTGGGAATAGACACACGAGGCAGACCCCTAACTCTGGGAATGATGCAAAACACGACACAGGTGAACCTCATGGGGAGGCCTGAGCCATGTCCAGTGGCGAGAACCTGGGCTGGAATTAGTCCTGGGAGGACCCATGTGGCTGCTCAGCCACTGGGCCGAAAGCGGCATCCTTGCCACTCTGGTCTCTGGTACATCCTGGCACTGAGAAGGTTACTGTCCCTGAGAAATAGAGGTCCCCACACAGGGAGAACTTGGGCCTGAGGAATTGACATCGTGGCCAAACGGGATGTAAAGTGTCACCTGTTCAGCACCTGAGTGACTCCTGAGGCCACGGTGCCTGAAAAGCAGTGTCCTGGTTTACGGTTGCTATATCATTGATCACCCTAAAAGTTAGTGACGTAAAACAATCACAGGCATTTATTCTCTCTCACATTTTCCATGCCATGTGATTTCCAAGGTAGGTCACAGAAAGGTTACAGGGTTACAGCTCCTGCCTGGTTCTCTCTCTCTCTCTCTCTCTCTTTCTCTCTCTCTCTCCATGTGAGAGAGTGGGTCAGGAGTTCGGGAGTGGCTTACCTGGGCAGGCCTGACGCACTGCCTCCTGCAGTTATATTCAGACAGTGGTGGGGGCTGGGGTCATGGCAAAGTCTTAACTGGCCTGTTTCTCCCGGGCGGGGAAGACTTGATCAGACGGAGTGGGAACAGCTGGGGCTCGTCATGCATCTTTCTCTCTCTCTGCATAGTCTCTCTAGCATATTACCTTCGGGGCAGCCAGACCTCTTACAGGAAGGCTCAGGGCTCCAAAGGTGTGTGCTGAGAGAGAGAAAGAGAGAGAGAGAGAGAGAGAGAGAGAGAGAGAGAGAGAGAAGGAACCAGGCAGGAGCTGTAACCCTGTAACCTTTCTGTGACCTACCTTGGGAATCACATGGCATCGCTTCCACCTTACCCCGTTGGTCAGAGTAATCACACACTCAGGAGGAGGCCACAGAGACCACATCTCGGTAGGAGAGTGGCAACATGGTGCCAGTGGAGTGTAATCCTCTTTCTTGGTAGAAAGAACGTGGAGACTGGACGTAAGGCTGTGGCCATGGGTCCTGTTGGGGCTGTTGTTGTGAGACTCTACGCATGCTTTGGGGCCTCAGCAACTTCTCGCGTCCTGTAGGTCCTGGCAAACGTGGCTTACATCATCATAGAGTCCACCGAGGAGGGGACGACTGAGTACGGCTTGTGGAAGGATTCTCTGTTTCTGGTTGACCTGCTGTGCTGTGGAGCCATCCTGTTCCCCGTGGTGTGGTGAGTACCCAAGGGGGGGCGGGGGAGGTGGAGAGGCTGCGCATGCGCCGGGAGGCTTGTCCGTCAGACCCGGCAGCCGAGCCAGCCATTCCCAAACTGGTCCAGATCACACTGGGCATCTGTGTAAAAACTACAGCCTTCTGGGTCCCAGGCTGACCTGAATCAGTCTCCAGGGGCAGGGCCCTGAACTTGGGTCTTTATCAAGTTCCCCGGTGGGTTCTGATGGACCTGTTCTGGCACCGTGGCTGGCTTTTAGCACAGTTTAGACAATAGAGAAGGGTCTGGAAGTGAGAACTCGGTAGCAACATAAAGAGCAGCATGAATTTGAGAGGAAGGGAGTTGAAATCCCATAAATGGGCTTTTTGTGCCACGTTAAATGGAAAAGGAGGAAGTACATTACACCGAGCCAGTGATAGGTCTCAGCACATGAACATTTCAGGGATTTTCGGCAGAGTTTTCCTAATCCTGGAAATGGCAGACTATGTACGTGTATTATGCCTCAGTTACGTGTAAAGAAGAGTTAGTGCCACGTCAGTGGTTGATGAGAGGATATCCTCACTCAATCTCATGCAAAGTGAAGGAAGTTCTTGGTTCGGTGGGAAGCAAGTGGAGGGGAAAAGCCTGGCAAAAATAAAACACCCTTATGATCGAGGCTCATGGCTTCTTGAAAGCAATTAATTCTTTCGTAATAAAATTTAACAAAATCGATTTGCCTGCTTTCTTAGAAGTGAGGTGTCCCATGTTGCAATGCCCCATGCAGTAAGTTGATATTTTTTAGGATCCTGGAATTTATCAGGTTAGTTATTCTAATTGTCGAGAACATGGTACTAGTGGAGTGTAATCCCAGCCGACTAGATTCACTCTTAACCCCAATTCCATTGGACATCACACGTGGACACAGATCAGTTCAGCAGAGGAGAGAGAATACGAATGAGATTTTTAATCTCTACAACCTCCTCGCATCCTGCCCCAGAAGAAGTAACTCAGGCATCTGTGACAGGATGCCCAGTGATGTCTTCACGTAGACAGAGCATTGTTGTTAGGGAACAGACCCCACGCTTACATCTGTCACTCTTAGCAAAACAAGGGACAGGCGGGGTTGGGAGACTCAGACGCGTGTGGAGCTACGAGTGGCCACTTCCCGCCACTTGGTAATTACAGCAGATGCCGAATGGCAGATTCTTTAAGGTAAGTATTCTGAAAATTGCCATAAAATGAAAAAAATCAGGTACTAGGGAAGTGATTTAAGAAACAGTGCAGTATCAATAATTTTTTTGAAACATTCACATTCAGCCAGTGCTACTTAACTTTCCCACGTTGCTCCATTCACTTGTCCCATGTGGGGAAACCACAGAGGCTAAAGGAGAAATGACCATTCACGGGGTCAGGCAGAGTGGGTGGGCGCGTTAGGACTGCAGCCTGGGCCCGGCCCTCTCCCTGCTGTGCCATACCTGTGCTCGTCCTTTAGAGGAGTCTCCCTCGATGCGTTTGAACTCTACCTGGAACTCTGATCTAAGCTGCTTTGAGAATGTTCATGTTCTCCTGCCTGAACTGTAATGACGGTAATTAGTTACCAGCACACACCAGCTGGAAAAAAGGCCCCCCTCCCACCGTCAACCACCCCCCACACACACGCACTCACAAGGCCAGCATTCTTTAGCCGAGTTATAAATCTCTGGTCAATAAAAGACTGAGTTTGCGTGAAGCCATGTGCTCACAGCTCTTAGACCCAGACTGTAGACATCGGCCTGTGACCTTATGGGGTCCCTTCTCTCCAGGTGAGCTCAGTGACCCCGCAGTGCCTTAGTGCTGGGTTGGGGTGGGGGGGTAGCTGTGGGACTGAGAGTAGGAAGAGAGATCAGGAGAGGTAAAGGACTGTGCTTGGTTTTGTGTTCTGCTATAGCCCAGTCCCCTGCCAGACTTTTTTCGGTCAGCAGAGGGCATCTTGATCTCTCAGGCTTGAGCACCAGTCATGCCGAAGTGTTGATTCTCAATGATCCCGTGCTCAGGGAGAGTAGCTAAAATCATCTAGTGCGACCCTCGAAGTGTATAATTGAGGAATTCAAGGCCTCAAGTTACTAGCCCTGGAAATAGAGAGGAACGCAAATTTGTTAGCTAACCTTTTGTTCTCCGAATGTTTATTTTTAGGTCGATCAGGCATTTACAAGAAGCATCAGCAACAGATGGAAAAGGCAAGTTTTGTGTTGCTCAGCCTTTCCTGAAGCCTCGTGCCTGGGATGGCTGAGAGGAGGATGAGGACGCTGGGCCTCAGGGCTCTGCCTTCCTGGGAGGCTGGTCGGGGGGCCCTTGGGGCTTTGTAAGAGTAGCCAGGCGTTGTTTGGTGGAGAGGCCAGGGGTGAACATTACAGAGACCAGTTGTACAGGGAGGCTTGGGAGTGATCGCTGCTTATTGCTTAAGATGATTCATTTCATTTCCACTCATGAGCGTGATTTTCACCTTCTCAGAACTGAGTCAGGAAGAGAAAATCTTGTGTTGGAAGGACCAACACCACTTCACTGTGAGAACAGGAGGTATTATGGATTGGGGATGGCTATGTGTAAAGCCTCCCTTCCTGCTGATTTAACTAACACGCTTTCAAAATAGATGTGTCGGTATTAATTTGAGCCTGATGCCAGAAAGAACCTTTAAAACTCTGATTTTTAAGTGGCTGTGCCATGAAAACCCTTCTGCATCTCCTTGATTTTCCAACCGTGCCTCCCAAGTCAGAAAAGAAGCCACAGAGAAAATGTTCTGTGTGTTTCTGGTCCCGTTTGAATAATGCCCTCGATGACCGCAGACTGCCCTGGCATGAGGGGGCGCTGCAGGCCACGGGCCGGGGAGCTCTCGAAGGTCGACGCTGCCTCTGGATCCTGGCGGCATGCTCAGTGCCGCTAGTCGCGTTCTTTAAGGCAGCTTATTCGTTTGTTGCTGTTAATACAAGTTGTGTTGCTGACCTGTTTTCTGATTGTCAAAGTAACAAGGACTCATTTTAGAAAATTTGAAAAACAGGTAGTAGGTACGAATCTTGTTTCACACTTGCTATATAATTAATGTCACTTTGCTGTCCTTAAATTGAATTCAACCTGACCCTACGGCTTCACACCGGTGTCGGGCAAGATCCCGGGGTTCTTGGAGCACAAGAACGGGGGGTGTCCCCGGTTTGGGCCCACCATAGTTCCTGTGGCTGTCCCACTATGTTACAAACACTCTTGCTCGGGGCAGCCTGTGCGTGAGGCTCCTGCCGAGGCTGGGGACCTGCTCAGAGCCCAGGCTCCCACGGCACATCCGGCTTCTCGAGTGGCCTTAAGCCCCACTCGCACAATGTGCCAGTCCTTGTTTTCTTTCTGGTCTTGGGAAATAGCTCCTTTTGGTTTTCTCTTCTTTTCCTTCAAGGGCCCTGGGTTCCCTTCTCCCTCTGGAATGCCCTCCGGATCGATTCTTTTCAGGGAGTTTAAGCGGGAACGTTGTCTGCAGACATCTTCTGATTTTAGCCTGGCTCCATAGCCTTTCTCTGAGCCAAGGAGTTCGGGGAGCCCTCCTGCCTTCCAGGCAAAAAATACATTAGAGTTTTAATAAAGCACCTTGCCACAAACAAAAATCCAAAGTAGAAAATAAAAACCCACCTTCTGGGAATAATCATTGTTTGGGGATATTCTTGTCCTTTTTTTTTTTTCGTCTTTTGTGCACATTATAAAATGCTTTTATATTATTTTTTTAACTTATGTATAGGTCTTTCTCTTATTTTAATAAATTGAGATGAGACATGTTCCTTTTTCATCTCTCTACACTTCAATATTTCTGGCTTTGTTTTTCTGACTCTGGCTGAAAATGTTTGAGAATCCCAAGGGCAGTGTTTTCTAGTTGATAAGTTTTATCTTTACTTTTCTTCTTGGTTTCAACCTTCCCCCTTCATGAATTCCTCTGGTCCGTCCTCACCTCGGTTATTTTGGTCCCTCTGACTCTCTGCCTTTACCCTGCTTTTCGAGGCTTGGGGGTAACTGTGACCGTTTATTCCTTGAGAGGTTGATCGTTAGCTGAGGACATACCGGTACTAAAGCTTTGCCTGGGTGGACAGCACAGCAGGTGAGCCCAAGATGGGGTCATCATTGTCCCCCAGCATCTGTGGTAAAGAGACATTTGATGGAGCAGGGATGCTTTTGTCATCGTCTGGGGCACGTGAGGCAGTTTCTCATTTGTTCCACCAGGTGGCAGCACGGGACCGCTTCAGCAGAGCGTGACTATGAAAACAGGAAGCACAACACCCTTCTCAGGATAACACACTGTTAAGAAAGCATCCATTTCTCATCAGCAAATATGACATACCCTTTGAAAGGAGGACAGAGTAGATCAGACTAGGGGTGTCTTTTTTATTCATGTTCTTTCCCTGGGTTGATTTAGGCCATGGGATGCTTTTGAGCTAGTCTGCAAATGCACGTTTCATTCCGTACTTTGAAAAGTGGTTATGCTCGTGACACTTCCAGAGTCGGGGCAGCCTGTTCCCAGGGCTGAAGTCTCCCCTGCAGAGAACTCGCAGGAACGCCTCTACCCCCACTCAATGCTGGGAAGCCAGCCTCTGGCGTGACTGCAGGGTGGCCATGCCCTGGCTCGTGCACTGCAGGACAGGAGCGAGGCAGTGCAGGGTGCACCCCGCTGACCCACCGCTGCTTCCGGGATATCGTGGTTGACCCTCTGTGCCCCTCAGTTCACCCCTCCTGAGACCTAGCCCTTCCTCTAGGCAACTGGCGAAGTGAAAGCCATGGGCAGTAATGTCTCCTACTGGGTTTGGAAGCGTTCTGCTTCATGGAGCCTGACACTCTGGTTCCTGTTCCTAGGCACATTATCCCACTGACTCGCTGCGTGACCTTGCCGGTGACCTGGGCATAAGACTCTCGGGAAGTGTGGCTCAGGCTGACTGACTGCGGGGGGGGGGGGGTGCCATGTGGCGCTGTTCTCCCTGCATTTGAGGCTGCACACGGCTATCGGGGGTGTTTATGTGGGTTTTGTTTTCTTCTTTGTCTGTGGATTCCTTTGGCCCGAACGTGAGGGAAACATTCAGGTGAAGCTGCCCACTGTCCTTAAGCTGTGTCTTTGTCTCTTCTGTCACACGCTGTGGTCTCTCTCAGGTCCTGTCATTTAGAGTCACCGCTGTGCTGCGTCCTCGGAGAGGAAGCATAATTGAGTCTTGCACAGGCATATCTCGCTCTGGTTCCGCTGTGTTTATCGCCTGCCAAGATTTACTGGCTGTGACTGCCCTTGAGCCTGCGCCCCTGTTGACGTCTGTCTCTCTCTCTTCAGTGTCACTACCTTAGAAGACTGGCGGCGGGAGCTACGCCATACATTTAATTAACAGTCTCTGCTCCTGGCCATCTTTTTATTCACCTTGTATTTCTGAGGAAGATTCACAGGAAGTTTTCTGAGGACTCGCAGCTTTTACATGAGCTTCAAAAGCTGTCAGTACGTGGCGATTGGCTGGTGGCAGGGTTTGTGGAGGAATGGCTTCATTGTGAGCCGCTGCTGTGTTCGGAAAGGAGCTGTGGCCATGAGCGGTATTTGTCAGGGTGGTAGTTCTCAAGAGGGCCCTTGGGGTCAAAATTATTTTCTTGATAAGACATTATCAGCCTCTTTTGCTGTTGACATTTGCACTGGTGGTGCAAAAGCGGAAGTGGGTAAAACAGCTGGCGCCTTGGCATGAGTCAAAGCAGTGGCACCAAACTTTATCAGCGGCCATTGCATTCTTCATCGCCACCTGCTTGCAGGGGGTGAAAAGGGCTTGTTTTCCTTAGGAGAGGCCTTGATGAGATGGTAAAAACTATTCTTGTTATCAAATGTCAGTTCTTAATATATGTCTTTTAACATTCTGTGTGATGAAATGGAAAGTGTGCATAAAGCGCTTCTGTTATGTCCCCAGGTGTAATGATTATCTTGAGGAAAGCACAATTGTTTGAGTTCCAAGCTGAACTAGCCACTTTCCTCTTGGGACACCACTTGTATTTGGAAGAAGGATAATGGTCAAAGTGGGATTACTCAGGCTTGGGGTTTTTTGGCAGACACTTCCTTGAAAATGAACAAAGTAAGCATGTCACTTCAGGAAAACAACTAAAAGTATTTATTGCCAGTGATCTAATTGTCACTTGGAAGCATAAATTTTAATTTAGGAAAACTTACATCCAGCACCGCAAGCTTGACAGCTTCCCAGTTATTACAAGACTTCTGATGTGAGTAGGGGTTGATATTAGCAAATGTGACTTTAAAAAAATAGTTTATGGTAAAAAGTTTAGATGTTTTGGAGACATGCAGAACTCAGTGAAACAATATTTTCCACCTGATCAATGCATGTTACACAGCCATGGGTGAATAAAAAGAGATCCATTCAAAGTACGAGATGGACCGATGGGTTTCAATGTGGCAGAGTATGAAAGATTACTGATACAGTTTCAGATTCCCCATCTCACTCATCTTTAAGTAGCTACCATTCGTCAAGTGTTAATGTAGAATAAAGACTAGTCACAGTTACCTGACAAGGCCTACTATTGTATAAGGCCCTAAATTCTTCATATACTTCAGCCAAACACGCCCTCCCAATAGATTGAATGCAGAAGCAAATCTGAGAATCCAGCTGTATTCTGTTAAGCCAAAAATTACGAAAGTGGAAAAATAATTCCACTCTTCTCATTACATTTTTTTGAGTAATTTTTAAAGAAAAGTATTATTTATATTACATGTAATGGATTTTGTCACTTTTAAATGAATTAAATATTTTTGAAATTTGTTGTAATTTTGAATACGGTAAACATTGATAGATTTTACCCACATAAACAAAGTTCTTGAGGGTCCTCAATAATTTAAAAATGTGAAGGGTCCAGAGACAGAAAATTTGAGAACTGCAGGGTGGGCGTTAGAGATGAGGTTTCTTGAGTCTCTCATCATCATGACAACTGTGCATGGGAGTTAAAGTCTGTCTGGTTCTTTTTCCCTATGCCTGTTGAGCTCATTTCAGATGTATTTGGCCAGATTGTTGTGACTGTTTAAGCTGTCCATTCGTTCTAGGCAACTCGTGCTGAAAAAAAAAAGTTTTATTTGCGTGTTTTTGTATAAATAGATCTAATGAAAAGCCCACTGATGAGAAAGGAAGTCCCCCGCCTGTTTTTGTAAATAAAGTTTTATTGGAACACAGCCATGCCCATTTGTATACCTGTCGACTCTGGCTGCTTTTTGCCCCAGTGGCCGAGTTGACTAGTTACAGCAGAGACCATCGGGCCCAAGAGGCCTAAAACGTTTGCTCTCCAGCCCTTTCTAGAGAAAGTTTGCCAGCTCCTGGCTGTTGCAGACATTTAAGACATACCATTTTTATAACCACACATATAACATAGCGAGGTTGGCTGCTGACTTCACTTTACACTCAGCACTTTGAAAACTATAAAGCTCACACATAATAAGAAATGAGTGCTTTTACATATTTACTGCACTCCAACTTTGTGTCTAGAACTGTGTTCTTTGTTATTTGATTGGGACAGTAGCTTTTGCATCCTTACCTGCTCTGCTATTTTCCCTAAGCTTTTACTCGAGTGGAATCTGTGCTTTTCTTTACTAATTAAGTGGCTTTGAACATGGATTGCCCTCAGTTTACCAGCAGAGCTGGTTACACATTTCCACCTGGGCTGATGTTTATAAGCACTCTCTCCCCTGACTCCTCTGACTCAGTTTCCAAGTAGAAAGTAGCGTAGCCCCGGGCCCACTGGTGCTATAGCATCAGTGAGTTATTATTTAGGTGAAACTTGGAGACTCTGGGTCAGAAGGCATTGGGGGAGGGGAGAGGAGCTCAGGAGAAAGAGGGGAGCCTCCCACTGCACACTTTGCTGTGATTCCACCTTCCCAGCATGTGGGGAGGGCTCTCGGCCTGGTGTAGCTGTGCAAGGATGATTCCCCCAGAACTGCAGTGTCCTGCTGTCTGCACGGCTGTTGAGGGTACTCCATTGGGACCCCCGCCCCTCTGCAGCAGTGCCTCATAACAACGGGAGAAGCCAATGCAAAAGAAATGAGATTCCCTTTAGCTGGTTGCTCAGAAAGTTCTCATCCATCCTTCTGTCCCTGTGTAGCTAGCGCATATACTCATAAGTCCAGTCCTGTCCCTGCAGCCGAAAGCCGCAACGTGAGAGCACTGTAAATAGCCCCTGTTCCCAAAAGGTGGCCCGTTGGCAGGCGAAGAACACGCTGTCTCCGGAAGATGTGATGGAAATACTTACAAAACTGCTCCGTCTCTTACAGTGTGAGGTGAGATCGCGTGTGTGAAGCACGCAAGGCCACCTCGCATAAGGGTGTCACCGACCCTCTAATTCAGAGGGTTTTTGCAGGGCATCCGTGAATGCATTACACAAGAGGGGGTGTGGGCCCCAGAAAATGGAGGGGAGATTTTGAGCATGCGTACAGTTACCTGGACAGAGGGCTTGTGGCTTTCAGCAAATTTGCAGAGGAGTCTGTGACCCTAGAAAAGGGTAAAAACCATAGCTAAGCAAACTATCATCAAGGAAGAACAGAGGAAACGTATAATTTATTAGATTGGTGTAATACAATGATTTTTAATTTCTTTTAATCATTAAAAACTTTTCAGTACTTGCCCCCCGGCAGATCACTCAAAATTCCTTTATTGTCATCAGCCTAATGGCAGCTTCTGATGAACATTTTGAAATGATCAATTAACCAGCGTACCAGCCTGAGTTAATGTAATCTACAACCAGAAGCAGAGAGGGCACTCGTAGCCCCAGCCTGGGAGGAGCCTCGCCATGGGCAGTGTCAGTTTTTGTTAGGCCTTTGAAACACTGGTGACCAAACTACCTTAGCAGTCTGCCCGGCGTGCCCTCCCCGGTTCTGGGCACGATGCTAGCACATGTTTGCTTTCCATGAGCCTTGGGACACTTTTTTTTTTTTTTTTTAAAGATTTTATTGGGGAAGGGGAACAGTGTGTATTTTTTTTCCAAGTCAAGTTGTTGTCCTTTCAATCTCAGTTGTGGAGGCCACAGCTCAGCTCCAGGTTCAGTTGCTGTTGTTAGTTGCAGGGGGCACGGCCCACCATCCCTTGTGGGAGTCGAACCGGCAACCTTGTGGTTGAGAGCTCACTGGCCCATGTGGGAATCAGACCGGCAGCCCTCGGCGTTAGGAGCATGGAGCTCAAACCGCCTGAGCCACCGGACCAGCCCTTTGGGACACTCTTGAAACCAGCTCCTCTTGGTTGATCACTGCAGGTTCTCTTGGTGAGAAGGTGTCATCTGCTGTTGACCAGGCTGTGTCATTGAGCAATGGGACATCTGGCTTTCCTCGCCCCACCCACCGCCAACTGGGACTCTGCCGGGGACATGGGGAGCCCAGGGGTGGGGGGTGGGTGTGCAGTGTGCTCCTCAGCTTAGCTCCGCTGTGTTCTGACTGCCATGGCTCCCGGCATTGCGGCTGGCTGCTCGCTGCAGGCCGGCCTGGCCCTTAGGCGCCCCCTCCTCTAGCAGGGCCTTTGGTGGCATTCTGGAGCAGAAGGGAGGTGAGAGGCAGAAACTTACTGGACTTGACAGCAGAACTCAGGGAGTTAGTCTTCCCTCTGGGATGGGGTGTCAGCCATGCTGTTGGGTGGTTTTGCCTTTTTCTTTGATGCTTTCTGTTATTTCTTTAAGAACATTTTGCTTAACTGTTCAATTTGACGACTTTAGACCTCTCTGGGGCTTTTGTTTTAAATGTACATTGGAAATGTATTTTGAGCCACTCTTCACATGACTACCATTTGAAAATCAAGAAATTTTATTCTCGACATAATTCTTATGACAGCGTTTCCCGTACTTCCTCTGATACTGTCTTCGTGAGATGGATTAGTGGATCTCCTCCTAGTGTTAGCTCCTCCGTCAGCTAATCCCTCCCCGGAGTGGACGCTCTCAGAGCAGTGTAGTCCCGGGTCAGCTCTCAGGCCTCTGCTGCCCTGTCCCCGCTGAGCCTGGAGCGTAAGGACCTCACGGACGTGCTCTGCTTGAGTGAGTCAGAGCGAATAATGCCATTCAGGCTTTGCCATCATCCTTGTTTCTTTCATTTTTGGGTTTGACGCAAAGTTCCCTCTGAAGTACCACAGGGAGGGAGCAGGAGAAAAGGCTGATGGGTAGGGAGGGGTGTTTTTAA
Source organism: Rhinolophus ferrumequinum (assembly GCF_004115265.2). NCBI lineage: Eukaryota > Metazoa > Chordata > Mammalia > Chiroptera > Rhinolophidae > Rhinolophus > Rhinolophus ferrumequinum. The sequence continues at coordinate 78,439,731 of NC_046295.1, forward strand.
GCCTCGAGGCTTTCCTTTCACTGGGGAAGGATTGTTTTGGAAATTTTTTACCCTTTAAGAGGCTGCTGTGGGCCTTTGCTCTGTGTGTCCCATAAATCACTCAGGATTAACTCCTCAGGACAGGTTGTTGGCAGCTGCTGGGCATCGCCTGGCATTTTGAACCATGATTGCATCGCCCTGAGCTGCCAGTGGATTACAAAGCTCAGAATTGCCTTTCCCTGAACGCAGAGTGTAGGCGTTGAGAGAGAGCCTGGTCCTTGGAGGGAGGTGGACTTGGGTTTGAGCACTGGCTTCTCCACTCAGGAGCTGTGTGACCTTGGTAATTGACTAAACTTCTCCAGGCCTGAGTCCTTCATCCGTGAGGCGGTGGTGGCTCTGCCCCTCCCGCATAGAGGCCGGTGTGAGGCTAACGCCATGAAGCATGAAGCGCGGTGCCCAGCACGTGGGTATCACTGAGGAGAGAGTGACAGCCAGTGCTGTCCTTACCATTGTCATGGCTCCAAGACCATCCAGGGAAGTCTGCTGGGGAGGTACGGGGCGGTCTGTCTTCTTGCCGCCTGCTTAGCTACTCTTTGGCTTAAGAAGGAAAGGTGAGAGTCTAGGGAGGGGGCGGCGCCCCCGGTAGATTGCTCTTTTGCTGCTGAGTCAGAGCAGTGACGGGGTGAGCATCAGACGGGGCTGAGCACTTCCTGCGTTGGTGGGCACTTGCCGAAATCCAGAGTCCTGCCCATTTTCCTGAGAGTGAGTGGGGAGAGGAGGAGGCCCCCAGCAGGAGGTCAGCCTTGTCGGGGCCCTCCTCTCTGCTCCATGGGAGGGTTTTCAAAAGCTTTGTAACCCGGCCCAATTCCATAGACTAGGGGGCAGCCTGGGCATCAGAGCTAAATGAAGGTCTCCGGGAGATTCTGGTACTCACCCCAGTTAAGACCACAGCCATAGAGAAGTTCTCCTCCACTTGAGGAGACGGATGCCCCGAGAAGGACGTGGCAGGCCAATCTCGGGTACACTGAGCTGTGATGGCGCAGGGACTGGAATTCAGGTCTCCTGGCACCTGTCCAATGCATTTTTCCTCTCCCCATGCTCATTCTTTTACCATATTTGCTGTTCCTCACTCATGGTGGGGTCAGAAATAGCCAGCCCAGACTTGGTGAGCCTCTCCTCCCGTGGGGCCGTCCCCGCCGTGGTCTGGTGAGCAGCAAGCTCTCGGCATTCTTAACTCCAGGGAAAGCTCTTGGGGAAGAAAAAGGGGGGCTTGGGATTCCAGGCTACAGCCTGCTGTGTCACTGCCTGCGGCAGGATGCTGCTGAAGCCCCCCTCCCGGAGCTGCTTCACCCCCGTGCAGCGGGCTGACTCATCGTGTGCATGTGGCAGCTTCCTGGAGAGCTCACGGCCGTCTGGCAGTCCCCAGGTCACCAGTTGTTCCAGTTTTACTTACGAGAGTCTGGATTTCTGCCAGTTGTGGCAGCCACTGTAACATAGTACATGCCACTTTTGGTATTTGGTTAATACTATATAATCCCAATATAATCCCGATACCGTAACATCAGACATTCACTGAGTGCTTACTGTGTGCTGTTCGCGTCCCAGGGCCTGACTCGTTCATTCCCCCAGCAACCCTAGTGGTAGGTATTGGCATTTTTGTTTTACATTGAAGAAACAGACTCAGAGAGGTTAGGAGACTTATCTGAGGTCACACAGCCAGGAAGCAGCAGAGTTGGAATTTGAACCCAAGGTATTCAGATGTGCAGGGGCTGCACTGTCCTATTTCTTGCTGCACTAAGTAAGCTTCCTCCCTACCTTCGCTGCCTCAGCTGAGACCCGGGAGCCTGACGCTGTGAGCAGCAATCTCGTATACAAGTGTCTTGCATGTGACTGGAAATGATGTCTGTCGTGACTGGTGGGTTTTGGAAACAGCCTTGAGCTCTGCATTCCTTAGCGACATCACTGTTCCCAAGGTCCGATTGTCAGCCCTGCCACGTGTCCTGGGATGGCCTCACATTGGTGCCCGCGCTGACGATTCTTCACGGGGCGCCGGATGTGGTGCGCAGGCGCATTCTTAGAGTGGTTCGTGACCTGCCTCACTTCAGAGTGTCTTACAGTCAGCCTGGAGGGTGTGACATGGTGATGCATGATACCAGGGAGATGTCACATGCTGTGCCTTCCGCTCCCTCCCCCTCCCAGCCCACGCTTGGGTCTCCTCCCACTAAGGCCCTTAGCCCCTCTGCTTTCTCTCAGGCAGCTCTCCCCACTCCCATCCCTGGTTTCCTTCCCTGTGACAGGGTGGGGACCCATCAGACCTCCTGAGGAAGTCGCTGGCCCTCAGCTTCATCGCCTGTCCTTCCATCTCCCCGAGCCAGCCCCCAGGGCGGGATCAGCCTTGCTCACTGCCCATCCACTGCTCTACACGGAGAGAAACAGCGCCCCACCTTTTCGAGGGACCGCCAGATTCATGGGTTTCCACTCAATTGGGCTTTTACTCTTGGTCCTCTCCATCCTTTCTTCAGAGAGATTGTTCTGCGGTGTAGATGTGACCAAGGCACTGCCCTGCTTCAGACCCTTCGGAGGCTCGCTGGGCCCTGGGCATCAGGGAAGAGGCCAGCCAGCCTCCCGCATCTGGCGGCTCTCGGCCTTCCTCTCAGCCCAGGCTCGCTCCCCAGCCTCTGCGGTCCAGTGGTCCAGCCACCGAGCTGCTCAGTGCTGCCTCACGTCTGAACCTTTGCACCTGCTCTTCTCCTGACAATTCCACTTTGTCTCACTGCTCTCTCTGTCACCCCCCACACCCCCCCCCCCCGTTCCCCCACTGCCTCACCCCCGTCTGGGTTCGCAGTGTTCCTTGGGAGCAGTCATGCATATCCCGTCATGACTTCTTGAAATCCGGGAATAAAACCATGGTACTTCTCTCGGTCGGGCTGATGGCTCTTGGTGATCCTTCAAGGCCAGGAGTTTCATTTGGCAGGATTTATTTCAGCAAGCAAAATTCAGAAGAGACTTTTAAAGCATTTTTGTTATTTAAATGTCTAGTTATTTATTGATGCTGTTCTTTCTCAGTTCTTCACAAAGAGGAGACTTGAGTGTTCGTGTTGAAGAACTGTTTCACTTGTCGGGGAGGGCTGCATTTCCTGTGGGCTGGCTGGTTTTGTAGGGCAGAGAGTAGTACAAGCGGCCATTTCATCAACTACTGCCAGTGGGAGCAGGAGAAGCACACACACAAAAAAGAACGCTGGTTCCTACAAATGTGTGAAGCGTTAAGTCCATGAGACTTAGTTATCCGATACTTGTGAGAAGGTTTAATATCTTGTCCTCGGCGAATCCGCCCCCGGCCTCCAGACAAGGAATACCTGGTCATGTCCCACGTCTCGAATCAGCAAGGTACTCTGTGCACTTAGCACTCAGTGAGTGTATAGCTCGGGACTCAGTGACTTTCCCTGAGGGGCCAGCGCCCCTGGAGCGAAGGCCATCGCTGCCATTGTCACTGCTATTGTCACTGCTGCGTCCCTGGGCCTGGCCCAGAGTCAGAGTGAACAAAGGGCTGAGAATCAGAGAGCTTTCATTTAAATCACAAGACGACCAGAGAGGTTGCTAGATGAGAAAGCCTTTGCTGGTGGCCTGCCTCAGAAGTTATGTGCATGCACAAGTCCGTAGCAGACAAGGGGGTAGAACAGCCTCTCATTTTGGGGAGTTAGAATTTCCCCGGAAGATTTTTTTTTTTTATTAATTTATTTTTAATTTATTGGGGTGACAATTGTTAGTAAAATTACATAGATTTCAGGTGTGCAATTCTGTATCACATCATCCATAAATCACACTGTGTGTTCACCACCCAGAGTCAGCTCCCCTTCCATCACCATACATTTGATCCCCCTCACCCTCATCCCCCATCCCCCAACCCCCTTACGCTCTGGTAACCACCAAATTACGTTCCCCAGATTAATTTTCAAACCCCGTGGCCATCCTGTGGTCACCGACTGCCCTCCAATCCCCTCACCCTCTCCTCCACCCCCCACCCCTCCCGCCCATCTAGCAACCCAGGAAGATTTTTGATCCTTCCTCGTCGATGCATTCGGTCTGTCGGAGGGGAATCACATAGATACTGTTAGTTGATAATCACCTTGAAGAAGAATCTAGAATTCCAGGAATTTCTTTTGGAATCCTAAGCTTGATTGCCCACCCACGAATCGAGAGGCAGAGGAGGGAGGAAGAGGAAATTGGAACCTCCACCACCCACAGTCCCATTCTTAAATGGAACCAGTAATTGAATGCTATTAAGCAAAATTAATTTGCCTCCTGCAGGAAGGTTTATGATGAATGAAAGGATTGCTAAGGGGAGGGAGCCGGCTACCCTCTGTGGTCATCAATATTTCATGGCCATAGGCCGCCGCGGCAGGAAGTTAGCTATCCTGGCTCCCTGACCTTGAGCTTTCATCAAGGTGGGACAAAGCCAGGAAGATTGTATTTAAAGAGCTTGTTGCAGGGCACTTCCTTCGTGAAAATCTAAGTGAAATTCAAATTTGCAAGATGGACCCATGGGTTAATTGAATTTACACCCCCAACTAGTGGGCTCAGGGACCCACCAAGACTGGTCCTAGAGCGGGGTGCAGCTCTGTCAGCCACAGTGGCAGAGCTGAAATGTTTAACCATGGCCTTGGGGGGTGGGGAGTGAGGCGGTGGTTGGGTCCTGATTGGTGATGTCTGCTGACTTTTGGGGTGTGGCCTGCAGGTGGGAGGTGTGCTGGTTTGCCCAGCGCTGGAGCTGGGAGCCCCAGCCTGCAGCCTCCACTGCCCCATTCTTGCTGGTGACGGGAGGTCCTGCCCAGTGGCTGCATCTCCAGAAATACAGATGTGTCGTGGGCAGAACACATGCGTTAGACTTCGCCCCTTGACTGAGAGGGTGTCTGAATGCAATGTGCTTTTTTTGGTTTGTTTTTTTTTTCCATTTGTTTTTTTGAGTGTGACGCACTTTAAAAATGAGAAGTTAATGAGCCTTTCATTTTGTTCTTCCTAGCTGCTATTAATTTAGCGAAGCTGAAACTTTTCAGACATTATTACGTCTTGGTGAGTAAGAAAATCCTAAATCTGTAAATAAGACCAGTTCCAGGAGCAGAGCAAATAGACTTGCATATGCCGCTCATAGCTGTTCCTTTGACTTACAGTTTTAAATTAATTTACAAAAATGAGGTCACACCCAAAAACCGGACCAAGATAGACATGAAATGTTCATATAAGCATCAGCACCCAAGGCAGGACTTGCTATAAATTATTAGGGACACAAGTTCTTGGAAAGTATAAGGTCTGCGTGTCCTAGAGTTCACTTCCCGAGTCCTAAAAGAAGGGTTCTGAGTCATCTTCTGTCTGTGGTTTTGGCATAGACTGTCACTTTGGACAGTTGTTTCCCTTCAGGTCGAGCCACCCTAGGCTTGGTCCCAATGGGCAGTCCGTGCTCGAGGGCGGCAGGCTGAACCCTCGGCCCATCCCCCTCCCGGAGTGCTTAGTGTTACAGTACTCCCTCTGAGCGTGCCCCTTGAATGTCACAGCACCTGCGGAAGAGACTGAAAGTCAGTATTTTCCCCACGGGGCTTTATTTTACTATTACTACTGGAAAGCATTCTTCAAAGCCTGGGGATAAAAAATATTACCCTTTGGGAATCAAAATCAGTGGGTTACGTTGTGGACAGAGCAAGGAAGGGGTTAACTCGGGAGTTAGGAGCTACCATACCAAAATGTTAAGTCCTCCCCGTGTGTGGCTGTTGTCAATATCCTGGTCACCTAGAGAGTAAGAAGCGATCCTTTTAAGTGTAACTGGCAGAGTAATCATCTCTGCCCAATTTATTATCAGCACTAAAAGTGTCAAATAACTTTCTTTAGGTAATTCGGTTTTCTGTTCTGTAAGTCATTTGAAAGCAAGTTGTTGGAGGAAAGTGGTGCCATCATTTCTAGGCTGATTTTATTTCTTATTTCTTTCCTCTTTATGCAGATCGTATGTTACATATACTTCACCAGGATCATCGCATTTCTCCTCAAATTTGCTGTTCCGTTCCAGTGGAAATGGCTGTACCAGGTATGCTGCTCTCGGGGACGGTACCAGAGAATTGATGTCTGAGGATAAAGTCTGGGGCTGTCACTTAAGGTTCTTGCCAATTTATCTGGCAGTGGCCAGTAAGACCCCCCGTCTCTCCAGGGCTGCAATTAAGATGATCTGTTTGTCCAGGAAAGCTGCTGAATTGCATGAGAAATCTGGAAGTAATTGCATTATCGATTTTAGGTTTTGATTTTAAAAGTCTTTGAACAGAAAAGCCTCGGGCAGAGAGAGGATTTACTCTGTATAATTGAAACCTAGATGAGACGGGAGCTTCTCCATCAGTTATAGGGCTCAGAACAGCCTAGAATCCAGACCTCCCTTTTTCTTTGCCCACTCTTATTGTCTCAATAATAAAGTATCTTTGCAGTATCCTAGAACTAGTTTAAGTACTAGGGTAAGCCACCAAATGCTTAGAGACTTTTTTCTGGAAGTACTCACTTGGTGCCGTAGGCACCGTAGGAATTGTGGGTACATAATGACCCCTAAGATAGCAGTGAAGACTCTAGTCAAAGCAAGGAGTCTTACATGGCATCTCCAGGCGGACGCTCCCAGCTGAGGCTTCAGCACACCTTCTGAGGGAAATGCTCTCCAGAAGTCGCCTCTGACATTTGAGCGAGTGACCATTGAGTGGTAGATTGTAGTGGGGGGGTGTCAGCTTCTCTAGTTCTGCGGCTTTCGGAAGAACAGTGTTGCTAATCCCTTTATTTTGGGGTGGTTTTAAATTTGCAGCTCCTGGATGAAATGGCCACGCTGGTGTTCTTTGTCCTCACGGGGTACAAGTTCCGCCCAGCGTCAGATAACCCCTACCTGCAGCTTTCTCAGGAAGAGGACGACTTGGAAATGGAATCTGTGTAAGAAATCCCCTGTCTGCCTGCTCCTCCTTGGCCCCTTACCTGACCAAGAGCAGCACGGTGTGAGTGGGAGCAGCCTGTCCGTATTTGGGTGCTCCCACAGTGGGACCTCTGTTTTGAGCAGAAGGAAATGGGCACCCGAGCCCAGGCCCTCTCACTCGGTTCGAAGCACAGTGTCTGCCACGCATGGCCCGGCCTTTTCAGGGGAAGTAGAATTTGCCATCCTGTGGCGCATCACTGGAGCCTGCTCCCAGCGACTCAGTGGCAAGAACTTGGGGACATACTTGGGCCTGTTCCGAACTGCTGAGGACGGCCACCCCACTTCCTGTTGGGCCCCTGCATCTGAAGATGCGACTCTCCGAGTCATCTGTAGGCTGCTAGTTATGGTTCCATGTCCTTTATCATCAGATCACTACGAGGCTTGTCACAGCCAGCACAATGATGTGCCCTACATCGGAGTGTTAAAATGGGCTCCTGTGAGTCATAGGAGAAGTGACTCTAGGGTCCTACGGTATTTTCTGGGAAAGGGCAGTCATTGTCTAGAAAAGTGAGTGGTGATGAAGAATAGTTGCCCGTTAACTGTGATGGGCCAAGTCAGTTGTTTGCTCCCTGGCCTGAGGCTGAGTTGCAAGTGCACCGCCTCCGGCGCAGTCAGTGGCCTTTGGATTGTGCGCGGTTCAAAGGCTGAGTCTGGCCCCTGCTGGGCTTTGCTGGGCTGTGGGGCAGGTCGGGCGGCGGCGACAGCTGTGGCAGCTCCACCTCGACAACAGTCCGCGAGGCACATGGCGCTGACGGCCTCCACACGCCCCCTGTGCAGAGGAACGGACACCTTTATACAGTGGCAGGGAAAGCAGAAGCTTATCAGCTGTGCCTTTTCTAGAAGGAGCAGAATCTGAGCAAGTAACTGGTGGTTACGGAGGCACAAATGAGAGCCGATCTGGTGAGCAGCAGTGCCAGGAAGTCCCCTAAGATACGGTGAACTTACCCAGCCCCTGCCGGGAGGCCTCGAGCTTCTTCCATAAACGTACAGCAGGGTTTCCCTGGGGGGTGGGGGCGCTGGCAGCTGAGTGGTGGAGTACTGGCATCTTCCACTTTCCAAGATGTGCTCTAAGATGGCTGTCAGTTGGCGTCCTCGCCAGTAATGCTGGAGTTCCTGTTCCCACATCTTTTCCATCAGCCATTGCACCTGGACGTGTGGATGTATTGGGAAGGTATTTTTGTCTCATGGCACAATTTTGGTTTGGTTTTTGTTTCTCTCTGAAAGTATTTGGTAATAGTGGTGACCATTTTAGCAAGAGGGTTAAGTCGGGAGGAAAGGGAGAGGGAATAGACAGACCACCAGTCTAGTGGAGACTAGAGAGAGTGTATTCTTTATTCTGCTAAGATTCGGGAAAGGTTGGAATGGCCTATGGTTGCCTCAGTTTACAGCCCAATTACCAGGGAGAGTACTCTGATTACACTGTGTTTTCAGTGGCTTAGCGGGAGCCATCCCGTGATAGTGAAGTAAGTTCTCCTCAGTGGCAGAAAGGCTGCGTATGGAACGGCGGGGGCGGGGGCGGGAGACGCAGGAAGGTTTTATCTAGAGTGATCCCACTTCCAGGGAGTGCTAGCCCTGCTTAACCTGTGAAGTGTAGGAGCCACCTGAGGCCAAGAGCCTTTAAATCGGCAAGGAAAGTACTCTGGGGTGTCTCATTGGCTAAGAACTGTACTGCTGAGAGAGTTCTATGAAATTTTAAGACGTGACAGAGCGGAACAGGCCTGACCTGGCGGCGCCAGCTGTCAGCCTGCCATCCGCGTTCACCTGCAGGTGAGCGTAGAGTGCAGCTTCTCAGGGCCACCGCCGCTGTGTCCCCGGCTGTCATCTCCCTCCTCTACTTGGAAGTGCCTTTCCTGGATGGCACCCCTTAAATCCTCCAGAAATAACCCAACCTGAGGCTCCCCTGCAGCGCTTGGGCACCAGGCGTCCTTTTCACTTCCCCACGGTCTGCTGGGAGACAGGGTGCCGTGCCCACCCAGCATTGCTGCCAGCAGGTTTCTTCACCTGCGTCAGTTCCCGTGAGCAGCTCCCGCTCCAGGTCACACACTCAACCTCGTCACCTGGTCTGCCTGTGACATCCTTTTGTGCCAGGGCCCTCCCTTCCTCCATCCTCCCACTTCTCATTCAGAGTGCTCACCCACATCCATGGCTGCCTGGACCATCTGCTCACTGACCACTCCCCAGGCTCTTGCTCCAACCCACTTGCCTCTCCTGAGCTTCGGGTGCCTCTGCCCACTGCCCACCGTCATCCCAAGCTTGCCCGTCCCCTCCATTCCCTGTGGGCACCGATGCACCGCCATCTACCCCGTGACCACCAGCAGAATGGGAGTGTTGGCCGGAATGCCTCCCTCTTGTTTGGCCCGTGTGGAGTGAGGGCCCACTTCCCGGAGGCCTAACGTCGTGTCTCCCATCCCTGTCGCCCAGTGCCCTGCCCTCCCATGGCTGATGTCCTGTGTCCTCACCTCCCATCTTGTTCCCTCCCCGTCCATTCTCCTTGGCTGCCAGAGTTACTCAGAGAGTGTTTTTGAAGTAGATTGTCTGGCTCTTCCCTGGAGACTTGATTCTGAATGTCTGGGCCTCAGGTACCTCTCCGCTTTTTGAACTCCCAGGGCGTCCTGCTGGAGCCAGGGCGGAGAACGCTGGTAGAAGAGTCAGGTCCTCATACTGGTGACATGGCAGACAGGCCCTCACGGCCCCGCCCACCACCCTCGCCTCTCCTGCCACTTCCTTTGCCAACATCTGCTGAGTACTCCCTGACCGTGCTGGGGAACCTTCTGTTCTTTCTTCCATGTTTTTTGTCTGTTACATTTCCTGTTTTCAGAAACTCGCCTGCCCTCCTCCCATCTGTCCATCTTGCCACTGCTCCTCTTTCGATCCAGGCCTCAAAGCTCTCCCCAGTTTCCCCAGCAGAGTGATATCACTCTGAGCGGTCCATCTGTTTCAAGAGGCTTTGCCTGTAGAAAGACTGTCTTCTGCAGGGCCCTCGGCTCCTGCCCCCAACGCACCGGTTTTAGTTTGTCCCTCTCTGTCCTCGCACCAGGCTTGAAAGAGCGAGCGTGGTTTTCTCCGTGGGTCCACCACCTGGAAAGGAATATTTTCCTAAGGAAAGAAAAACGGTAGCCAGTGTTTTCCCCAAGCCTGCTGCACAAGCCATGCTCGGGCCTCGGTGACAGTGCTCTGCTGTTAGTGTCAGCACATGTTGAACTCTTGTCCCTTTTCCGCAAGGTGCAGTAGCCACAGAGCAGTTGGCTGTCACCGGGAGTGTTTCTGGAAGACTTCCTTCTCTGATCTCACACATTTGGAGAGGCGGGTGGGTTGCTGTGCTGGAGCTGGGGAGGCTTACGGTTCTCTGGCTCCCGCCCACGGCCTCCCATGTCTGACTCTGGGAAGGCCCCTTCGGAAGCAGCCTTTGCGCACACATTCCTCCTGGGACAAGTGTGATCTCTTCTCAGTGAGATCAGGCCGGAGGCCACCCCCCTGGCAGGTGTGCATGGTTCTTGGCTAAGGCCTTGCCCTTTGTCTGGGGCTGCATTTACCCCACAGCACCTGCAGGAACCCTTCGGTCCCCCTGAGGACTGTCCCAGCAGTATTTCTCTTCCTGACATTGCCAGACATACAGCTAACCCACGAGTCTGAGGGCCTCTTGTTTGAGAAAAGTCCCAACTTGGGGAAGGACTAGATGGCTTCGAGCTTGGTCACAGCAGAAATATAGGTGGCAGGCATGAAGGAAGGAAAAAATAGAGAAACTTTCCTTCCTTACCCCATATAAAATCACTCATTTACCATGAGGTCCAGCTGGACAAACGCTGGATGTGTCACATACAGGGCCACTGACTTCCCATTTGTGACTCAGCGACAGGGTTTGGTAGTTGGTGCCGGGATTGGTAGAATCTGTTTTGCTGATCAGGAAATTCGTGTTGGTCCATGATGAGGAACTTAGGTGCCTCGTTTCCTAGACTACTTAGGGAGATGCTGGGCCAGGAGTGTTTTGTTTTTAACAGACTTTTTTGGAGCAGTTGTAGGTTCACTGCAAAAGTGAGCAGAAAAGACACTGAGATTTCTCCCCTGCCCCCACACAGGCACAGCTGCCCCCTTTACCAACACCCCCTTCAGAGTGGCACATTTGTTACAGTTGATGAACCTAATTGACAGCCATTATCACCCAGAGTCCACAGTTGACATTAGGGCTCCGTCTTGGGGTTGTCCATCCTGTGGTTTGTGTACTGGCACGTGTCCGCCATTACAGTGTCACAAAGAGCAATTTCACCGCCCCAGAATTCCACTGTGCCCCACCTGCCCGGGGGAGCTCAGTGTCTCCGCCTGGCGTCTCCTGCTGTGGAGCCACCCAGTTCCTTCACAGACACAGATCCTTAGAGTCCGACGAGCTCACATTTGGTGAGGCAAGACATCTTCCCACAGACCGCACCACTCGAGATGTGGGCACTCTCTGGAAAGGGCTGCCACGCTCAGCTCCTCACGTGTCCGAGGCTGGCGTGATTCCAGTTCCCACCCACACGTGCAGTGAAGGGCTCCGTGGCACCCCCTTAGTGCCAGGCCCCGGCCCTGGGCAAGACACCTGGTGCAGACGGAGGCACACGCTTGCTGACGGACGGCCAGCCTGGCTCGGCCGTCGGCACCGGAGCCTGGATTTGCAGGACGCAGCCAGTTCTCCGTCTCTAGGGCTCAGAGAATGTTTGGGCCCAGCAGGTCCCTCCACACCTGTGGTCCTGCCCCAGACTCAGAAGTGCCTCATGTGGCTGGTCGTGGTCAGTGTCTCCAGCTGAGTAGCTTTCTTTTCAGAATGTCAGTGCTGACACAGATAGTGGGCTCCCATCCACAACTGGAGTGTGAATACGCAACCTACACATTCGTGGAGGCCATGCCAGAGGGAGGTTAATGGTGAGGTAACCAGAACGGCTGGGAGGAGGTTTGATTGGGCGCTTTGGAGAATCTTGGTTTCCCTCGGGACAGTTCTGGGTCAGAATTCGAACCCAGGTCTGCCCGATTCCGGAGCCAGCGCCCTGCACTCCTAAGCACTCGGCTGGGGTGAAGACGGCCTTTGACCTCACGACTGAGATGCTTCTCTTTGATTCTTTCCTGTTCAGCGTGACGACATCAGGGGTGATGGAGAATATGAAGAAAGTGAAGAAGGTGACCAACGGCTCGGTGGAGCCCCAGGGCGAGTGGGAAGGCACCGCATGATGGAGCACCGCTGAGGCTGCACCATCCGAGAAAACGTTTCAGTGCTTAAAGTCCTGAGGGTGAGCAAGAGCGGTCGGTACCGCCCGACAGTGCCACCACGGAGCACGTGACTGGGAGTGAAGTGCCGCGGACACCTGCTTTTTTTTCACTCTCTTTTATGGAAACTGGACCTGTGGCTGGTCATAGGCAGCTGGCATTCTCCTTCAGGCGGCAATGGTGGGGAGGGGGCGTCGCAAGGAGCAGGGGAAAAGGAAGGCTTGGTTTTAGTTCACATATATATTTTTTTAATTGGGAAAATCTCAGCGTATACGCAGCGTGACCCGAGGGTGTAGCTACATCAGTAGGAGTGTCGGCAGATGGGGGAGGGCGGGCGGACGTGTGTGTCAGATGCCAGTCACAGGGGCATCTGTGTTTGACTTACAGAGAAGGAAAGGGGGGTGGTATCGCTGCATCTTTGGGGGACAAAAACTAGTGCAATTCGGTTAGTTTAGAAAGCAAAGTCAAAGCCTACGTCAGTCTGTGGAGCCTGCCCCAGGATTCCCGGCCCTGAGTGTTACCCCAGGAACCAACAGCTCTAGGACCCCTGTCGTTTCTCCAAGAGCTTTGTCACCTGAGGGCTGTAACGTCACTGTCAGAGTCCTGGCCCTGGGACACAGCACAGGTGGTAGGAAAGGGTTTTCTCGATCGAAGGGTATTCTGTGTTGCCTGATGGATGGACAGAAATGTGTTTTTCAGATCAAAAAGCCTTCTGTAGGATTTCCCTGAATATCTGGCTCCCTGTCTCCCCAGGCCAGCACGGTTTTGTTTTCCTCTCTTCTCGTGTCTTCTGTCTACTTTGTGTGATCAGAATATGGGGGGACTTGGGAAGGAATGTTCCTTAAGGAGCAGCGGGGGTCAGGAAAGGTAGGGTCGAAGCAAACACTTAAGTACAAGCAGATCATCCTCATCAAACAGCCCTTGCTGTAAGCCAGATAGGATTTCTAAGCAGGAATTAAACAGACCTTGTCCCTATATTCCAGGAGTGTGTGTGTGGAGAAAAGAAGCGTGATTGTACAGTTTTCCTCTCAGGGGTTGGGGGTGGTGGAGTCTTTCACAGAAACTCAGTGACGTTGCCTTGCAAACTTTCCGAGCTTGGGGGTGAACACGAGAGCTGCCTAAAGTGAACAGGATTGCAAGTGTGTATTTTGAATCATGGAACTAAGCTCAGAAGGTCCGTTGTGACTGAGGGCAGAGAGGGCTTCGTGGTGATTCCCACTGTGGTTCTGGTCGCCTGGGCCTAGCCAGGAGACCGAAATGTGGCTGCATCAGGAAAGTTTCCTCATGCTTGGAGCGCCAGCTGGTTGGTAGCTTCCAGTGCCCGGGTGTGTCAGGGGTCTCCTGGGGGGGGGACAGTTTCAGTCTCTGGTGGTGGTTTTCTTACCTCCGCCTGGGAAGGGTCAGCCAGAAACCACAAGATCTGGGGGCGGCGCTTAATATCCTGGCTTTGGAAACCTGAAGTCTTTACTCAGAAACGGTTGTTTTCCCTCTCCTGTGCCGTTTTCACTTCCTCAGTGCCCCGTGAAGAAGCGAGCGTTCTCTTGATGCACTTTTCTTAGCCCTGTGTGGTGCCCAGCCCGCCTTCCACAGGCCTGGTCCTGGCTTCGCGAGGGGTAGGAGCAGGAATGTTCCTAGCCGCTGCCGCCACTGCCGCCTCCGTGGGCATTTTAGGGACGGGTCCCCATGTCTTCCGTCTCCAGGAGCAGGGAAATCCATGCGAAGTGCTCATTTAAGGGACCTTTTTCTTTTTCTTGCCTTTTTTTTTTTTTTTTTTTTTTAACTTGGAGACGGGAAGGAAGTTTCAGGAAGGATGGACATGTTTTTAAGACTTTGTTTTCCTACATATAAACACTCCCAGCTTCAGAAATGTGTCCTTTCCTGCTGTGGTCAAATCCCCGTCAGGGCACTTCCGTCAGGGGGACACTTGGGCTGTTTGGCCTGCAAGTGGACATTCTTGACGTGGCCGTAGACTTTTTAGCAAGAACTAAACGAAGCCTGATGAGACATCCTGTGTGTACGGGAAGCAAGGAAACGAGTGAGTGAAGGCGTGAGGGAGGACACGGACACGCGTGGGCTGGCACCGCACTCCCACACAACCACTCCCCCCAGCCGGGCGCTAGCCGTCTCTCAGGGTGTGGGCCGGAGCACTGGGCTTCTCTGTGGGATGGGGCGTCTTTAAATCCCGTGCCTCCAGACTCTCTCAGAGCGGCCAAGGGGCCGCACCTTTACAGGGCCGACCCTTCTGGAACAGGAAGGTCCAGGAGAGGTGTGGTGGTTTAGAAATGAAGGTCGGCCAGGCCCTCCTAGCAAGCAGCTCGTCTGCCCACATCCTGCATGGTGGCTGGCACAGGGTCTGAAACCAGGCCGGTGATTCAGGAAAAGCAAAACCCCAGCCCGGGATGGGGAAGACAGGTGGTAGTTCAGGTTTTGACAACATTATTCGAGCTCTGTACCCTGTACTGTAGAATTGTCTTCTCTTCCTCTGTCACGTCTTAGCCGTGACCAGCATTCAGGTGCACTCTTGAGTCAGGACGACTGACCCGAGGCCAGAGTCCTGAAGGGTCACCAGCCCACAGCCCCCTTCCTGCAGCCCGGTTTCCACAGGCCCCTGGGCCCAGTGTGATGCGGTGTTCAAAGGTGAAGCCCTTCCCGGATCTCGGGGATCCACAGGAAGCATGGGGCACATCTTAGAGCCATGGAGCCACCGTGGTATTTATAGCCTTGCTTCATGCTGCTCCCTGTTTCTGCCTCCGCAAAATACCCTGCTTCCTCGGAGAAGTCTGCGTGCAGTGGGAGGGCTGCTGGCGTGAAACTTCAGGAAGGGGAGGGTCGCTTCCCTTTAATAGTCTGTGTGTGTTGTAGAAAATCAGTTCTTGGACCACAAGAACAATCGTTGATCTCTTAATCCTGGCTCTTAACAGTGGCCGAAGATTCCATCAGCCTAGTCCTTGGTCCCTGGATGCTTTAAAATTCCAGTAGCAATGCATTTCATGCTGCTGAATGTGACTGGTGAATTGGTGGCCCGTTCTGCCGGAAGGAGAAGCTCGCTCTGGTGTACAAGGTGGTTTCTCAGATCATAGCCCGAGTCATCTCAGTTTTCTTTCAAGAAACCACTTGAGAGTAAAATTTCCAGGCGTTCGCCCCAGGCGTGTCCAGCCGGCCAAAGAAGCACTCCGTCTCCTCACAGGTCCACTTCGTGTGACTGTCATGGCAGCATTTCCATCTCGCGTTACGATCTCATCAGGCTCTCTGCTCTCTGTTCCACAACCTGCCCTCCCCTCTCTCTTTTCCTCCCCTTCCCCCCTCCTTTGAGCCCACATGTCTTGATCCCACATAGGCTCAGTCTTGGGAATACAGGCTGCAGGCTTTGGTGCATTGCAGCATTTTCTCCCAGCAGCTATGTGAAGGGTGTCTTTTCTGAGCTAAGGGGAATTTTATCAAGAGAGTGCCTACTAATGCCGTGTAGTGTTGCCTTGGACCGTGTGTGATGTCCATCCCTGCACTAAAATGTATGTCTTGTTTCAGTACTTAAGGGTGTACTACAAGGAGCCGGTCCTTACGGACCAAGGAAGTGTAAAAGATGCCTGTTTTCACTGCAGGCGTCGTTCTGGTCATCTCCCCCACCCTGAGGAAGGCCTGAGAACATCAGACAGTCTGATGAGGTGGTTGGCCCTGTTCCATACACCCGGCAGAGCAGGAGAAACGTTCACGCTTCCTGCTGCCAACCTGCTGATTTTCAAAGTCGGCAGCAAATCGCAGCCCACCTCCGCCATGGCACACGCCACGCCTCACTCAGCCTTAGCTTTCCTCTGACCCACCCCTTGCCTTCTAACAGGTTCAGATACGTAGAGCCCGTTAGGATTCACTAAATTAATGGCTTCCCCACTGAAGAAGTTAGGCTCTGACTCGGTACCACTTGGTGTATCAGAAAGGTGTTCATCTGGAACCCACCAAATGTTCTCCAACATCTGCTCTTTACTCGGCTTTCTCTAGGGTGTTTTCGGCAGGAAGTCTTTAAAACAGACCCACCTGAATGGATGCTAATAGTTGTCACCACCTGGAATGTAGTTTTGGGTTTTTTTTGTGTTTTTTTTTAAGGAGGGCGAAGCGCAGAGCTGCCCATGTGGGGATCAAACCGGCAACCGTGGTGTTGTTAGCATCACGCTCTAACCAACTGAGCTAACTGGCGACCTGATCACACTCCGGATTCCCCAGGGGCCTTTGTAGCCTGGCAGTGCATCTGTGCGCTCTCTGCGTGGTTGATGCTTGGGAAGTAGATAATGTTTTTCAGTGGCTCACTGCTAGCGCGTGGGACATGCATGTCCCCTGAGATGCTGTGTGAAGAAAGCACACAGAGGGAGAGGGACGAGGAGGTGGCGGAACCAGGATTTGGTCCTCTTGCACCAGGGACCTGTTGGGATCGTGGCGGCAGGAAGTCTGCAGCCCAGCCATTTGGGAAGGAGGCAATCTGGAAAGTCAGTAAATGTCAACGCAAAACAGAAGGGCCCACTCACTCCTAAGACGGGCAGCTTCCTGAGAGGCAAGGGGTGAGGTTTTGTAGTGGGCAGCCACAGTGGGGGCAGGGGCAGCCGCCTTCTTAGCACGTAAGATACTTATTAACAAAAGGATCCAAAAGCGCTGGCCACACAAGGGGGTTTCTCGATGCCTGGCAGTAAATGCAGATCGTCAGTTGGATTTGCTTAGTCACGTGGCCTCAGAAGACAGCAGACACGTCTAATCCAGAAATAAGTTTCATTTGGGGGAGAAGATGTCTGTAAATATCATTTGCTTTCCAGGTTAGGTTGGAATGCAGGAGTGTTCAGTATTTTTTTTTAACACTAATGATCACTGAAGAGTATTTATGTAAACATGTACCAGGTGGGGGTTCCGATCAGGGTGATGGGTGGGATGGGTTCTCTTGCTGTGATGCAAACATGTAAAATAAAGATTCTATGAAGAAAACGTGCGCTTGCAATCCTGGAGAGTCGCTGACTCCTGGCTGCCGTCTCTCCTCCACTTCGCTCACAGTGTTTGTCTTTGTGATTTTTGTTCATTCAATTAGTTAACTGCCTCCCACCCGGCCCGCTGACAATAGTGACACCTACTAGAGAAGTTGTGTGCGCCTTAGCAGATGGGTGGCGGCTGCCGTGGAAGCTCAAACGTGACTTCTACCCCAGAGGCTGGGTTTGGAACAGACTGAACATCAGCAGTAGTTTCCTGAGGTGCTGCCTCCACTGGGGACAGGTCTGCTGTCACTTGTGGGGAGGTGGCAGTGGAGACTCAGGGCAAAGCCCACACAGTGACAGGCTGACATTCACCCTCTCTGACGTCAGTTATCAGATAGCCTTGCGAGTTACCCACATCAGAATCGGAGACATGCAAGGTTTTAGACTCAAAGCATTTTTAGAAGCCATCCAATCCCAAACTTCTTCCTTTATTAGGAATGTTTTAAACTGAGGTGTAACTTACAAAGCGTAAGAGTCACCCTTGTGAAATGTACAGTTGGGCGAGTTTTGACAGATGCATACTCAGTCTGCAGCCTCCACCGTGATCGAAACGCAGCATTGTCTTCGCCCCGTAAAGTTCCCTGGTGCCCCTTCTCAGTACAACCACCGCCTTCCGTAACTACCACGGCCCCCGCGGGTTTCCATGCCGTTCGTTAGATTGTTGTCGTAGAACTTCACGTGAAGAGCTTCGTCCAGTCTGCCCTCGTGGGTCTGGCTTCTTCCTCACGGCACCCTTGTTGGGGGGTTTATCCATCCAAAGCCCTGGCTTTAAAACTACAAATATTGGGGCCTAGAGAAGGTTGTGCCCCCCACACACACACACAGCTAGTAAGTGTCAGCCAAGATAAGAACCCAGGCCTCCTGACTCCGATCTGTTGGGGTGATGAGGATGGAGTCGGGCCTGGTCCAGTGCCTGGCACAGTAAGGGCTCCACTGGTTACTGTTCTTCTGTTTAGAATAATGTTCGAATGATCCTCCGTCTTCCACATCAGTTCAGAATGAAAGGGGCCTTAGAAGCCTCGTCACTTGGCCTGGGTTGTCCAGTCAGTGGCCGTGCGTCACCCATGGCTCTTGTTCCTGACTCTGGAGGACTTACATTACCGGGGGTGTCTGGGGTGAAGCGTGAGGTCGCAGGGCACTCTAAGGAATCGGGCAAGACTGTCCAGGATGGGAGGTGCTGAGGCAGCTCGGGCAGGGGATGGCTGAGAGAAGTCGTGGAAAGGGCTTTGGGGACCATCTAATCCAGTGGCTCTCAAACTTGAGCGAGTGTCAGAGTGCCCTGGAGCGCCCAGGGTTTCCGTCAGCTTCAGCGGGTCTCCCCTGGGGCCTGAGAGGTTCCCAGATGATGCTGCCTCACCAGGTCGGGATCACACTTTGAGAACCGCTGATGTAACCGCAGCCCCCTCTGTTGACTGGGCTCAGCCATTCAGCTGGCACCCGTGGGAGCACCCACCTCACACAGCGCTCCTGCTGGACCCATAGTCAGCAGCAAGGACCCCCCCACCCCCCGGCTCTGGGCCTGCCCGGTGGGATTGCCGGCAGGGGCTTGGGGGGCCTGGTCAAACTGCCCCCCTTGATCAACACCGGCTCCCTCCTCCCTACAGCCGGGCTAGAGCTTTCCCAGTTAGAAGTGCAGCCGTCCAGGTCACCGCAGGAGCTGCAGAGCTGCAGTGGCCGGGGAGCCTGCACCCCGGGGCCTGGGCTGGCCTCGGGAAGGCCCCGCGTCTGAGAGTGACCACTGCTCACTCGCCTTCTGCGTTCTCTGTCCTAATGAAACGGCAGAGCAGGGACGTCGCGAGCAGACATTGACCCAAATATCCTTTGCTGAGAGCAGCCAACCACCTGCCTCCCCGGCCCAGCACCCTCGGCAGGTCCTCCCAGCGCCCACGCGGGCTCCTTCACGTCACAGCTGCCTTTGGGTGTCCTGGTCACCCGTCTGTCAGGTCAGCACATTGATAGCTGCTCATCCCCTCAGGCTACGGAGCCATGAGGCTGGGGAGGAGTTTTAGGAAAGTGCTGACTTCTTCCCGCAGATCTGCGCTGTCTGGACTCCAGCTGTCAATCCCAGTTCCCCCAGCAAAGGATTCGAGGCAGCCCCTCCCCACTGGCCATCCCCCCACATAAAGAGAAGCTGCCTCAGCAGTTTGGGGGCTGGGTTTTTAGGGGTTAGTGTGACCTGCTGTGCCTTACACCACTTATGCCCCACTTTGCAAGAGAATGCTGACCTTCATCAAATGGGGAATCTGCTCGTGAAAACATCTGCAGGAACTGAGCTGGAGGCGCCTCGTGAAACTACACGTTCTAGTTCATGCACTTGGAACAGCGCCGCTCAGAGCCAGGGCTCCACATCTTCAGGGTTGAAAGTGATTCTCCACACACTCGGGTTTGCAGGGCCACAACTGAAGATCAGTGGTGAATCTGGCCCACACCGCATGATGGAGAAAAATATTAGGGGTGCACCGTCGGGGGGAAGAGTCAGCCATGGGGGGAAGAGTTGAGCCTTGCCTCCACTTTCTCCCCTCCTTCCCTCCCACCCTTTCCATTTTAACTGGCCCCATCCCATCAGCAGTAGAGCTTGTTCAAGTGTTTTCCATTAGAAAACAAGCAAAAAATCTCCTTAGGCTGAGGCACAGCTCCTTCGTCACTGACAGGCCAGGCCTCTCAGGCCTGCTTCCTTTCCAGGAACCCCAATTTACTGCAGTCTGGTTTCCCCTGGCCAAAGACTTGTAAGCTCTTGGGGCTTGGTTATTACCTGCCATGACTTGAGCAGCGTGTGACATGGTGAGACTCTTCCCCTCTCTAGACTGAGGCTCACCCTTGGCTCCTGTGACTTTGTGCCCACCACCACCACCTTCCTCACGTTCTGCACCAGCCAGATTAGACTTGGGGTAGTTTTCCTCCCGCCCCCATCCCTGTCCTGTGGTTCAAGTCCACCCTACTTTCTCCCCATTGCCACTTTCCAGGCCAGCCACCCTCACCCGTCACCTGGATTTCATCAGGTGTTACCTTCCAGCTGGTGACCTGGCTTCCAGTCTTGCCCCACTTCCAGCCTTTTGCCATGCTTAAGCAAAGCAACCTTTTGAAAGTGCCTGCCTACTGTGTTAAGCATAGAGACACAAAATGGAGCAAAGAGGAAACGATCAATGTACAAAAATCAACCTATTTCTGGCGTGGCTGGTTGGCTCAGTTGGTTGGAGAACGGTGCTAGTGGCACCAGGTTGCCGGCTCAATCCCCACATGGGCCAGTGTGAGCTGCACCCTCCTTAAAAACAACAACAACAACAACAACAACAAATACCCTATTTCTATATACTTGTAGTGAATAATTCAAAAATGAAATTGTTTTAATTTCATTTAAGTAACATAAAAAATAATAGAATACGTAGGTATAAATTTAAGAGGAAGAGTGTAAAATTTATACTCTGAAAACTAAACCACTGAAAAAAATTAAAGAAGATCTAAATAAATGGAAAGTCATCTGTATTCATGGATCAGAAGACAATATTGCTAAGATGATAATACTCCCCAAAACTACAAATTCAGT
Source organism: Rhinolophus ferrumequinum (assembly GCF_004115265.2). NCBI lineage: Eukaryota > Metazoa > Chordata > Mammalia > Chiroptera > Rhinolophidae > Rhinolophus > Rhinolophus ferrumequinum. The sequence continues at coordinate 78,460,480 of NC_046295.1, forward strand.
GCAAGCTCTACCCAAATCTTGGCTGGCCTCTTTGCAGACATTCACTAGCTGATCCTAAAATTCATATGCAAATGTAAGGGATCCAGAATAGCCCAAGCAATCCTGAAAACAAAGAACAAAGTTGATGGACTCACTTCTTATTTTCAAGACTTAGTGCAAAGCCGTAGTCATCAAGAGAGTGCGGTACTAGCATAAGTGTAGATGTGTAGATCAATGAAATAGAATTGAAAGTCCAAAAACAAACCCATACATTTATGGTCTGTTGATTTCTGGCAAAGATGCCAAAACAATTCAATGTGGAAAGAATCGTCTTTGTTTTCAACCAGTGGTGCTGGGACAACTGGACATCCACATGCAAAGAGTACATTTGTAGCCCTACCTCACACCATACAAAAATTACCTCAAAATGGATCCTATACCTACAATTACCAAATTCTTAGAAGAAACATAGGGGTAAATCTTTATGACCTTGTATTAGGCAATGGTTTCTTAGGTAGGACACCAAAGCACAAGCAACAAAAGAAGGAAATAGATAAACTGGACTTGATCAAAATTAAAGCTTAGGTGCTTCAAAGGGCATCACCAAGAAAGTGAAAAGACAACCCAAATATTTGCAAGTCATAGATCTGATAAGGCTCCCATTTCCAGAAGATACAAAGAAGTCTTACAATTCAATAAAAAGAGACCTGTTTTTAAAATGGGGAAAGGATCTGAACAGGCATTTCACTTAAGCATAAATAATTTCAAGCAAGGTTCATCCATGTTGTAACATGTATCAGAATTTCATTCCTCTTTAAGGTTGTGTCACGTTCCATTGCATAGATAGACCACATTTTATTTATGCATCACCTGTCAATTGACACTTGGGTTGCTTCCACTTTTGGGTCATTGTGAATAATGCTGCTGTGAACATGCGTGTACAAATAGCTGTTCAAGCCTCTGCTTTCAATTCTTTGGGGTGTATACCCAGCAGTGGAATTGCTGGATCATATGGTAGTTTGGGGGTTAAGTTTTTGAGGAACTTACCGTACTGTTTCCCACAGCAGCTGCACTATTTTACATTCCCACCCACAGTGCACAAGGGCTCCATTTCTCCACAAATGGTCTTTGCCAACACTTGTTACTGTGTTTATTTGTTTTTTTGGTTTCTCGGGTTTTTTGTGTGTTTTTTGTAGCGATCCTAATGGCTGTGATTTGGTATCTTCTAGTCTTGATTTGCTTTTCCCTAATGATTAGTGATCTTGAACATCTTTTTTGTACACTTATTGGCCATTTGTGTCTCTTCTTTGGAGAAACGTCTGTTCCTGTCCTTGGCCCATTTTTATTTTGGTTTATTTGCGTTTACTTTTCATGAACCGTCTTGACCATTTTGAAGTGTACAGTGCAGCAGTGTTTGCACAACATTTACATGGTGATGCAAACATCACCAGAATTCTTTCATCTTGCAAAACTGAAACGCTACACTCGTTAAACACCAGCTCCCCATTGTCCCCCACTCCCCAACCCCTGACCGCCGCCCTTCTACTGTCTGTATCTGTGAATTTGACCACTCTGGATACCTCACATAAATGGGATGATACAGTATTTGCCTTTTTAAATCTGGCCTATTTCACTTAGCATAATGTCCTCAGTGTTCCCTTTGCCCATTTTTGAATTGTTTTTGTTTTTGGTGAGTTATAGGAGTTCTTTATATATTCTGGATATTAATTCCTTATCAGATACATGATTTGCAAATATCGTCTCCTGCTCTGTGGATTGCCTTTTCTTTCACACTTGATAGTATCCTTTGATGCACAAAAGTTTTTCATTTTGATGAAGTCCAATGTATCTTTTGTTGCCTATGCTTTTAGTGTCATAGCCAAGAAATTGCTGCCAAGTCCAATATCATGAAGCTTTTTCTCTGTTTTCCTTTCCCCCTGTGTTTTATAGTTTTAGCTCTTACATTAGGTCGTTGATCCAGTTTGAGGTAACTTTTGTATACGGTGTAAGATAAGGGTCCGACTGCATTCTTTTGCATGTGGAGATCCAGTTTTCCCAGCACCGTTGGTTGAAAAGACTGTCCTTTCCCCACTGAATGGTCTTGGTATCTGACTAGGCGATTCTACAAAGAAGACGTACAGGTGGCCAAGAGGCACATGAAAAGATACTCGCCACCATTAGCCATCAGGGAAACGCAAATCAAAATCAGTGCGATGCTACTTCACATCCGCTAGGGTGGCTGTAATAACGAAGACATAATAACAAGGGTTGGTGAGGATGTGGAGAAACTGGAACCCTCATACACTGCTGACGGGGATGTGAAATGGTACAGCTGCTTTGGAAAAGTTTGGCTCTTTTTCAAAAGATTAAGCATGGGGTTACATATATGACCCAGAAATTCCACTCCTAAGTACGTAGCCCAGAGGAATGAAAACATGTCCACACAAAAACTTGTATGCAAATGTCCGTAGCAACATTATTCCTCATAGCCAAAGACTGGAAACAGTCCAGATGTCCCTCACTGATGAATGGATAAATACAGGTGGTCTATCCATACAAAGGACTATTACTCAGCCATAAAGAGGAAGGAAGTATTGACACACGCTACAATGTGGCTGAACCTCAAGGACATTATACCAAGAAGCCATAAAAGAAGCCAGACACAACAGGTCACCTATTGTGTTATTTCATTTATAATAATATATCCAGAATAGGCAAGTCTATATAGAAAGATAAGTGGTTTTGCCAGGCGTTGGGTGGGAGGCAGTGAGTGTGTGCAGGGAGTCTGCTAAAGAGTATGGGATTTCTTTTTGGAAGTAATGAAAATGTTCTATAAGTTGTGGTGATGGTTGTACAACTCAATGAATATACTAAAAATCATTAAATGTACACTTTAAATGGGTGATTGGTATGGTATGTGAATTGTATCTCACTAAAGTTGTTTAAAAAAATACAATAATCCAATCTGAGCAGTGTCCGTGGGAGCACCAACCCTGGCCAGGTCCAGGAGGGCTTCATGGAAGAAGTGCCATCCTGTGTGTGATGAATTAACTCAGTGACACGGGAGGTGATGGAAAGGTGTCCGGGCAGAGGGAACAGCACAGGCTGAGGCCAGTGGTGAGAGAGCCTGGACATTGGGATGAATCCAATAGAGATGGAATCATGAGTGGGAAATTGGGAGCACAGAGAGATGAGACTAGAAAAGCAGGCATGGGCTGTATCAGGAGGCCCTCTGCTGAGGAGTTTGGCCCCTACCATGAGAGTGGTAAAAAGGTTTAACAGAGAAGAAATATGCTCGGATTGCATCCTGGTGACACACTGGAAATTACAGCACCAGCGGCGAAGTAGGGGACATCTCTTGGGTGCCTGTCTGGCTTTCATCGCGTCTTCTCTACCCCAGACTGGCTTCTCTACCCCAGATTTGTCAGGCTTACGGTTTGGGTAAGACTGACCCCACACTCCTAGCTCTAAGCTTGAGCCTTGATTGGTTTAAGCTAATCCGCATATCCCTTGTCTCCCCAAACCCCTACACAGACGGGTTCAAGAATAGACACAGGACCTCCTTCAGGCCATCTGGGCTGATGAGATTCGGTCCTGGAGTCTTGGTTGGCAAGGTGAGAATGAGGAGGAAGTGGGTCCTTTCAGTGAGATGTGACCAGCAAGGGGGAAGCCCTGAGTGGCTGCCTGCAGCAAAGTTGGAGCACCTTCCTGTGAATGGCCCCAGCACTGAGGAAGCAGAGCCAGAAACAGAAGAAACCCAGATCCTCTCAGAGCCTGTAAGCCTGGATCAAACCTCGCCTGAAGGCCGACACTGCTGCACCACTGAGTTACACGAGTCAGTAAGTTCCCTTTTGCTTTAGCCAGTTTGGGGCAGGTTTTCTGCTACTATAAAGTGAAAGTTTATCAGCAGATAAACCCTGTCACAGAAGAGATGCACAAGGCACCAGGGAGCCCCAAGGAACATTTCAGTCTCCCTGGAAGGTCCCCGAAGTCTCCGCGGAAAAGGAGAACGGGATAGATAGCCAAGGAGGTGGAAGGGCTGTCATGGGAGGGGAGGAGATAATTTATACAAAGTGTGCTTCCTGAGAATCTGCCAGTGACATTCGTTCATCATCAGTGCCCCAGGGCAGGCAGCCAGGTGGGATTTCGGCAGCCTGTTAGAGAGGAGGCCCTGATGCCAGACCCATCACTGAGCGCGTGAAAGGGGGTTGATGGGCACGCCCTCATCCTCCGGCCTTGTTCCACAAGGTGACGCATCCCAGGTGAGGTCCCAGGGGGCAACTGCCCTGCCCACGGCCACACAGCAAGTGCTGGGACCTGGGCCCAGGTGTGCTGTCACCAGGGCCGAGTCCTTTCCACCCACCTCTCTGGGGTTTGACTGGGAAGCCACAAACTTTCCAGGACTGAGCCTGGGATAAAGCTGATTTTATTGATGAAAAAAAGCTCCTTTGCCTCACCTGCTTATGGGTGCGCCTGGCTGGACTGTGGCTTCTGTCTTTTCGCTGTCAGGCCTCATAAAACCCATCAGTGGGTGGCCTCATTGATTTTCAACCATGTTTTACTTTCATGTAATGAGTCTCTCCAGGCCCCTGTGAACTGCACTTATCGGGAGCATCCAGAGGCTCCTGCGCCTGCCGGCAGCGATTCAGACAGAATTATTAACAAGGCTGTATTTACCCCTCCTGAGGGGCCTGCTGGGAAACTGGCCATGCAGCAAAGCAGGGAGAATCCAGAGCCGCTCAGGCGGTAGAGGGCCTAGTGTGGCAGGGCCTCCCCCATCCCACAGCCTGCGCTGGCTCCCTGAGCCCAGGCGAAGGACAGGACCTTACCCTCAGAGACAGGCTGGCTTAGGTCACCCCTAAGCAAGCCCCAGCCCCTTTAGAGGAGCCAAGGCTACTCCTCCCCTTGCCTCTAGTTTGTTATTTTCATTCCGGCCCCAGGCCCCGCTGCGGGGCTGCCGAGGGCCCAACCCCCTCGTTGGCAGGTTTCCTTCCAGTGGAGCCCAGTGAGAGCCGCAAGGAGCAGGAGCGGCTTGGTGGGTGGGAAATCGAGAGGCCAACATCCAGGGACCCTCGGGATCATTTCTGCCCCTTCCTGTCCCCAAATCGGGAGCCAGCTGCCAGCTGGGTACATTGTAGGACGGGGTTCTTGGAGTCAGGGTGGGGATGCTCACCTCCCTGGCCCCGGCCCACGTTTAACCTGTTGGGAGGGGCAGCCTAGCGCTGAGTGTATTTCAGAGTCAGAGGGAGCAGAGGCCATTCTTTTACAAATGAAGCCCCAGCGAGATGGGGGCTGGGAGTCCAGGGAAGACCCGCCCAGAGCTCCACCTCCAAACCCTCAGCCCAGTGCCCCCACCTACGTCCTAATTTACACCCTTCTGCTTCTCTGTTCCCAGCATCCACACAAAGCCTGCAGTGGGCAGGTCTTGGAAGGGTGGGCAGGAGTCCTGCGCTGGGCTTGGAGCCTGGGGTCAGGTGTCGCTGGCCCGGCCCTGAGCATGGACTTGGCTGGGCCGGGCGGGGGGGGGAGGGGGGGGGAACTGGGGGACCGTTGTCAGCACATCAGTATGTTAAGGATGCCCTGGATGCCATTGAGATCGAGGGCTTTAAAGATGCTGCAACTGATGGCCGTGCACTGTTTGCTGGATCCCAGGAAGGGGGCTGCTGGCCTTCATCCAAAGCCTCAGGAGCCCAGCAGGGTGGTCCTCCCAGCCACCGCCCCCGACCCCAAGCTGTTTGGAGGAAGAGTCTATGGGGGAGCGTCTCCCTTATCCATACAGCAGTAAGTGCTCGGTAGCCCCAAATCATGTGGACCCCTGCCTTCTACCAGCGTTGGTGAGCTGTGAAACTAAGCAGGGTAGCACCAGTAGAGCTCAGCCAAGCACGCATCTCTGTGCCGATTCCAGGATGTTTCTGCACCACGTAGTCAGCTGACAGGCTGGGGTCAGAGGAACTTTACCTGAATCCCTATAGCTGGTCAGCAGCTGTGTGACCCAGGCCCAGCTCCTCAACCTCTCTGGGCCTCACTGCCTAATTTACAGGATCTGCAAAGGCTCAGCGGAGGGGCGGGAAGCACCAGGCACACTGACTGACAGTGAGGGCGCAGTAAATGGCAGCTGCCATTGTTGTCACCGCGGGACTTACTCTGAACCAAGGCTATCCGAAGTTCTAGTCTGAAAGCAAGAGAAGCTGAAGGACTCCAAGAGAAGGCAAGTGTCCCGTTTATGTCCTGGTCAGCTCTGATGCTTCAAGAGGGGACCCATCGTAGAACTGTGACAGCACACAGTGTCCCCATTGGAAGGGCCCTTGAAGCCCCTCATTGTATGGATGGGGAAACTGAAGGCCGGAGAGTGAACGCGATTGTCCAAGCCTGCACCGGAAGCTGGTGCAGGTCAGCAGCCTGGGCATTACTGGATTCGGTGTGTGGCTGACCTCTAGAAGAGGAAGGGACTGAGGGTCACGGCCATAGAGGAGCTGGGAGGCTGGAGTGTCACTGTCCACCCATTCATCAGTGTTGTCCGAGCTTCCACTCTGGGTTGGGCCTGGGCAGGCAGCAGGGACTGGCCCCATGCAGGCCTGTCCTCATGGGGCCCCGGATTGGCTCAGACATAACTGATGCATGGGGGCTGGGAGAGCTCTCCCTGGACGAGCTGGGCCAGGCCCAGAGGCCATCGGGCTCCTGGGAGCCGGCCCTGGGATCTGCCCAGGGGAGTCCGTATCCTGCCTCTGGCTCTGGCTCTGGCCTTCCTGAGGGGCTGGGCCTGGCTCGGACACCCACAGGCAGCTTGCTGATGAGCTGGGCGCAGGCCAGGTGGTGGGCAGCTCCCTGGCACCCAGGGTGCTGATGGGTTCCAGGCCTGGGGCCTCTACAAAAGCTGCTCTCCTCTTTACTCCTGCTCTGGGTGTGTCTGAGCTTGACCCCGGGAGAGCCCACTGGTTACCGGGAGCTCCACCATGGGCCTGGTGGAAGCGATGGACACAGCACCGTCCCTTACGGGATAAGCACCATCAGCGCTCCTCCTGCCCGCCCACCTGTGAGATGAGCACATCGGACCTGGTGGTCTTTACAGTACTGGCTCCCAGCTTTAGGGATTCGCAAATTCTGTGGTCGATGGTATTTGGGGTATCTGTCCAGCCCCCCTTCCCGGAGGGTGGACCTCTGAAGCCATTACTGTGTGGCCCAACCCTCCTTGACCAGGGCTCATCGGACCCTGCAGCCACCCGAATTCTATCAGGTCCTGTCAGAGGATAGAGCCTATCAGGTCCTTTCCCAGAACTGGGCTTTGTGACTTATCAGTCCCGTGGGCAGTGAGATGGAGGGAACATGGGACAGGGGCTGGGGCAGGAGGCCGAGAGGAAGCCATCTGCAGAGGTAGACACTGACCCAGACAGGCAGGGTCCTCGGCATTTATTGGATTTTGCGCGCGCACACACACACACACACACCACATTCGTTCTCTATTCTTCTGAAAAGCACCCACTTTACTTTCCTGGGAGACACCCCCTCCTTCACTGGAGCAGCCTTGGAGGAACTGACCCGCAAGCTGCATGCCCAGCCAGCCCCATTCACTGGGGTCCAGAGACCCCAGCACGGCCCATCAGACAGTCTCCACAGGACTGAATTTTGAGCAAAAGGCTGCACAGAGGAGAAAGTGGCAGAGCCGACGCAGCCTAAAGGTTCCTGTCTCGGCTGGTAGAGCCACATCCCGGAGAGTCCTGGCTGCAGCCTCTCCTTAGCCGCATTCTCCAGTGGCTCCCTCAGTCCCCTGAGCACTTCCTGTCTGGACACACATTGCCAAGTCCACTGCAGGCAGCCCTGGAGCCGGGATTGTCTGAGAGGAACCAGCCCTTCCTAGGAACATACCTGCAACCGGGCCTGTCTCCTTCCTGCCCTGATAAATCCCCCTTTCTCTTCAGCTGTCTCAGGGACATGCAAGGATTTCCTGACCCTCCCTCAGAGCCTTAGCGGGGTTGGAAATGAGAGGCAAAGGCTAGAGAGCACAGCCTGCACCCTTTGCCCCTTGGGGGACTCTCAGCTCCGTTCACCACGTCTCCACGCTGGGACAACTGCCTGACTTCAGACCCTGCTGACAGCTTCACTGGGGAAGGTGAGGTTCAAAGGAGGTGCATCTCCCCGAGCTCAGTGGGCAGTGAGGGACCCTGTTGACCGGAACACTGCTGTCACAGTGGTCCTGCCATGGGGTCGTCCTGGACTCCGGGTGCAAGCCATCCCTTTCGGCTTTCAGGACACCTGAGAGAACCGAGGAGGGAGGCATTTGTCCCCAGGCCAGATGGGCTTTGCACCTGTTTCTAATTCACAAATCCACTTCCTCAGCTGCTCCATGTAATAACCGCGCCTTCTGCAGCTGGGGAAGCCCCACTTCAAGGCCCATAAACAGCTCTGCAAGGCGGCAGACTCCCCAGGGCACCGAGATCCCGACTTACAAATGAAGCTCAGAGAGGCCACGCGCCTGAGCCCAGGTCCCACAGCCAGGACTAGCACTCAGACTCCTCACTTAGAGTCCTTTCCACAGAAAGTTGAAGTAAATGATCTTTTTTCCTTTGTCAATAATAATGATAGTATTATTATTTGTCAATAATAATACTAATAGCCAATCTTTACTAAGGATTTTACATACATCACCTCACTTAATTCTCATAACGACCCTGTAGGGAGGTGTTTTTATTACACCCACTTTCTAGATAAGAAAACTGAGGCTTAAGGAGTTTTAAGTAACTTACCTAAGGCCGCACGACCAGGAAGTACCATCTAGCTCTAGGTCCTGTGCTAACCACTGTCCCACCCTGCTTCCCTCTGCAGGGAGGAAGCAATTGGCTATTTTCACAGGCCCCGAAAAAACAAGGCTGGCCAGAGGGCCCAGTGACGGTGGGCAGCTCTGATGTGGACAGATGACCAGCTCCCGGTCCTCCTAGCCCAGTCTTGCCAATCCCCATTTGCCTGACGTGGGTAGTAGTCTACCCATGGTGAACAAAGGAGCCCGCCACTTAGCAGGCCAGATGTGTGGGGAAGACCGGAGAATTCTTCCTAAGGGAACCCTGAGATATGTGGCGGTGCCCAGGCTGGTTCTTCCTCGCTGGGGACTGTGACCCACAGGGCAGGGGCTCACGCCCTTCTCCTCAGCCGAGCCTGGGCTTGCCTCGGCTTCCTCCCGACACAGTGCTCCAGCAGCCACTGCCCGTGCATGGGCTGGCGTTCGCAGCCTGCGGAAGCATGTTGTGGGGATCACCGGGCAAATCAGCTGGGCTGACCCCAGCGTGGTTATCCGGTGCCCACTGTGTGCCAGGCACCACGGGACGTCCGATACAGTGAAGGAGCTGGTCACAGCTGGGCTCTCTCCAGCACTGCCTGCCCTGTGAATATACTTACTAAAGGCGAGCCGCTTCACCCCCGTCCATTTAACCCTCAGCAGGCTTCAGGGTGTCCCACTTACCTCGACGAAATGCCGCCTTTGCTGCTCTACATCCTTTCTCCCTGAGAAGTGGGACTTGGACACCAATGGGTTCCTGTGGATATTTCTTCCGCAGGACGATGGTTCTTCAAATGCTAACTGGAGTTAAGGAAAAAAACAGGTTCAATGGCCAAATAAATGTGGAAAATACTTAAATAAAACCGATTTCTTTCTTGCAGGGCTTCTCAAAGCCTTTGAGTAAATACAAATGTGCAAGGTGACTCTTGGAGAGCTTGGTTATAGCATGCCACATTCCCCAAAAGCATTTGACCAGGGAATCCTTCTTCCCACAGGACACGTGTACCATACAGACTGGTTTTTTCTCAGGCGCTACTGGATTATATACTTTCGACAATCTTTTGAATTTGGAGAAAAAATATGATTAAAAACTACTTAATTAAAATACACAGTGACGCCCACGGAGTTTTTCCCTCACACAGTTGGGATGATCCCGTAGGTTGTGAAAGCTTTTTGTGCTTCCTGTGCTGTAAGCAGACCTATACCATGTGACTAGATTTCCAGCTGTGCTATAATTTAATATACAGGATCCCATGGTCTGATAGGCTAATCCCTCATTCTGGATATGTAGGTCGCTTCCATTTTTGTTGTTGTAAATACTGCTGCAGTAACATCACCGAGGCTTAAATTTGTACAGATCTCTAATTGTTGGCTTAGGTTGATTTCCTAGAAGTGGAATTGCTGAGTCCGAAAATATGGATATTTATTGGCAAACTGTCCCTCACAAAGGTTGTACCAACTTGCACCTTGCCTGGCGGCGTCTGGATGCCCATTTTCTCGCTCCTTTGCCAACACTGGGTATGATCATTAACTGTAATTTTTCCCCCCAATTCATTTTGTGCTTCTCTGATGACTTGTAAGGGAGGTCTCTCCTGTGGACTAGCGGCTGGCATTTGCTCTTGTTCTTGTCACCTATTCGGGTGCTTTCCCCAACTTTCTATTGAGGGATCATCTTTTTCTTATGAGCTTAGCAAGTTCATAATAGGTTAAAGATATGAACTCTTTGTCATGTGCTTATGCGAGTAGTTTTGATCCTCATAAACACTCGCCCATGAGAACATGGGAAGCGATGTGCCCAAAGTGACAGGACCAGGACTCAACCTGAGCCGCAGGGCATTGAGCTTCATGCTGGGGGTTCAGTGGGACCCCTCCTCCTCCCCCACGCCCTCCCCACCTCACCTGGATCCCTGTTCCCACCCAGCTCCCAGGAACAAAAAGGACTTCCTTGGACAGGCCTCCTTCAATCACATGAAGTGCTGCAAAAGGACCAGGTGCCATGTGGGTAGGTATAGGTGTTGGGACTTGAGCTCACCTGGGGGATCCAGGAAGGCTCCATGGAGGTGATGTTTAAATGGAGACTTGAAAGTTCACCCAAGACAGTGCTATCCAACAGAAAAATAATGTGAGCCGCATGTGTAACCTAAAATTTTGTAGTAAGGCACTTTAAAACAAAAGAAATAGGTGAAATAAATTTTAATAGTATATTTAATTCATTATATCCAAAAAATCAGTTTAATATGTATAATCACATTTTTAAAAATATTAATGAGCTATTTTTATTCTTTTATTTTATATGATCCTTGGAAATCTGGTGTGTGTTTTTTGCTTACCACACCTCCACTGGGACTGGCCACATTTCAATGGTCACATGGGTGTGTGTGCGAGGGGTTTCTGTGTAAGATTTTGAAGGTCTAGGCATTCACTACAATGGGGGGGTGAGATCAGCCCAGAGTGCGGGGGTCGGGGTGGGGAAAGTGGGAGATAGTGGGGGGACAACTGCTTGTTAGAGGAACCAAGAGATGAGGCAGGAGAGGAGGCCCTGAGTGAGCCTTCTGGAGGCTTCCCCTTCTTCAGGTCCATGTCCAAATATCACCTTCTCAGTGAGTCTTCCCTTACCCTTAAATAGCTACCACCTCCCACTCCAGCACTTCCCATCCCCCTTCCCTTCCTACTTTTATGTTTTCACCTCTGGCATTTTACTCATGGATTTTATTATTATGTTGCTCTCCCCTCACTAAATTGTAAGCTCCATGACAGCACGGGTTTTGCCTATATGCTCTGGGGCCTGGCACATAGTAGGTGCTCATAAATATTTGCTGAACGATAGAGTGAATCTGCAAAGCTTCCAGGAAACTCCCTGACTCCCCTCTTCCACAGATGTTTCTGTGCATAGTCCCCCAGCACCCTTGCCATTCCCCTTGTGGCGTTTGTCACCACTGTGGTTTGGAGACCCCTGTGGGGCACGTCGGGGGAGGGGTGGTTTGTGAGGACGTGGACATGGGTCATGGCAGTGTCCCCAGGACCCAGCACAGTGCCTGGCACATGGGCAGTGGGCAAGAAATACAGGAGCATTGGGATTTCTATGGGGCTTTAATGCTACCACTGTCACTGTCCTGACCAGGCCCTGGTCCCCATGCTGGTTCCCCCTCCTCCCAGGCGGGATGCTCAGGCTGGTCTGGCCGATTCAGAGCCCCTCAGACCCAGGCAAGGCCTTCAGGGGAAAAGCTGGAATGGAGGTGTTTGGGGATGGGGCATTTGGAGGCTGAGAAGCATGCCTGGCCAGTCAGGCTTTCTTTCTCTGTCTCCCCAGCTACTCTGTGCTTCCCATCCTGAGGTCTGAACACTGCCAAAGTGGAGAGAAAAAGAGACCCTGCCCACACTTCATCCTCGCCTCACCCTCCCCTGCTTTGTCCACCCCCAGGCGCCCAGCACCCTCATGCCTTCCTCATGCGAGGTTTGCAGAGCGGCTACCGGTGCCTTCTAGGTGCTGGAGATACACCTACAGATAAGACAAGAATCCTGCGCTCTGGGGGTTCGTAGTCTAGTGGGGGAGACAGCAGAAACACAATACATAAAACACGTTCTCTCTGTGATAGTTGCTAAGGAAAAAAAACGATAAAGCTGAACCCGGGATAGGAAAAGTGGCAACACATTCACATTGTACATGGGGGAGCACACTGTACATGGGGGAGGGCGGGAAGAGTCTTTCCCTCGCAGCCTCGCCTCACGCCCATCCTCTTGCCTCTGTCCATCCAGGTGGAGTCCTGTCCACTGGCCTGGCCTTAACTCCTGCCCAACACCTGCAGGAAGCGACCTCCACATGCAGGCCAGAGAAGTAGAAAAGGCAGAGCTGACCCTGTCATCACTCGCCTTAAATCCCACAGGCCTAGCTCCGTGGAGGAGAGGGCTTCCCCTTCTTTCTGGCCTCAGATCATACATGCCCTGCCCCTGGAGCCCCTGGGCCAGGAGGGCTGTCCCTCTGGGCTCAGGCGTCCTTCCCTCCTCCAGGATTTCAGGGCCTTGATCACTTTGCCAATCACTCTCTCCCCGTCCCCCTGGGCTTGGAGGTAACCTTCCCCCAGGCCGCGGTAGGTGCCCCCACTATAAGATGTGACATCTTGCACCGCAATGCCGGTCCCCGCCCGCGCCACCCCGTAAGGGCTGGGGCCGCGCTTGTCCTGTGCACAGCTGTGGCCCCAGCGCCCAGCAAATCCGTGTCGAATGAATGAAATTCGCCGAGCAGAGACTCGGCCTCATTCACGTCAGTCTTCCGGGCCCTCCCCAGCCCTGCTCCGCGGTGCGGGGGGAGGGGGGGAACTGGAATGCCCGGGATCGATTCAAGGCGGATGGCAGCGTGACCCCCCCTCCCGCCCCGGGACGCAGTGAGGCAAGGGAGCGCCCCTCTGCCGCCCCAGCTCAGTGTTCAGGGGGCGGCGGATCCACGGGCGCAGGCCGGGCGGGGCGGGTGCGGGGCGGGAGGAGGTGCCGGGCGCTGAGTGGCGGCTCCGGGTCCACCCCTGGCGCGCGGGTGCGGGCGGGAGGCGGGAGGCGGGAGGCGGGGAGCGCAGGGGCGGCGGCGCAGGGAGCGCAGCAGCGAGCATGTGCCGCGGAGCCCAGTAACCAGGGACGACCGGGCAACACCGCGGCCGCGTCGGCGCCCAACCCAGCGCAGCTCGCGCCGCGGCGCCGGGAGAGGGCGGCGGCCGACGGCCGGGCCTGCCCAGCGGCTGCCCCTCGCGCCCGGGCCCGCGCCGCGGCCAGGGCAGTTGAGGCGCCGCCAGACGCGCAGGCAGCGCAGCGCCCCGCGCCGGAGCTCCGCGCCCGGGCCGCGCGGGCCCGGCGCAGACAAAGGCGCGGCCCGGCCCGGCCCCGCTCGGCCCGCCGGCCTCCGTGCGCCCAGCCCCGGCCGCCCCGGCCCGCGTCGGCCGAACCGTTCCCTCTGGGCGCCCCGCCGGGGTCGGGCCCGGGGACAGGGGCCCGCGGCTGCCGAGGATGGGGAAATCCAACAGCAAGTTGAAGCCCGAAGTTGTGGAGGAGCTGACCAGGAAAACCTACTGTGAGTGCGCGCCTGGGACCCCCTCCCCGCGCCCCCGCGCCCCTCCCCCACGCGTGGTCTCTCCACCCAAACCCCTTGTCCCCTCTGCGGGCCCACTCCCCACCCTCTTCAACGCCGCAACCCTCCCTGGGTCATTCCCTGTCCTGCCTTCGATCCGGCCCCCCCACCCCCCGAAGGCCCGGGTTGCACCCTCAGCCCCACACCTGGCCCTATTGTTCTAGGGCACCCAGCCCCCCACGCTCGGGACGTGTGCCGCCTGTCAGCGTCTGCGGGGCCACCCCCAGGCGTGGAGGGAAAGCCCCAGCCCACCCTAGGCCCCCTCTCTGCAGAGCTGTCCGAAAGGGCAGGGGTGTGCAAGGGCCAGGGGCGGTGGTCCGGGCAGGGGGCGCCTGGTTTCCAGGTGGCTCTGGCTGCGCGGAGCCGACTGGCACGAGCGCGGCGGGGCGGGTGATTCATGCATCACGATGCCGCCGCCGTTGCTGCTGCTGCCGCTGCCGGTACTGCGAGGTTGGCCTGTCGCCCCCTCCTTGGCCTCCGTGTGTGGGGGGTGGCGAGACTTGTCAGAGAGCTCGTGGCAGCAGCTGCATCCAAGGGTCCTGGGCACCCTGTTGGCTGCAGGATTTACAGGCTGAATTCTCCTCTGGCCCTGAATTCACCTCCCCCCTCCTACCTCTATCTGCTAAACTGGGAAATGGGTTTATACAGCCATGGGTGATCTGCTCCCTCTCAGCATTTAACCGTCTGAGGCACCCCAAAGCGGTGGGTCTGTCCATTTCCGGCTTCTCTGAATCTGTCCGAGTGTGTATCTCTCCACTTGCCCAACTTCACAACTCTACAGTCCCTCGCAGCTCTAATTTCTCCTTACCAGACTTCTCCCTTCCCTGCATGCAGCCTCTTGGCAGATGCGCTGACGTGTTAGGGGTTAATGGCACTACGTCCTGACCCACGGGTCTTTCTTTTTGGGAGACAGGGTGGACAGCTTCCAGCCTGGTAGGACTTCTGCCTGGACGTCTGACTTGGAAAGGGGCAGGTGTCCCTGGGCTTGGGTTGGAATTCAGAACCCTACCCGGGCACCTGCGTGGGTCCAGCCCCTCTGCACCCTCCCTGGAGGCAGCAGATTGACTGCCAGTCCTGTGCGTTGATGGAGGCTTGGGAGGCAGGTTCTGGTGGTGCATTGCACAACCTCTGCTCCCTCCCCCATCGGTCTTCTGGGCACATTTGCAGGTCTGTCCAAGCCCACGCTTCAGCTCCATGTCCCTCGCCCCCACGTGCTTGGAACAAAGGGGGCTTTCCTAAGTGGGCGGCTAGTCTGCCGAGAGGTCCTGGCCCTTCTCCAGTGGAATTCTGCAGCAAGGAGCTCATCTTCCAGTAGCTGCTCCTTGAAGGGGGAAGGCTCCAAGGACCAGGAACTCCATCTTTGCTCCTCTGACCCTCTTATCAAGGTGGGTGGGTAGCCCTTCCCAGTTTGGCTGCTGGTTTGTGAGATTTGCTGGGCCTTCAGGCTCCATCCAGATATGGTCCATAGCTGTCAGCTGACAGCCTGCAGGCGGGACCTCCTGGGAGGCAGAGGGCACGTGGACTTTGCCATGAGATGTGGCCTTAGGCTGCACTGGCCTGTCTCCATCACGGGGAGCAGGGGAGCCACCTGTGAGCTGAATGAAGTCAGGTTTCCTGCTTATGGGGCACGTCACACGCTGAGCTCTTTGCATCGTTAGCACATTGAATCCTTGCAACAGCCCTGTGCATAGTGGGCACTGTTCCTCTCCCCATTTACAGATGAGAAACTAAGGCTCAAAGAGGTGAGTGGCATTCCCACGGGCCCACAGCCAGTCATTAGGCAGTGTTAGGACTTGAACTCAGGTCTGTCCATCTCCAAAGTTATGTCTCTTGAGAGACCGCAGTGCTCATGCCAAGAAGTCAGGAGGGACCTTTCTTCTGTGTGTCCCTGTCTGGTTTCTGCTATAAGACGTGGTGGTGGATTCTGGATGGGTAGGGACCTGGGGCAGCATTTTGTCCAGCCCCCTCTCTCCAGGCAGATCTGTCACCTTGGAGAGAAGTTGAGTCAACAAGGCTCTGTTAGGAACTGGCCTGGTGGTGCTGGGCTGCCTGGACTATTTTTAAATGCCTTTGGATACATAGAACAGTTTTGATCAAGGAGATAGTGGCTGTTTTTCCTAGAGCCCTTATTTGGGGTGGGCTGGTGGAGGTGGTGGGGGGTTCATTTTCTGATGCCGGCTCCCTCAGCACAGGCCTTGGTCTGTTTGGCTGTGTTGGCACTTAGTAGGTCCACAGGTTTGTTGAATGAAAAGTCTTCCAGCAGGAAGAGCAGACAGAGAAAGCCTCCAGCTTGTTCTAAGGCCCCAGATGGGCTTCCTTCTGATGGGGAGTGGAGCCATCTGCTCTTTGTTCAGGGGACTCTGTGTGTGGAGTCAGGAGAGGAGCGCTTAGGAAGGACTCCCAAATGTCAGAATCTCCTGGAGGGCTTGTTCAATAGCAGCAGGCCTGGGCTGGGTGGCCCTCCCGGATTTCTGATTCTTTAGGTCTAGGCTGGGCCCAAGAATTTGATCCTTGACAAGTGTTTGTCATGGAGAGCTAGATTCCCAGGACCCCCAGTTGAAGACTCACAGCTGGTCCTGGGGCCCTGGCATACATAAGCATCACCTGGTGTCCGAGGCCACCTTGGGCACAGCACAGCTGGCTACAACGCTGAGTGGGGCCCAGAGGGGAATCCCGATGGTCACACCTGAGTCAGTGTGACTACCACCCTTGGTGGTGCTCCTCCTGCTCCCTGGGAAAGACTGTCCTGGGGGTCTGTGTGTCAGGAAGCAGGAGATTGAAAAGTTCCAGCTGTGTGGCCCCCGCTGGACGAATCCAGATAAAGCTTGGCTACAACCCTCCATCTTTTAGGCTTGCCACCGCAGGGCAGATTTTTTTTCCTCCTCTGCAGATAAGATTTTATAAATCATAACCCAGTCCTCACCCTTCCTGGCATAGTTCATTTCCAGGGGCAAAAGGAGGTTTCAGAGGGGGAGGTTCCCACCCCGCCGGGACTCACAGAGCAATAGTCAGTGTGGTCAGCAGCCTGGTTTTCTGAGGTCCGGTCCATTTTCTTCCAGCTTGATGGTGAGGCTGTTGTCATCCCTATGTGCCCAGGCTATGGGACAGGCCAGCCCCTCACCTCACCTAGCTGAGCCTCAGTTTCCGCATCTGCAAAATGGGTATGCCCACGGTGCCTGACTCCTAGGGGGTGTAAGGCGTCAACAGGATAATTTACATAACAGCCTAATACGTGGCATACGGGAAGGGGTCCTCCTTAACTCATGACAAACACTTGTCAAGGACGCCAGGAGGCTTGTTCGTGACCATTATCAATATTGTTGTTTTTAGGACACGATACAGCTTCATCTTGAACTGGTCTTAAGTGTACCTTGTGGGTGAAGCCCCTCTGTCCAGAGGCATCTTCCCACAGTCCTGGTCTTTGTGCCGGGCCCTCGGGAGGCACAGAAAGCCGGGATCTTTGGTTTGTTCGATTCTTAGCAGGTTCTTGTTTTACCAGCAGCCGTCTCCCCCTCCCACCCGCATTTGTTAATTTTTAGCTGCCCTGACCTACCTTTCATCGAGTGTTCACTCTGTGTGGAGTACAGAGACAGACACGTGAACGAGAGAGATGTAATGCCTGCCCTCAGGTGGACACCAGCTAGGTAGTCCTTTCGAAAAACTGAGCCATTTGCCGTGGTCTGAGTGGCATTCGTTTAAAGGCTTCTGGGCCCACGCCAGCTGGGCCCAAGAGGCAGAAGCCTCCAGCTGCCCGCCCCTCCTTCCCCTCTCTCCATGATGTTCATGGCACTCCCCAGGGACCCTCTGTTCAAGACTCAGGGGAGGCCACCTCTTCCTTCTCGCTCTTGGTCAGCCCAGGCTCTGCCTTGACCTTGCTTGCCAACCTTGAGTCTCCTTGGCCTTTTTCCTAATGCCCAGAATGGTGCCCGGCACATGGCAGCTTGTGGATGAGCAATTGGATGGAAGGTCTAGGTAGCCAGCAGCTAACGCCTCTGTGACCCACAGCGGAGAAGGGGATCCCTGGTCTGGGTCGGGAGTCGTGTTGAGAGATGCTGGGTGTTGGGCTCTAGGGTTTCTCTGGCTTTGGGAAGGGTCCCCTGAGGATCCCTGCCTGTGTAGGCTAAGGAATATTCCCTCATCGTTGCTTCCCCCACCCAATTCTGCTTGGCCAGAGGGAGTAAGACATTGCCTTGGGGGGGGCAGTATTTGGCACCCATCTTGGGACAAATGGTGGAGGTGGGGTGTGGAGAGCCCCACAGCTAGGCGAGGGATAAGCCACCAGGAGAGGGAAGGCCCAGGGGAGGGAGGTGGCTTCTGCAATCCTTATGTATCTGTGTGCCTGGGGGTAAGACCATGGAGGCTGCTTCCTGTCTCCAGAAGCATAAGTAGAATCGCAGCAAGAGGGATCGAGGTTAGACTCTAACACTAAGTTGGGCACCTGGTGGAGAAACATCAAGTGTGTTGTCAGGAAAGAACTCAATATCCTGGGGAATGGGGCTGGGTCCCACTCAGGCTCTGTGACCTTGGGCAAGTCACTTACCCTCTCTGAGCACCCGTTTGTTCATCTGCAATACCTGCCCACGTGACTCCGTGGATCCAAATGGGAGAATGCTTTGAGGTCCGGGGACATGGGGCTGCTTGGTAGCACCATTTTAGGGATGAAAGTGGGCTTCAGGGGCCCGATGGGCCGGGGTTCTGGCCCTTCCCTTGGGCAAGCCCTATCTCATGGAGCTTCACATTCCCCCTGTGGAAAATGGGCCTCACGGTGGTCCCAGAGGTGGGGAGGATTGGGGGCACATGAAGGGTTTAGCACAGTGCCTGATTCCGAGGGGACCCTTTAACCTCTCCTGGTGGCACTGGCCCTAGGATGCAAGTCCTGTGTCCTCTGGAGCAGGGCTGCCTGAGTGGGACTACAGCCTGGCCAGAGAGGGCCAGGGACTCCTCCTCACGCCTGTTCTGGCTGTTTCCGCCTCTTCCAGCTCCATGTTAAACACCACCCGACTCCTTCCGTCCCCACCCCCACCCCAGAGAGTTCTGACATCGCACATCTCACAGTGTCACGTGAAAGTCCTTTCTCCAGCCATGGCCTTGGGAAGGGACCCTGCTTCCGCTGCTCCCAAGACCAGGCCTGAGCCCCTCTGGGGCAGGTCATGTTCAGTGGGAGACGTCATCCCTCACCAAGGGCCCCCAAAGCCATAGAAAGGGATTTGGACATTTCTGAGATGGGGCAGCCATGGATGGAGGTGGTGGAGACATGTTAGATTTGGGTGTGGAGATTGTTCTTGCCTATCGTCCAAAGAATGGATTGGAGGGGTGGGTTGTAGTCAAGGCCAGGGTGATCACCGTGATGAATTGGGGGTATCAGTGGGGATGACGTGAGGACAGACTCGACATGTACGTATTTAGGAGAAAGACTCTGTGGGTCTTGGCACATGGGTTTCGTTACCTTGTACATGTGGGGTTATTTACTTCTGCTTTTGTAACTTACTAAAACCTGACAATCGTGAACGGTTGCTTACTTCATTAACTGTTCTTCTAAAACACGATTCTTAAATGGTGCACATATAAACGCAACATTTTATTTAGTCCCCATGCCATTGGATAGTTAGGTTGCTTTTTCCCTCATTGTAAACAGTGCTGCGACCAGCATCTTTGTACTCAGTCTTTGCATGAGCGTCTTTGTAGTAAATCTCCGCACACGTCTCTTCTTGAAGATAAGTTTCCCAAAGGGAAGTTATGGAATTAAAGGCTGGAGACATCTCAAAAAGCTTTTGAGTGAAAAACGGTTACATTGCTCTCCAAAAAATATGTTCCCATTTATAGTCTCAGCAAAAGTGGACGCGAGAGTGCCCATTTCCCTGCATTCTTGCCAGCACTGAGTCTTATTGTTTTCCCTCATCATTGCCAACTTTATGGGGAAGAAAAGAGGAACTCACTGTTTCAATATTCATTTTCTTGATTACTATTAAATAGAATCCTAGAATCTGTGAGCTAGGGGAGACTTTGGGATCACGTAGTCCAATGCCCTCATTTTGCAAATGGACAAATCGAGTACCAGAGAGGTGATGTCTGTCTCCCAAGTCACATGGCAAATACTGGGCAGGAGCCTAGGACTGTGCCTGCTGTCAGGGTGCCCCCACTGTACCATGATGGGTTGGCTGATGGGGTGTCTTGCTTTCTTCATGGAAGTTTCTCCTGGTATGCTTCATCTTATCCTAACTATCTCTTGCTGTCAAGTAATGAAAAGAAAAAAAAAACACAAACGTAGTATAACTTAAAAACAGTGTTCTTTTTTACCGTCGTTACAAGATGAAACACTTTGCACATCCCGAGTGTGGTCTATTTACCAGGACAGAGATTGTCATAAATTAACTGTCAAGTCCCCAGGTAACTTGGTGATTGGGGCCAGGCTCCGGGCCGAGGGCAGGACAGCTGTGTCAAGGGCTGGAGGGCCACCTTGTCGTTTTCTGGCTGTGTGACTCTGGCAAGCCCTTCACCACCCTGAGCTCTGGGCCCCTCATGGGAGAGATGGGCACTGACACCAGTGCTTTTCCTGCAGGTGGACAGGGGACTGGCACATAGTAAGTGCTCAGTAAATGCTTGCACAGCAAGGAGGCTGGGGGGCAGTGTCTGCATTGGGCCCCCAGCCCACCCAGCTGGGAAGGAGGGCTCGCTCTGGAATGCTGGGTTTTAGGGTCCTGTGCGGTGTGGGCTCCGAAGGCTGGAAAGACACCCGCCTGGGCGTCAGTCCCAGAACCAGCGTGGCCTGAACAGTGACTTCAGAGTCACTGGCTCCCCCTGGGACTCAGTTTCCCTTTCTGGACAAGGCTCAGGTTGCCAGATGGATGGTGAGACTTCCGTGGGGCGTGTGCTGGACTCTGGTGTCTGATGACCGGCTCCTGGGCTCTCTCGGCACAGGCACAGTTTTCAGGGTCTCAATGCCTATTTCCTCATCTGTGGCCTGGGGTCCTAATACCTCCATAATGGGGCTGTTGTGTGTGAGGTTAGGAAGAGTGGAGACTGAATTTGGTGGCTCAGCTCGGGTGCTCCCATGGTGATAGAGAATCCGTAATGAACAGCGTGGAAAGATCAGAGGCTGTCACCATGGTGAGTCTGGCAGTAAGCATGTTCATGGGATCCAGGCCCGGCTCTGTGCTCACCGGCATTCATCCCCAACTCTTGCCAGGAGCCCTGCGTGGTCCCCACAGCTAAGGAAACTGAGGTCCAGAGGGGATCGATCCGAGCTGCCCGAGGCCACACCTCTGTGAGTGGTGCCGTCGGAGTCTGACCCTGGCCGGCGGGTAGGGACCCCATGCAGGTGGGGGCTCTGAGTTGCCACTGTGGGGGTGTGTGGTGAGCGTGAGTGAGTGTGGGTGCCTGGTGTGGGTGTGCGGGGGCGTGGGGGCTGCGGGTCCTGTGTGTAAGCCCTGGCTCGCGTGGGCATGCCCCGAGTGTGCGTGATGGGGTCGTGGCGTGTGTCAGGAGTGGGTGAGCTGGCACGTCTGTGCACGCGCATGCGCACGGTGGTATGTGCGGGCGGTTCTGTGCACATTGTGAATGTAGGTGTGCGTGGGTGGGGGTGGGGGGCAGGAACACTTGGGTGGGAGGCACAGACAGGCCAGGAGCCCGAATCAAAAGCTGATTACTCAGCTGCCTGCTCTGGGACCCGGCGACGTGGCTGCCCCTTTTCAGTCCCCTTCTGTCCAGGCCACTATGATCTCCGGGAGCCCATCTGCCCTCGGGCAAGTGGAGAAATATCAGTAGGAGGAATGACAATAATGATGAATCCTGTTTATCAAGTGGGTACTCCGTGCCATGAGTGCTGAGTACAGATCTCCCCGCCTTGAAGTCTCGCCACAACACTGGGAGTAGGGACAATATGCCCATTTCACAGATGGAGAAAAGGGGGCCCAGGCAAGTTCAGGGACATGCCTCCCAGCCAGTTAGTGGCCAGGCTAGGGCTCAGGCTCAGATCTTTGTTTTGACGTAGCCATGCTCTTGCCACCACGAGCCTGCCTCCAATGATCTCGTACCCTTAGAGCTGCCTAGAGGGTAATGAGTTCCCCATCACTGGAGGCATGCAAGCGGCTGCTGGAGCAGCAGACACTGGCCAGGCATCCTGGAGTCTTGGCTATGTGAGGTTGGATGGGAGGTAGGATCCTTCCAGCTGTGAACATGCAGCCCTTCTGGTCCAGGATGCTCTCATTCCTCCAGGGGATTTGGAACAGCCTCGGCTTCACTTCCTCGGGAAGTGTCTATGTCCTCATGGGTCAGTGTGGGGCTCAGCGGCACAGTGCTAGAGGGGACCTTGGGGTCTGGAGGTCTGGTTGCAGCACCCCGGGCCACTGTAAGCTCCTTCAGGGTTGGGACGCATCTGGTGGGTTTGGGTTTTGTGCAGTGCCCGGCCGGCAGCTGCGCATGGGGCAGGCCTGGGATTGCCTCTGTGTGAGGCTTTGGGATTCCCTGGGTGCTCGACCATGGGTTGCTTTGTTTGCTCCTCAGCTGGTCAGGATGGGCCCCACCTATGCCCCTGACCTGCAATCTGATGTCTGGGGGGACTGGCCAGGGAGTCAGAGTCTGGGGTCGTGCCAGACATGCTGTGGCCTTTAGCCTCCCACTCAGGGTCTCAGTTTCCCCATCCATCCCACTCAGTGTGAGATGGCATGTCACCTCTTCTCAGCCCCAGTAAACCCTGAGGGTGCCATCTAGGGGGAGGTGCTCCCTGCCTAGTGAGCCTAGGTTGGGGGTGTCCAGGAAGGGATGTAGCGCAGCTGCTGGCTCTGGCACTCCTGGTCCTACAAAGTGGCCCCAGGAAGCTGGTGGGACGTCCTGGTCGGCATGCTTGGATTCCCTGGCCGGGGAGAAGGGGGGCTGGAGGAATGTGGCTTTGAGGGATGTTTAGCCCAAGGCAGAAATAGCACTCTGCTTTTTATTTCATTCCTGCGTTTTCAGCTAGGAAGCGGGCTCAGAGTGCCTCTCTCCAGCCTCCTCTGGCTCCCCTACTGCTCAGGCCTTTTGGGAACACAAAGTGGCCTCTTTTTTTTAAAAAAAAAGCTAAGGAGCTGCTGTGGGAACCAGAGGGGGCCCTGGATTTGGAGTCAAACTGAGTTCAAATCCCCCAATCTCCACATCCCAACCCTGTGACCACTTTGTGCTTTGACCCTCTGCTTTCTCCTATGCAGAATTGGGGGGAGGGGACTTGAGCTGAGGTGGCTTTTCCGGTGTGTGTGGTGTAGTGTCAGGAGCTCCTGCTCAGGGACCCCCTGGGCCTGGGTGCAAATCCCAGCTCCTCTCAATAGTTCTGGGACCTTGGCCAAGCCCTTTTCCATTGAGCCTCCTTACTTAATCTGTAAAATGGGCAGAGATGACAATGCTGCCTCCCAGGGCTGGGGCTGGAATGAGCGTGAAAGTATTGGCCAGAGGGCCTGGCACGTCCCAGGCTCTTGAATCCATCCTCCGAGTGCTGGCGGCCCCCACATAAAATGGGAAAACACCTCCTGTGGGCTTGCTGCTGGGGCGAATGAGGGTCTGTGCCCTGGGCGAGAGGCAGTCGGAGGAAGCTTTTCATCTGATCCTTCCATTTGTCTTGTCCCTCTGACCCAGGGCAGGACCCACCCTGCCCACACTCAGCTTGCGCCAGTGCCCAGTCGGTGCCTCCCCAGCCTGCTGGTGAGGACACTTAACTGTCTTCCCCTTCTCGTTTGGCTGTGAGCAGCCGTGAGGTCGGGACCAAATCCCATTGTGTGGTTCACCGCTGTGTGCCAGCTCTTAGAACAGAGCCTGGAGCAATGTGTTGGAACGGATGAAAATACAAAGACATAAACGAACAAGGTAATGAATGAAGTTTCTTCTCATCCATCTTGGTGCCTTGCTTTCTGTTCCTCTCCAGCCCCCTCCTGCCTCATGGGCTGGGGGAGGGAGGATTTGCCATGTCCAGCGTGGAGGGGCCCTGAGAAGTCAGGTGCCGGGAGGCTGGGCCTTAGCAGGGCAGGCTGAGCAAGGACCCCTGGCTGCTCTCACCTTCTGGGGCCAGGGAGACGAGGGGCCCCAGCCACCAGCCAGCCAGCACGGCCCCTCCTTCCAGGCCCTTCCCGCTCCTGCCTCTTTGTAGGAACCAAAAGATTCCTGTTCAAAGGCAGGAGATGGGGCTATTTTTGGCACTGTGGGGGAAAAAGCAAATGCTTCCCTTGTGTTCAAAAATATATGGTGTGTGCGCTGGGCAGACGAGGAGCTCAGCAGGCTCAAAGCCCATGCTGGCCGGGCTCCGGCCCCTCGGCCCGTGGTCCTGAGTCCTCCGGGGCTCAGTTGCCCACATGGCTGCATTGGGTAGGTATTGTTTCCAGACCGCCTGAGATGAGGCCCTTGCTGGGCCCGAGCGGAACGTGATCTTTATTAAAACTGAGAGCAGCCGTCACAGTAGAGTCGAGGAGCCTGCTCACGGCTCTCACCCTGACTTGCGTTTCCTGCATTTGGATTCTGTGCAGCTGGGTGGTCGTGGGAAGTTTCTGGGTACACCGCAGGAAGGAGGTCCGGCCCGCTGTGGCAGGAGGGCAGGCGGCGCCAGTGCCCGTGCGAAGGCAGCCCCGGGCTGCCTGGCCACCTGGTCACCCCTCACGCCCTGATTCAGGAAGCGTTTATGAAACAGCTGTCTCGTGCCAGGTCCTGTGGGCACCAGGACACAGAGCAGATTGCACGGGTGGCCTTCCGGTCCTGCTGGCATTCACAGTTTGGTGGGGAAACAGACGTCAGGCCAGGATAAGCATCAAGACAGGGCATTGCACAGCACTGTGGGAGCACCTGGTCTGGGGTGCACCTGAGAGGGCCTGAGTCCAGGTCCCTGGTGTGTTCCTCAAGTCCAGCGGGCCTGTGTTCTGTGATCACTGGATGGATGAAGGGTAAAAAATCCGATTTGTTCCTCCTAACCATCCTGCGAGGAAGGTATCACCACCACCACCACCCCATTTTACAGATGAGGAAACTGAGGCGCAGAGAAGTGAATTCAGTTTCTTAAGGTCACACAGGGGCTGAAGAAGGACTCCATTCCAAAAAGACCCTTCCTGTTGATCAGGTGTCTCAGCGCCTCCCACCATGTCTGACCTTGGCAACTGTTTGGAAAATGTTTGTGGAATAGACCTGACCCTCGTCCATGTTTGAGAGGTTCTCCACGGGGAGTCCTGAGCAAACTCCACATGCCAACCTTCCCCCAAGGTCCCAAAGGGAGCACAGTGTGGTTCACCTCCTTCAGGATCCACTCTTCTGGAAGATTCAGAGGCTGGCAGTAGAGATGGCTTGAATTAGGGAGTAGTGCTTAGAGCCTTACCTTGGTGTGTGTATGTGTGTGTGTGTGTGTGTGTGTTTTAGGAAATAAAAGTAACCGTGTGTACTTTCTAACTTACCCTCCTCAAATAGGCATAACATCCGCCTTCTTCAAGAACAGAAACATACTGAGCACCTATTATGTGCTAGATGCAGTTCCATGGCTACGAGAGGCAGACACAGATCCTGCCCTGTGGAGCCCCCAGCCACTGGGGAAGGACAAAATTGGAAAATATGGCAGCCACAAAGACGGGAACAAAACCATTTCTCATGCTGCTTCTCTGAGGTCGCTGTGGTTAACATTTCCACCCAGGTCCTTCCAGCCTTTTTTCTATGTACGTAGCTATAGTAGGTTTTATCATCCTCCGTTTTCTGATGAGGAAACTGAGGCTCAGAGAGTTTAACCGACTTGTCCCCAGGTCACACAGCTGGAACATGGGAGTACCCGGCATTGAACCCACGTCCGTGTGTCTTGGTGTGGTCACTCAGTCAAAGCAAGTCATCAATAGATCAGCAGATATTGAGGACCTTTGTTTCCCAGCCCTTTGTTGGGTAGTCAGAGAAACCAAAGATTCTGTGCTTCTTTGAGGGGACCCAGTGACCCAGTTCAGGAGTCAGGCAGGATGTAAAACTGGTCAACTCCCAGAATGCATTTGTGTGAGGTTTTGAACACCACATTTCTCTGAGTTCTGGAGTCACACAGACCTTGGCTCCCAGCTCCACTGCAGACTGACTTCAGTCTTTGGGCAAGTAGCTTCACCTCTAGGACCCTCAGTTTCCTAATCTGTATAATGGGGATAATCAAAAGCCTTGCTTCATAGCATCGTTTGGGCGCTGAATGAGATTAATGCATGCAGGATGTTTAGCCCAGGACTGGCACACAGTAAATGGCCTAGTAAATGGCAGTTCTTTTCCTCTTGCTGTTCCTAGAAGCCACAGGACAAAGTATATCGTTCTGCAGTTTACTTGAAAAATTACTTGAGAATTTTTTTGGAAAGTTATTTAACATACAGAAATTAAAATCAATGTGTTTTATAACTTTATTTTTCGAGTAAAACAAACACGTATCAATGATGGAGCAGAATGCAAAATTTGTGGAAATTATTTGAGCTAGAACACAGAATTTGGACTAAACCTTGTTTGTGGTGGCCGCCTGGGATTCTGCTCCCCTACTCCTGGGGGTCACCGGCCCTCTCCCCTCAGGGGCTCTGTGGAGGGCGCTTTTGGGGAACCCTTGGCCTTCGTCCAGGGACGAAGCACTTCCACCTACCTGTGAGATAGTCAAAGTGAATATTCTCAACCCATTTGTCAGATGAGAAAACTGAGGCTTGCGTGGGAAATGAAGCACAAAGATTCAAGCTGTGTTTGGTAAATCTAAACCTGAGAAGGGTCACAGCATCCAGGAGAAAGTTGGAGCCAAGGGCCTGGCTCTCCAGGAGAGGTGCCACCAACGGGTAGTTTGATGGGGAGGAGCCAGCTGTTCCAGGCTGGACTGTGTAGCCCAAGTCTCATACCCCCCAATGCTTGGCCCACAGCAGGGGCTCAGCGAGTGCTTGCCATGGCCTGGGGGCTCAGTGGGTGGCCTCCTTCCTAGAGCCCCAGACTCCAGTATCAGATGACCCTGGGCTCCCGTGTCCGCTCCTCCACCACTGACCAGAGGGGGCCCTGTCAGACATGCTGTGGCCTTTAGCCTCCTGCTCAGGGTCTCAGTTTCCCCATCCATCCCACTCAGTGTGAGATGGCATGTCACCTCTTCTCAGCCCCAGGAAACCTTGAGGGTGCCATCTAGGGAGAGGTGCTCCTAGATGTGACCTCAGACCAGTGCTTTTGCATTTCTGTGAAGCCTCAGTTTCTTCATCAGCGAAGTGGACTGGTGGGGACCTCTCAGGGGACCTCTCAGCGCAGGGCCTGGTGTGGCACAAGAATTTAGCCACCACGTGGTCTGGTATCGGGGGATCCTGAGGGATTTGAACTGGGATTTGAGCAGCTCTGAGCTGCCTCTCACACCTGTGTTTCTCTCTGTGTCCCTGGAATGCTCCCATCTTAGCAGCAGCCCCACGGCTGGCCCTGCTGCATCTCCTGCAGCTGCCCTGATGGCAGTGAGACCCTGATGGTTTATTCTAATTCCATGACTGTCATCAGGATAGTCCATATCTGTATGCTAAGCACCTGTCCCAGGCTGTGCTAGTGCTTTTTTTTTTTTTAGAGATTTTATTGGGGAAGGGGAACAGGACTTTATTGGGGAACAGTGTGTACTTCCAGTACTTTTTTCCAAGTCAAGTTGTTGTCCTTTCAATCTTAGTTGTGGAGGGCGCAGCTCAGCTCCAGGTCCAGTTGCCATTTTCTAGTTGCAGGGGGCACAGCCCACCATCCCTTGCGGGAGTCGAACCGACAACCTGTGGTTGAGAGGACCCACTACAACCAACTGAGCCATCCGGGAGCTCAGCGGCAGCTCCACTCAAGGTGCCGTGTTCAATTTTAGTTGCAGAGCCCACCATACCTTGCCGGAGTTGAGGAATCGAACCGGCAACCTTGTGGTTGAGAGCCCACTGGCCCATGTGGGAATCGAACCGGCAGCCTTTGGGCCTTCGGAGTTAGGAGCACGGAGCTCTAACCGCCTGAGCCACTGGGCCGGCCCTGCGCTAGTGCTTTTGACTTGCGTCCTCTTGCTGGCGCTGACAGCAGCCCCATGATGGAGTTGGAAACCAAGGCTCAGAGAGGGGAGTGTGTCCAGGCCACACAGCGACCGCACCATGGGGGGCCTGTCTGCACAGAGGCCCACGGTGGGAGAGAACCCGGCTTCTGAGGCTACGGCAGCGGCATCGCAGCCAGGCCTGAGCTCATGGTGGCGAAAAGCAGGTCCCAGGAGCTGGGGTTCCCAGCAGGGCCCTGCCCCGCGCATTCCTGCTGTCGCTGTGGCCCCGGGCAGTGCTCAGCCAACCTGCGTGGAAATAGTGCCCACTAAGGGGTGGGCTGCTTCTCCCTAGTGGGGAGAAGGGGCTGGAGCCCTGCTGGGAGGGCTGAGGGGGTGGCTCAGCTCAGAGTGCCCGGGAGTTCTAGACAGTTCTAGGCAGTTCTAGGCAGGAGGCCAGGCCTTCTTTCTGATGAAATTCAGGCTGCTGGCCCCCCCTGCAGCTGGGCATTTATGGAAAACAGGAATGGGGCGGGTGGAGGGCCGTCTGTCTCTCTTCTCACCCTGGCAGAGGCATTGAATGATAGTCCCAGCGGCAGTGACCATGGTACTCGTGGCGTCTGTGCATGTCTTGTGTTAGATCTTGTCTTCCTAGCAGCTGTGCCGGAGAGCTCCGTGTTACAGATGAGCCTGCCACCCCGTGCAAGGTCACCCAGTGCTCGTGCATCTGGGACCCGCCCTGGTTGTCTGGCCCAGAGCGCGCGCGGCCCAACCTCCTGGTCCCACAACGCCCCCTGTGGGTGTTCACGGGAGGCTCCCCGGGACACGTGGCCTGTGGGGCTCCTGGTCCTTGACTTGCTGCCTGCAGGTCACTTCTGGGGTGCGGGGGCTGGGAGGGCCTGGTGACCTCAGGAGTCTGCAGACAAGGGAAGCAGTGTGGCCAGGTGGGTAGCTTGGCATCCCCTGCCCCTCCCTGTACGCACAGTGCCACACGGCCTATTGGAAACCACCCAGCGGTGCTGTCTGAGCTCAGGGCTGTGATATATGGGTCTGTTGTAGCTGGGGGGCGGGGTGGGGGAGCCCGAGGCACCTGGAGCATTGGAGCGTGCAGGTGTCTGCTCACCCAGCCCTTGGCTGTGGCTGACCCCGTGGGCGGGTGGGTGGGAACCCTGTCCCCTCCTCCCCAACCCCCCCACATTTAACTCTTTTCCTTGTCCCCCCCAGTCTTCTGTGTGTGGCACTTCACAGTTAACACAGCCAGGTCTGCTGTGAGCAGGAGGAGGAGCCATTGCTCTTCCTTGCAGAGATAGGGAAACTGAGGCCCAGAGCGGGAAGTGACAGGTCCTGCAGCAAGAGAGTGGCAGACCCCTGGAATCGAGGGCTCATGAAACCACCATGCTCTGCTGCCTTCCTGACAGGGAACTGCGCCTCCTGGAGGTGGGGGGCAAG
This sequence comes from Rhinolophus ferrumequinum, assembly GCF_004115265.2. Lineage (NCBI taxonomy): Eukaryota > Metazoa > Chordata > Mammalia > Chiroptera > Rhinolophidae > Rhinolophus > Rhinolophus ferrumequinum. Next base: position 78,489,736 of record NC_046295.1, read on the forward strand.
CGTCCAGGGGTGGAGGGTGCATCCTGGCTCGCCCAGGGGTCCCCTCCCTTCTCTGAAGAAGCGATGCTTAGAGGGAAGGTCCACGACCAAATTAGGGATGTTGACAGCTGCAGGGTGGGGAATAGATGGGAGGGAGGGATGGAGGTGAGAGGCTGGGAAGAGGCTGGTGCAGCTGGGGTGGAGTCTGGGGTGGGGTCAGACTGGGGGACTGCAGGCCAGCCCTGGACAGTGGGGGTGTTCTCGTGTTTTCAGGCAGCCAGGATGGGTGGGACTGCCTCGTAGGGCAGGAAGAGGGGTGTTCATGGGATGGGGACCCAGCAGGGGGCGGTCCAGGCTGGGGAGGGGGTCCCTTTGGGCCATGTGGAGTGGGAGGGGCCCCTGGGCCGCCTGAGAGGAGCATAGACAGCCCCTAGAGAGCACAGGAGGAGACTCGAGAGACCCAACGTTTGGAGGTTGAGCAAAGAAGAGGCCTGGGGTCTGGGGAGGAGCTGCCCGAGGGGAGAGCTGCCCCTGAAAGGTGGAACAGTCAGTGGTCCAGGTGTCCGGTCTCAGGGAGTCAGTGACGAGGTCCTGTTGGGGATCAGGCCCAAATGGTCCCCGTTGTCTCTGTTTGTGTTAATCAAACCCAAGACCCCCTTGGTACCTTCAGCTTGATGGAGGGTGAGGAGATGTGGGGACACTTGATGTAGCCTGTGTCCCTGGAGATGGAACCGGTGTGGGCTGGCCACAGGAGGGTGGCTGAAGAGGCCGGGAGTATTTGCCATCTGCCGTGGGTCCCTCGTGCTGCAATCGGCGCCTCTGTGGGGGCCGCCAGCCCTGCTGCGTTCTGTTCCCACCAGGTTTGAGTTGAGCTTCAATCAGGAGAGAGGTATTTTGCTTTAGGGAAATCAAAATCAGACTCAACATTTATCCTGGGCTCCAGGGACTGGCTCTGGATCGTTCCTGGCAGACGAGCTGCGTGGAAGGGAGGAGTGGGGAGTGGCCTCAGGAGTGCTGCTCTGGGGTGCACACTGTGGCGCAGCTGGGGGACATGAGCTGGTGTCAATGAGCCCAGGCTGGGCAGCGGGCAGGGGCTGGGCCCCCTCCCGACTCTGAGACCACAGCCGCCTCCCACTCTACTGTCCCTGGTTCTCAGGGAGTCCAGTGGGAGGGGAAGTGTAGTGGGCGCCCAGCCCCTCTCTCCTCCTAGCTCTGTGCCCACTCCAAGCTGGGAATTCTCTTTCCACCCCTCAGGAACTCCTCCCAATGGCTCTGCCGGGTAGGGATTTATACCCAATTCTTTAGGTGAGGACTCTGAGGCTCAGAGAGGTTAAGTAACTTGTTCAGAGTAACCCAGCCTACAAATGGCCAAAGAGGATGCCCACCATTCCAACCTTGTGGAATGAGGACCTTCCGCTAGAGAATGGTCCACATCCAGGGTTAAATCCTGGTTTCCTAACAAGCGTGGGCTCCCCTGGCCTGGAGGCAGGAGAGTGCTGGAGAAAGGCAGCTCGTTTTTAAAACTGGCCAGAGCCAGTTGTAATTGTGAAGGTAAGCATGTTGTGAGAAACGAGTTTTAGGATGTGTTCCAAGCCTGGTTACGTGGCTTGGTGACGATGAGAGGAACAAGGGTTTATTCTCTGCTTCCCGTGTGCAGGACACGGGGCTGGGCTCCGAGGGTGATGCTAAAACACGTCAGGAGAAGCCCCTCGGCCTCTGGGGCTGTGGCAGAGTCAGGGGGGATTCCTAGACAAGGAACCTCCCAGCTGGGAAGGGAAAGGTGCATAGGGGCACAGGGGATAGCAGGTACAAAGGTCTGGAGGCAGGGCCAATTAGAGGCGCTTGAGGGGGTCACGAGTTTGGGGTGCGGGCCGGGTAACGGGCTGCTTGCACTGGCGATGGTCTTCCTTCCTGCCACGCCCTGAATCCAAGAGCCACTTGGGTGGGCCGCTGTTAATTTCATACTTGGATGGGGGCTCCAGGAGAAGGGTGGTGGGACCTGGACAGAGAGTGTGAGCCCACGAATGTCACGCTGGTTATCTGGGCAGAAGGTGGAGGCACAGGGACCCCATGATTGTCTCCCATCCCTCTCCTTCCTCCCAGTGCCTGTGGTGGTCAGAGCTGCCCAGGTCAGGACCCTGGACAAGACCCCCGGCCCTTCAGGTGCTGGGGTGGGGCACACAGATTGAGGACACACCTTTCCCCCAACTTTTAATTTCAAACATTCCTCTCCCCACCCTCCACAACTTTGTATTTCAAACACTGCGGTAAGCACCTGTGTAGCCTTCATCTGGAATGGTCACCTGTCGACATTTTGCCACATTTGCTCCCTCTCTCTTTCTAAATATTGATAGACATATTTCTGCACCTCCCAAGAAGCGGCAGGCAGCCTGACCCTCACCCCTGAATAGCTGGGGGCACATCTCCAAGGAGAAAGGACTTTGTCCTTCATAACCTCCATGCTGTTAGCTCTCCTAAGAAAATCAACAGTGAGTCCCATCAGGGCACGTCGTCGCCAGCCCTCAGTGCCACTTCCCCAGCTGTCCCCAGACATCCCTTTAGCCGGATTAAATTCCAGATCCAGGACTCAGTCCAGGCATCACGAGTTACATTTGCTGCCTTGTCTCTTTAGTCTCTTTTTCCGGAACAATCCCCTGCCTCGTTTTACCTTTCATGGCCCTGGCTTACTGAAGCGTCCTGGCCAGTTGTCTTGTAGAATGTCCCACCGTCCGGACTTGTCTGATTCTGTCCTCAAGATTAAATTCAGGTGAAATCTTTTTGGCAGGAGAATTCCATGGGTACCGTCCCCTCACTGCATCCCACCAGGAGCACAGGATGTTGGGGTGTCACGATGGGAGGCCACGTTTGATCAAAGACAGTTATCTTTTAATAGTTATATTTTTATTGTGTTTAGAAAAGATATGAAGAGCACATGTCAGTGGTAATTCTGTGGGTATTAGACTGAAGCTAGATCACGCAAGTAAGTAAAAAGAAAGTGAGCTGATTTGAAGAAACATCCCGAGTGAGTCACCGGACAGATGAATAGAGACAACTTGAGAAGGGGGAGAGGGAATGGCTAAGCGTCTGGAGACCCAGCCAGAGTGGTGAGAACACGGCCTCGCTCGGTGTGGGGCAGACCTGGGCAGAGGTCCTTCCTGGCCTCCTTCTGGCTGTGGCCTTAGGTTCTTTCCTCAGGTGGCTTCCTTCCCCTGGCTCACTTCCTGCCCTAGACAGTGAGGGTCACACTTGTCACCTCCAGGTTGGGGTGAGAGCTGGTCAGCAGGCGGCTGGGATTTGGACGCCATCCTGTCTGACCCTGGTGGAGGGGCTGGGGGCAGATGGCCAGGCCCCCAGAGAGCTGCCTGCTGCCCACCCCCTTCCAATACCCCCCCAAGACTGCAGGCAGTGAAGCCAGGAAGAGCCGCTGGCCCTGGCATGGGGCCGGAGACCTGATGGCCTCCTCTGTTTCTGAAAGGTTAATTCGCTGCTGAAAGCATTGGTAGAGCTTGTCTCCCCAACCCCAGCTCACATCCCGTGGGGCTTGGCTGCCAGCTGATCACCCAGTGTTGTGTGGGGGACCTTTCTAATGAGGGAGGGGCAGCCAACCATGCCCCTCCCCCCACCTCCCATGGCTGCTGCATCCTGGGAGCTTGGTTGGGTGAAGGGGCACAGGGGAGCCTGGTGGCTGAGAGACCCTGAGGGAAGGCTGCTGGGAGACTGTGAGGGGGTTAGGGAAGAGTGGGGACTCTGAGCTGGGAGATTCTGGGGAAACCTCTGCCCCTGTGAGGCCCACTCTAAGGTCAACAGTGACCCTGCCACCCAAGCCCTTGTCACTCAGCTCCTGTTTATGTTACATGATGCCAAGGTCACCCAAGGTCATGAAGCTCATTGGCTGACTTAAAGTGTGAGGGTACCCAATTGGGCATCCATGCTGGGCTCTGGAGGCACTGCTCTGGTAGTGCCATTTCCTGGCAGGGTGACCTTGGGTGACTTCTGGCAAGTTAGCTGACCCATCTGAACATCAATGTCCTCATCAGGAAAAAGGGATCACACCTACCTATGGGATTTCTATGCAGGTGAAGAGCACCACACACCTTAATCTTCACAATGAGCCCATTCTACAGATGAGGAAACTGAGGCTCAGAGAGGGGACGTTCTTTGCCCAAGGACACACAGCTCATAAGCTGTGGAGCTGGCTCCAGAATTTGTACCCCTAAGCTCCTGACTGTGCTGTGATGGGTCTCTTGTGTCTCCAGATTCTGTCTTTGTGCCTCAGCCCTCTGGCCCCTCCCACCCTGCACTGCCAGGTGTGGGTGGCATATCCAGAGCAGGCCAGCCGTGGTTAGAGTAGGGACACCTTCCTTTTCCACTGCCGTGCCTGATCCCCTTCCCACCCTCTACTCTCTGCCAAAAGTCTCTTGGAAAATTACATTCTTTTGCACCAGGTCTGGCCATTCCAGTTAATCATCGTCTCCTTTCATTGCCGGGCTCTCCTTTTAGCAGCAGCCTGCTGGTGGATCGGCCTCTCCCTCAGTCTCTGATCAGGCTTGTGGGAGGGGAGTGCTGACAAGGAGGGGCCTGGTGGACACTTCTAGCCTGTCCCAGGGGTCTGACCACTGGCTTCCAGGCTGTGGGTCTGATGGCTGAGCCACAGACCTGAATTCAGACCCTCTCCCTACAACTTCATATCCTGCCCCTTTGTGCCTCAGTTTCCGCATTTGGAAACAGGACAGAATAATGCTGTCATCCCTCAGGGCTGTTGTCCGGGCAGCTGAGCCAAAGCACAGAGGCCCTGGGTGCCCTGGCACAGATCTGGGCTTGCTTGGGCACCTAGTACTTGGCACTTGTTACAAGCTTGCTTTGAGCAATTTTTGAAAAGGGCCTCAAGTCTGATCAGGTGCAAACACTTCAGGGACACCCCCTAGGATCTTCCTTCCCACTTCTCTGGGAAGGGATTCTGGTTCCTTTACTCACCTGACTTCACCTAACACCTGCTTTCCTGTTTGTTCGTTCATTCATTCATTCATTTGCTCATGCATTCATTCCACAAGCCTGTGTTGAGCACATCCCCGCCCCTTGCCGGGAATCAGGAGCTTTCTCACCTGTTTTGATTGAATTCCCAGGACAGCTCATGTGACAGGTGCTATTCCTATTATTCCCACTTTACAAATGAGGAAAATGGGGCACGGGGAGCTGGAGCTACTCTCCCCAGGTCACCCTCACAGAGAGTGAGTGTGGCATTGGAAGTGGTTAGGTCTTCTTGTTCAGTCATTTAGAGAGAACGTTGGTTTGGTTCCAACTTGAACCGATTCAGTACTTTTCAGAAAAATCTTTTTTTTTTTTGTTTGTTTCGTGGTTCAGTACAGGATGACTATTTGGGCCTGGCTAGAGGTTGAGCCGCTTTATTTGGCTCATTTCAGCTTTTGGTTCCCAGCTCTGTTCTTCTCTTGCCTGTGAAAGAACATGGGACTGACCACTGGGAGGGGCTAGAGAGACAGGTAAGGCGGGGAGGGTGCCAGGTGCCGTGGGGCTGAGAAGGGGGCTCAGCCTTTCTGCCGGCCCCACATGCAGGTGGGGCAGCCGAGTGCCTGGGGAAGCCAGTGCCTTCTCTGAGCCCCGGACCGTCCCCAGGACTGAGAGATGGGAAGAAGGTATCTTACATGTTGGACAGTCCTGCCTGCTCACTGCTGGACGGCAGGGAGAAGCCAGCCCCTGCGTGTAAGGCGCTGTTGTTGTCAGCCCTGCTCCCAGCAGTATAGTTGGCACTGGGAGGGGGTTGGCCAGGGCTGCCCTGTTGGGGTCGCCGAACACAGAGCTCCTGGCTGGGGCTGTTCACCTGGGGGCGGGGTGCCCTTGTCAGAGTTGGACAGTGCCCTGACATGGACAGGCAGGCCATGGGGCGAGGTGGGGAAGGCAGGAAGGAGGCTCCCCAGTCAGTGTTCGCCCATCCCTGGGACACCTCCATGAACTAAAAGGCTGCTTTTCTGTTTTCTCTTTTAGTTACCGAGAAGGAAGTCCAGCAGTGGTGAGTAGCTGCTTTCCCCCAAAATGTTGGTGGGGAGGGGGTGGCGTGTTGGCCTTGTGCTGATGGGACAGCTGACCCGCTGCCCAGGACGGCCTCTGAGAGTGGCTCATCCTCAAACCAGTCCGAGCAGCCTTTGTTTTCAAATTCCTTTGCTCAGTATGGGCTGCTGTAGACCCAAATCAACTGGGTGGGGAGTTGGGGCGGGGGGTGCCTTGCGTGGCATCTCTAAGGACCACCAGGCCCTGAAGGGTTAAATTCCAGGCCCTGCTCACCAAAGGGAGGGGTTTGGACCAGAAACAAATACAGAGGCAAGGTCCCAGGCCTGGCTTTGTCACTACATCATCCAGTGGCCTTGAGAAGTCTCTTCCCCTCTCTGGGGCTTAGGCGCCCCTTCTATAAAGTAATCAATTAGACTGGATCAGGGATGGAAAATAGCCCTCTTGGACAGCTCTAATCAGTCTGTAGTGGCTGCTTGGAGTGACATGCCATGAAGGATTCTGAGGCTGCATGTCATGGAACAAATGGAAAGTAGCAGTGAGGGATTAGTAACATCTGTGATGGATTAGTGATGCCTGCGCTGGGCCAGGAGAGGGGAGGTACGTATTGTCTGTCACTGGAACGTACAGCAGACAGGGTGAAGCTGAGCTCGGGGGTGCAGTTAGGGAAGCGAGGAGGTTAGTTCGCTGAGCTTGGAGACCTTCTAGTAAAGTTTGGTGTTTTAGAAATGGACTCTAGAGCCCTGGCTTTGCCTTTCTTACCTGAGTGATCTCACGTGATCCAACTCTTCTGAGCCTCAGTTTCCCCATGTGTCGGACAGGAATGATGACACACTGGGGAGACATTGCCTGTACAGGTCATTGCACAGCACCCAAGAGATGACCGCCATTGCCAGTGGTCTTCCGTTAACTGTTCACATGGGAACCTGAGGCCTGGAGATATGTCCTCCTCTTCTGTTTTGCCGTCACAGTCACCTGGCCCCTCATGGCATTTCCTCGACGAGGCCTCTGAGCCCCGGGAGGTGTAGGACCTGTCCACACCTGGGCTTTCCCCTGCAGTGGCAGGAGGCCACGGGGCCAGGTGGGCTCCAGAGTCAGGGTGCTGGGCTTAAGTCCCGACTCCCCACAGCCTGGCTGAGTGACCGTGGACACGTTACTGGACTTCTCGGTGCCTCAGTTTCCCCATCTGGAAAGCGAGGGTAATAATAGTCAAACTCTAATGGAATATTGTGAGGAATAAATGAGTTCATGTGTATAAAATATGTGGAACAGAGCCTAATGATTTTTCCTTTGTTGGTGTTGTTAAAAGAACAACAACACATATCCTCATCAGTACAACCCATGGAGCAATCCTGAGATGGAGGGCCCCTTCCTTATTACCGTGTTTCCCCAAAAATAAGACCTAGCCAGGCCATCAGCTCTACTGTGTCTTTTGGAGCAAAAATTAATATAAGACCTGGTATTATATTATATTATATTATATTATATTATATTATATTATATTATATTATATTATGCCAGGTCTTATGTAAGACCTGGTATTATATTATGTTATGTTATATTATATTATACCCGGTATTATATTATATTATTTCATGTCACGTCATATTATATTATATTAAAGACCCGGTCTTATATTAATCTTTGCTCCAAAAGACACATTAGAGCTGATGGCCCGGTTAGGTCTTATTTTCGGGGAAACACAGCATGTAGATAGGGAAACTGAGACCCAGACAGGTGGAGTGCCTTTCATTAGCTCATCAAGGTGACATTGGAGCTACAACTTGGATGAGGACTGGGCCATGGAAGGGAGTGTTCCAGGCACAGGGACCGAGGACAGAGGCTCAGCGGTGGGCACAGACTTGGTGTGTTTGAGGAACAACAGGGACGCCAAGGGGCCAGGGCTGTGGGAGCAGTTGTTGAGGCTCCCACAAAACCAGGGCCCTAGGCCTCGTGACACCCAGTCCTTGCTGTAGGGGAACTCTCTCCAAAGAGCTTATAAAGAAAAGAAATGATCTTTTCTTTGCCAGAAGTTCTGTGGACCTTAAGTAAATGTCCTTTGGTTCATTTTGGTGGTACCTTCAAGGCTAGGAGGTCGTTAAACCAATGACTTTCTCTGGTCAGCCCACCACCCACCTCACTGTTGGATTCTAGAAGGGCTACATCCCTCAGGGAGAAGCTGGATCTGGGATGGTTCCACAATGACACTCTTGCCACCATTTTCCCCACCTGTGCCTATGGCAGACATTGGTAATGGATCACAGATTATGGCGCTCTGGATCATTCTCCTTCAGTGCTCTCAGCGGCTAGTGCATTTGTTGCTAATATACAACATGGACCCATTTGTTATCCTTCGATTGGTTCACCAGGACTGTACCACAAGCCTGCTAGGTCAGAGGCCAGATCCATGCACCCCACCATCCCCTTGTCCTTTGCACAGGAGACAAATGGGATGACCGTCTGCCTCCCAAATGCCCTGGCCCATTTTCAGAGGATCCTTTCCCACCAGTCTCCAGCCAGTGCCCCTTCATGTTCTAACCTGCTCTCAAGGCCCCCGACAGCTGGGGAATGCACGATGTCTGCCCTCCCATGGGAAAACTCAGGGTTCTTGAGCCCAGCCTGTCATGGCGGCAAACAATTTAGGACCAAACTGTCTGGGGCAGAGGTGGGGAAACAGTAGGGAGGGCCATGCAGAGAGCAGCAGCTGCAGTGGACAGAATTGTCCTGTCCCAACTACTAAGTGCCCAAGGGGGTCAGCCAGGGAAGCGGCTTCAACTTCCTTGTGTGTGTGTGAGTGTGTGTGTTTTCTTTCTTTCTCCCTCTCTCTCATAAAGCCGCTTTGTGGCTTTCCACTGCACTGAGAAGAAAGCTCCAACCCACTGCCTGGCCCTCAGGGCTCCCTGAGGTCTCCGACCTCACCTTCTCCGCTTCTCCCTGGGCACCTACCACAGTGGTATTCCTGACCCACGCCAAACTCATTCCGACCTCAGAGTCTCCATCCTTGCTGTTCCCTTTGCTGTTCCCTCTGTGCCCAGATCGTGGCATCTCCACTTTCCATGTCACCGCTTCAGAGAGGTCTGCAATCACCACCCTGCTGCCATTTCTCCAGCACAGTCAGGATAGTCTTGCTTTGTGCCAACTTTTAGTAGCTACACAGAAGGGGAACCAAGACCCAGCCTCTTATGTGACTATGATTTATCTTGGGACACACAGCGAGCAGAAGCAGAGCTGGGACTAAAACACAGGTCTCAGTGCTGGTTGGGACCCAGGTTTGCCGGGAGAGCCCAGCCCCAGGTTGTCAGGAGCTCAGGCCAGGTCACAGCACCAACTGGACACTCACCTCGCACCAGGCTTCTCGCTGGAGACCACACGGCATTGTCTCCGCTGTTCCCAGCCCTAGGCTGCTGTTGCAGTTGTCTGCGTTTAGCAGACGGAGGAGGCTGTAGGCTTAGAGATGGGGGCCAGTGTCAGGTCCGCAGCCAGCCTGGGACCCCGCCCGCCCGACCCCTGGCTCTTGACCATCTCAATCCCCACCCTGAGCCCGAGTTACAGCAGTGGAAGATCAGGACCCACAATGGGGGCTGATTAGCAGCAGGTCCCAGGCCCCCAGCGGGAACTGTGAAGATCGGAATCACCTGGAGGATGAAGAGAACGGGACCCTGAGTGGAAGCCACAGAGCACACGCGGGACCCCCAGCACAATTCTATGATGAAACATTGCAGCGGCAGTCGTGGGTGTTGGGTGGCGATACCATCGTGGGCTGTGGGTACTTTTTTTCCTACTTATATTTTCTATCTTCCAATTTTTCTGTAATGCTGTTATTACTTTTATAGCAACCAGATAACCTGGTAGTATTGTTACAAAAATAGTGAGTGGAGGCAGGAGGACTCCTGCAGCCGCCTCCACAGGGCCAGCTGTCAGTCCTGGACCATCCTCCGTGGAGGCAGCCGTGGGTAAGGAAGCAGCCACTCCGTAACGTCCACGGGTGTCTCCTGTGGGCCGGGCACTGTGCTAAGACTTAGAACAAGGCTGCCAGGGAAGTCTAGAGGCAGCCCCCGTTTTACAGATGAAGAAACTGAGGCCCCGAGGGGCACGGACACATGTCCCAGTCACACAGCTCTGTGTGTGTGTGTGTGTGTGTGTGTGTGTGTGTGTGTGTGTGCTGGGGGGAGTCCGAGTCCAGCTTATTCCTCCTCTCTGGCCCAGGCTCTGCCTCTGGGAAACCCCACAAAGCTGAAGGCAGGGGAGTAAGGGGGCGGGGAGAGGAGAAAGGAGGCAGCATCGTCTTCCTGGATGTGTTTGAAACCCTCCTCCAGGATCGTCTGAAGTCAGATCTCCAGGGAGCTCTGGTGGGAACGCCACGGAAAGGGAGCTGTTCGCAAAGATAATAGAACAATTCCAAAGCCGGGCTGAGGCAGTCCCAGCCGCATTTGGCTGATGGTAGCTGGCGGTGAAGCTTTCTTATTTATCCATCTATCTATTTAGTGCCCACCTTTTACACTGCGGGGAGCACTGAGGAAAATTGGCATGGAAAGCGACGCAAGCTTGCTGCAAGCTGGGTCTCAGAGGAGAGAGTTCTGTGGGAACCGAGGGCAGTGAATTCCGCGAAGTCTAGCAGGCTGGGACCTTTGGGGAACCGAGGGTGAGGAGCTGAGCCAGAATTGGACCCAGGTGTCAGGGCGAGCATTCGTTCATTCGTTCATTCATTCATTTATTCATTTACTGTCATTCATTTGTTCATTCACTCATTTATTCATTTGTTGGTTTGTTAGTTCAGTAAATTTTTACTGAGCACCTACTATGTGCCAGGCCAGTGCCAGGTACTGGGAGCAGCAGGGATTGAGGAACATGAGGTACCTGGAATTTGTTGGGGGACACAGGTTGGCACAGTGGGGGCGAAAGGGAGCTGGGAGGCCCACAGGGAGGAAGCCCAGTGTCGAGTCGGGAGTGTTTCTTAAGTGGCATTCAGCCTTCAGTGTTTTTGTAAAATGACAGATTTCTTCTTCCCTTCCCTTTTTAAGAAGCGTAAGAATGCAGTTGTCAAGTCCAGGGTTTTCTTTTCTCGTTTCCACTCTGTCGCAGACAGCCAGTCCCCAAACACAATCAGCCATATCAAAAGCCCGTGTCCATGTGCTGGAAATCATGGGCGCTGCTCCTGGGCTGTGCCCATGCCCCAGGCTCAGTTCCGTAGCTTCTCCAATTGCCCGAGGGCTCTCTGGTCCCCAGAGAGTTAAGACCCCTGCTCTTGAACAGGTTGTGTGAGGGATGGCTGCCCTATCAATGCCTCAGACTGCGGGGTTAGGTGGCAGACCCCCGGAAAGCCTCCCTGTGTACCAGGAGGTCAGGTTTTATGAAGGACTTCCTGGGGCCAGAGCTGGGCCTCCGGATGGTGAGCTGGAGCGCCCTCCTTGGACAGCTGGCAGGACACGGTGGCGGGGGCGGGCTGTCCGTGGCGTCTGGGGCTCCAGCACGTGGGGGAGGGTAGGTGTGCAGGACACCCTTTGTTGTCCACAGTACCGCTGCCATTTGTCAAGGCCCATTCAGGCCTGAAAGGCAGGTGCTGTGTCGGTTCCCACCTCACAGAGGAGGAAACTGAGGCTCGGAATGTGGAGTCACCTGCCCAGGGTCCCACACAGGTCAGGCATGGTGCTGGGATCAAGCCAGGTGTGATTCAGAAGCTTGAGCCCTTCTATTTCAGGTTTTTAATCTTTAAAAAATTACCCCCCTTTTTCACATTGCAGAATTCCTGCACGCTCAGTGCAGCCAGTGAAACAGTAAGCAGGGAGGTTGAAGATGAGAATAAAAACAACAATAAGAATGAGATCCCTTCCCCGCTCCTTTCTACTGCTCACTTGAAGTACTTGTCTGAAGTGGGTGCCCTCCTGGGTGGCTTGTCACAGTGGAGCCCGTGTGGTGGACACCAGGGCCATTTGTCCTCTGTGGTGCCTGGAGATTCTGGGGCTGGCCCCCGAGACCCCACCCTGAAATCCTGACCGTGCTGATCACCCCAGGTTACCAGTTAGCAGTGCGAATTGTGGTAACAGGATTCTTTTTGTGCCTTTGCCCCGCTCCCGGGCCCGACTTGTGCCAGCGACAATGTTAGGACTACTGTCACGTGCACCTTGGGTCTAGAATTAAGCTGCACGGGCTGCGAAAGCAGGCTCACCAGGGCTTCGGGCCTCGGCGACTCTGGGCCGCCACAGAGACGGGAGGATGCTGCAGCCCGGCCCTCTTTCCCCATCCGGCACCCAGCACAGAGGTGGTGGCAGGGGCTCCAGTTCTGGCCACCGCATTTGCGAGCTGTGTGACTCTGTTTGACTTTTACTGAGCACCTACTACGTGCTGTGCGCAGTGGTGGGCCCTGCAGGCTCAGGGCTGAACTGGGAGACGTGGTCTCCGCCTCGATGGACCATACGTACACTCACCGATCCATCGTCACACAGGTCATGCCAGTCATTCTCCAGGCATAGCTGTACGAGGCACCGCCAAGGCCCAGTCCGGGGACATGGTGCTGTGGGTGTGTGTACTGGAGCGTGACTTGCTCTGGGGGGACCGGGGTCTTCTCTAAGGGAGGTGCTCTGGGGCCAGGAACGAAAGGGTAAGCAGGAGTCAGCTGGGTGAGAAGGAGGGAAAGAGTGGGTCGAGCAGAAGAAATAGCCGTGTGAGGGCGCTGAGCCAGGAGGGGACTTAACCGTCCTCAGCCTCAGTTTCCCCATCTGTACAATGGGCATAGTAGTCCTTGCCTCCTGGGCTTGTTGGGACAATTTGGTGAAATCATGCCTGCAAAGCACATAGCCCCTGCCCGGCTCTCAGCAGGTCCCTCACAGTAGCTGTTATTCAGAATCACAGACCACTGGAAAGGCAGACACCTGGGGTAGACAACCCCCTCCCTGCCCAAGTTTGTGGGGGTCCCCAGAGACCACCTAGTCCAGTGGTTCTCAACTGGAGTGGTTCTGCCCCCAGCGGATATTTGGCAATGTCTGGAGACACTTTTGGTTGTCACAAATTGGGGGAGCGGTGGTACGGGCATCTAGCAGGTGGAGGCTGGGGTGCTGCTAAACACCCTGCAATGTACAGGTCAGCCCCCCACCCCCCAAGAACCACCCAGGCCCAAATGTCAATGGTGCTGGGTGGAGGGACCCTGATCTAGTCTAAACCACTTATTTTACCAGCTGGGAAATTGAGGGACATTCTGGGTCCCTCTCACAGCAAGACAGGCAGGGCCAGGACTGGAGCACAAGCCTTGTCTCCTGGGCGCATCCGTGGCGGCAGCAAGTCTGAAGAGAGAGGGAGGGGCCGGCGGGAGGACAGGGAGGGGGTCCGGGCCTGTTGGAACCTGAGGCCTGGCGGGGGTGGGGATGCAGTCACATCTCAGTCGTCCTGGGGAAGAAATTTCCGGGTGTGAACTTCATTAGGAGGCAGTAGCTCTCTCAGGTGCCCGAAGTAGGGTGTGTGTCTGGTGTGGGGTGTCCCGACTCAGCCAGCCAGTGGCGGATGGGTTACACCTCAGGAACGGACTGCTCGAGGCATGAAATCCTGGCCTCCGAGCTGTGATGACTTGCAGGGCAAATTAGGGGCCCTGAGGCCCTGGGGTGTCTGGGACAGCTCAGACCTCCCCCCTCTGCTCCAGTGAGGCGGGTGCCCCCCACCTACTGATGATGAACAGTGGGCTACGCAATGTTTGGGAGCAGGTGCATTACGCATGTACTGACGCCAGGACAGTGCAGCCGGCTCCCAGAGGGGCAGGCGAGGAGCGGGGAGCCTGGGAGGCCAGAGCCCTGAGCCTGAGCCCTGTTTCTGCAGCTAATTTGCTGCGTGACCTTGGGCCAGTCTCTCTGCCTCTTCAATCCATGGAGGGGGCAGCACATCGGTGGTTGCCTAATCGTCTGCAGGGAGCTCTCAGTTCTGGCCGGGGTCCCTGGGGCTCAGGAAGAAGACATAGCACATCTGGACTCATGCTCTCTCTGTTCCTGCCTGGAAGTTTGTTCGTTCGTTCATTCGTTCGTTCATTCATTCATTCATTCATTCAGCGACCTGGACAAACATTTACTCAGCCTCTGTTATATGCCAGACCCGATGCCAGACCCCGGGGCACCATGGAGTCAGGGAGCTCACATGTAGGTGGGGGACACAGCCTGGAAGTAAACGTGATACAGAATGGGTCTGTACTGTGCTGGGGACGTCCAAGGGCGGTGGGAGTGAGGAGCCATGCGACCTCTGGGCGGCCTGGGACGCGGCGGACGAGTGGATTAGCCCGACACAGAGCAGGAGATGTATTTTGCAGGCACAGGGACCTGCAGGTACAAAGGTCTGGAGGTTAGACATGGCATGGCAAGTTCTAGAAAGTGTGGCTTGTTGTGAGCTCTGGGGGCAGTTGTCAAGAGGTTGGTGGGCCAAGCCCTAATGGGCATTGCCCAGTGGGGTGGGCTTCCCGGGGCCCCTGCTAATGACATTGAAGGGCACTGGGTCCCACAGTGCCAGTGACAGACTCGGCAGGGCTAACCAGACAGGCCCCCCCCAAGGCTCCCCCTGGGCCTGCCTCCCTGCACCTGCACCCCCCCACTAGTGCTGCAGGGCCCCCACTGCCAGCCCACCGCAGCTGCTCCCAGTGCTGACAGCTCCCGCTGATGCTGAGTGCACGACAGACGGCCCCTGTGAGCCGCCCGCAGGGATGGTCCAGGAGAAGCCTTTTGGGCACCTTTTGTTTCCTCTTTACTGCTTTCAATAATCTTTTAGAATCATCAGTCACACACATTCATAGTGGAGAAAGGAGCTCTGGGGAGCACGGAGGAATAATGGCCCTATCCTGGCATCCAGGGCCGTCTGCTGACTGTGGAGAGTGCCCCCACATGGATCCACCAAATCCCGGTGCCAGGCATGTCCCGCCCTCCTGCCCAGGGACCCGTCCTGGCCTGGACGCCTGGGGTCACGGACCAGGTCTTGTCTCAGAAGCCCTCCTTCCCTTGGCTCTGTCCTGGCCCAGCTGTGAAGATTTGAGCCGTAGGCACGTAGCTGGGAAGAAGGCTTTAAAGGCAGGACCTGGAGGGGGCCTGCTGTGGGAGGGGCACCTGACCTGTGCCTCGTGCCTTCATGTGTGAAATGGGATCCCTGCACCCACTACACAGGGCTGAGGTGGCAACTGCATGAGAAACCATCCAGAGGCTTCGCTCAGTGCCTGCCAAGGGGCTGTTGTCACTTGGCTGTTTGTCACAAAGGCCCAGACAGAGGGTGAGATCAGCCCGTGACTCTGGTTACCGAGCCAGGACCCGCCTGCCTGGGCTCTGGCTCCTCAAGGTGCCTGGCATGGGGGAGGGCGAAGAGGGGCGCACAGGCCTGGCCTGTTTCATGACCTCAGGTTGGCTGTGGGCACTGTCAGGACAGCGGTGTGACCCCAAGAAGGAAGTCCCACACCCCACTCCATCTTCTCCTCTCCTCCCAGCCTCTCCCTCACTCTGGCACCCCTCAGCCCTAAGGATCAGCTGACATGTTAGCAAGGGTCTTGTTTGCTTTTTGACACCTGACCTCCATCGTTTAGGCTGCAGAATCCCTGAGGTTCCGTCCTTTGGTGCCCTGCATGTCCCTTTGGGTCCTCGTGCATCCAGCACCCATCCCAGGTTCCTAGATTGTTCTCTCATGGATGGGGAGTGGTGGCTTCCCCATACCTTCCTCTGTCTGTGGACCCCAGCCATGGCACCACCGGCAATGTTAGGCGCAATACTCCCAGAATCCTCGCACGCGAGACGGGAGAGTGGAATCTTCTCATGGGTCTCTGTTAGAGCAGAGGATGGTGGGACAGGTAGGACAGTCTTCAGCGATCCAGTGTCTCTGAGCATCACGGCTCTTCATCTTCAATCCTCCTGTGGGCTCAGCTCCCGTGTGGGCTGTGGGAACTTGCAAATCTTCCCCCTCTGAGCCTCAGTTTCTTCATCCTTACAGTGGGCTTCATTGTAGTACCTAGCTGTTAGGTATTATTCCAGTAGAGTGAGGTTTGCAAAGTTCCCAGCACAGAGTGGCCCAGGGAGGTGACAACTGTCGCTGGTAACAGCTGATCCTTCTCTCTGGTTTCCTTTGTGCTGGGGGTCGTCCTCAGAGGAATGTACGTCCCAGTTGGAGATGCTAAGCAACTTGCAAATTGGTTTAAAACAACACACTTAAGTTCCTAACATTCAAGATCCTGCTATTGGTCGTTCTTTATCTCCAGTCTGTGCCCAGTACACTACATGTACCATCTGACTCGATCCCAACTAGTGATAATTGTCCCTCTTTATAAATGAGGAGACTGAGGCTCAGAGAGCTGAGGCCACTTGCCCGAGGTTGCACAGCTAGGAAATGGCAGAGCCAGGGTCTGAGCTGCAAAGCCATGCGGCTGTCAGCTGGGTATCTGGAGGGTCCCAGTGCTGGACACCGGGAATACAGGGTGGAAAAGTCCATTTGGAACCAACCAGGGTCCTTCCAAGTTCACTGCACTGCCCCAGTATCTGTTTACACAGTTCTTGAGAACAGAGGCATATTGGGGGTGCAGGCATGTGGGAGGAGAGCCAGCTGCCGGCCCCAGATGGCAGCTCAGTGGAGAAGGTGGGGGAGGCGAAAGTGCTTTGTGTGAGAGTGAGGACCCGGGGCCGTTGTTGGGGTGCGTTTTGTTTCAGCCCCTCTGTGTGGAGCCTGGGGCCACGTGGCCATGTGTTCTGTGCACAGTGTCGGGGTTCATTCTCATGCGACTCCAACCCCCTTGTACAGATGAGGCTCAGAGAGGTACCGTCACCTGCCGCAGGTCCCACAGCTACCGAGAGGCAGAGGTGGGATGGGCCCAAGCCTGTGATGGCCAGGTTTGCGCCCAGACCCCCATGTGGCACTGTCTCTTTGGACAGCGATTCACAGCCTTCAGGGGGCTGGGCAGGAGCTCCTGGCAGGCGGGTGGTATGGCCTCTCGTTTACCCTCCCTCCCCTGGTCTGCCACTTCAGGTACAAAGGCTTCATCAAGGACTGCCCCAGCGGGCAGCTGGATGCGGCCGGCTTCCAGAAGATCTACAAGCAATTCTTCCCATTTGGAGACCCCACCAAGTTCGCCACGTTCGTTTTCAACGTCTTTGACGAAAACAAGGTGAGCTGGAGATTGACAAGGGCTGCGCCGGCCCAGAGCCCCGCCCTCCTGCAGCAGCCTGCTCAGCTCCTGCCGGCACCCGCTGCGTCTCCACACCCACTCTTTCCTGCTGATGTTCCCTCCTGCAGAAGGAACACACACACGTGTGCACACGCACATGCACACATTACAGACATGCAAGTGTGTGCACACATATACCAGGCACATGCACACAGTGCACACGTAGGCACACACATACACAAAGACACACACAGTGCACACGAACGCACGTGTGCATGCAATGCACATGCTCACACATGCATGACACACATATGCACCACACACGTTTACTCACGCGTATGTATGCCTTGACCGTTTTCTTACAAGCACCAGATGCAAATTCTGATTATAATGGGATTTATGACCATAACCAGCATGTACTGAACATTTGTTGTGTAGTAAGCCCTCTGTGTGGCTTACTTTTAGTGAGGCCTTTCAACCACCTGTGGGCTATGTCCTTTTAATATCCCCATTTTTCAGAGGAGGAAACTGAGGTTCTGAGAATCAGACAATATGGGATCTTTTGGGCCTGGCTTCTTTCACTGAGCATCACGTATCAAGCCTTCCCCGTGTTGCCGCGTGTGTCCCCTCCTAGTGATGGCCACACCAACAGCTGGCCTGTGGGCGTCCGTAGTCCTCCGGACTCTGTCCCACGCCAGCATTTTCCTGGCTCCCTTGTGTTCACGGTGGATTTACTGTAACTTGTCTCCATACTCCCTGCTCTTGGGCCCTCAGGTTGTTTCTGTTCTGTCCTGGCCTGGCTTTCTCCCCAGGTACCCCCAGGCTCACAGTTCCACTGCCTGGCCCTGGGGAGAGTTCTGCCCTCTCCGAGCCTTAGTTTCCTTGTTTGCAAAACAGAGTTAAACAGTCTAGAGCCCTGTGCTCTTTAAGAGCCGCTGAGCCTGTGCTTCTAGGTCAAGGTGAAAAGGGATTGCTCGGCGGCTCTGGCCCAGAGAGGGAGCAT
Source organism: Rhinolophus ferrumequinum (assembly GCF_004115265.2). Classification (NCBI taxonomy): domain Eukaryota; kingdom Metazoa; phylum Chordata; class Mammalia; order Chiroptera; family Rhinolophidae; genus Rhinolophus; species Rhinolophus ferrumequinum. The sequence continues at coordinate 78,507,840 of NC_046295.1, forward strand.
GTGTGTTGTGGTGCCTTCTGGCGCTTTCTCCCATCAGATGTGGCGCAGGGAGCTCGCTTTAGCCTCACCCCTTCTTCCCCGCTCCTGCCCCACCTGTCCCATTTCTAACCCTACTCCCTTCCCTTGTCCCCTTCCTGGTCCTGTCCCTCATCCCTTCACTCCTGCCCTTTCCGCTTGGGTGTCTGTCTGCCCTGGTAACTATCTGCTGCTCCCCACTACCACCTGCCCAGGATTTGACCTGATCAGGTGGCCTGGTGCTGATGGATGTCCCCCCACCCCTCTCTCCTGCCAGGACGGGAGGATTGAGTTCTCTGAGTTCATCCAGGCACTGTCGGTGACCTCGAGGGGAACCCTGGATGAGAAGCTACGGTGTAAGTCCTGTCCCCTGGGGGGCAGCTGCTGGGTGGTTCCAGGCCAGAGGGAGGCCACAGAACTGGGCCAGGCCATCTGTCCAGGACTGAGAGAGTGGCACAGACGTCTGTGTGCCTTTCCGGGTCAGAGGAGGGTTCCTGGAGGTGGCCATGCAGGAGGAACACGGCTTCCCTAGGTGGGGTAGACTGATGGGACAGGAGCAAAGGGGACGTCCAGCAGGTGTGGACATGGGACCACTGGCAGAGCAGCTGGGAGTGAAAAGACCCATATCCAGGGTTGGGTCACTAGTCAGGAGGCCACTGTTTTGACGACTGACCTCTTTCATTCACTTATTCACTCGTTCACCCAATAGATATTGACCAAACATGGCCACATGTCAGTGCTGGGCAAAAAGCCAGGAGTCCTTGGGGGAATCAGGTACCTGCTCTCATGGCTGTCTAGCATGGGGACATTTTACAAAATCCTATGAAAGTGCAACTGAGACAGGAAGAAGGAGGGAGGTGTGAGCTGACAGGAGAGGAACCGACCCTGGAATGAGTCAGGAGAGAGCTGGCCGGAGTAGGAAGGTGAGAAGAGGGTTCCCGGCAGGGGAACAGCATGTGCGAGGCCCTGAGGAGGGCTGGACGAGAGAAGCTACAGAGGGGAGGCCGTGTAGGCCAGTGCCTGCACGAAAGGGAAGCTGGGGAGAAGATGAAGACAGTTGGGCCAGAGCTCATATTTTCTAAGTTGACCATAGGGATACGGTGTAACTGTGGAAAGGGAGGCAGATGCTGGAGCATGGGACCAGACACTGGAATTCCTCCTGGGCCAGAATCCTCCTTCTCTCAACTCCAGCCTGTGAGGCCTCAGCTCTCACCAATGCCCTCTCCTTTTTACTTTTAGTTTCTTTTTTTCATAACCCTAGTTGAAATGGTGCGTGCACGCCCATCCCTGTCTGTCCTCTTGTACACACCGTGTTTCCCTGAAAATAAGATCGGGTCTCATTTTGAGTTTTGCTCCAAAAGACGCATTAGGGCATATTTTCAGGGGATGTCTTATTTTTTTCATGTACAACAATCTGCATTTATTCCAATGCAGTCTTGTCATCTTCTTCTGGAACATCGTTATAAGATACTAAATGCATCTGTCTGGCTGACGATCTTAACTGGGGCTTAGTTTCGGGGAAACACGGTATCTGTTGACCCGATTGATCAGTGATGGGCTGTCGGTTCTGAGTGCGTATTGAGGTACAGAAGGCAGGAGGGGAGTGGCAGAGCCTCCCCCGCCCTGGGCTCAGGCTGACTCCACCCTGGCTGCTTGATTACAGGGGCCTTCAAGCTCTATGACTTGGATAACGATGGCTACATCACCAGGAACGAGATGCTGGATATTGTGGACGCTATTTACCAGATGGTGGTGAGAGGCCTGGGTCCTATGGGGTGGGGGTGGCAGGAGCGGCATCCAATTTAGTGACCCAGCCTGGCTGGGAGGAACCACCCCCGCGCAGCCGCTCTCCTTCCTGGGCTGAGAGTTGGTCAGGTGAGGGTCACTGCTTGGGGTCATTCTGCACATTTCCATCTTGGGAGGCCGGTGGGGCCTGGGGTGATTGTGGGGCTGGGGTGGGTGGATGTTCCAGAGCAGAGTGGCACAGATTGTGAGGCGTTGGGAGGGAGAGGCAGTCTCCATCTGGAACCAGCCCAGACCTGGGGGACAAATTTTTGGCCACAAACCAAAGCCAGGAGCCCAGCCCCCACCTTGTCTGTCCCCGGCAGGGGAACACCGTGGAGCTTCCGGAGGAGGAGAACACCCCTGAGAAGAGGGTGGACCGGATCTTTGCCATGATGGACAAGGTGAGACTGGGGGTGAGGCTGTGCCGTAACCAGGGAGGTGAGGTGTGGGGGCCAGGCCCTGGGTCCTAGCAGGCGGGGCGAGGAGACCCCTCCCCATAGGCGTCACTGATTACCTGTGGGCCTGGCTCAGGCAGGCAGCGCAGCCTGGTGAGATGTCCACGGGTCCAGTCGGCAGCCGTTCCCATCGCACATCCAGAGTTTTAAGTAAGTTTGCCCGACACTTTTATCAACTAAGATTCTTAACCTTTTTTATTTTTTGCCATGGACCCCCTTGGCATTATTCTCAGAATAATGGTTTTAAGTGTATCAATTAAATCCATAGGGTGACAAAGGAAGCTAATTATTTTGGAATACAGCTATCAAAATGCTTTTTCAAAAGAATTTGTGGTGGAGTATTATGGGAGCCTCTTTATGAACACATTAAAAAATAAGACGTAACACTGGGTGTAACCACTCCGTGTTTTCTGAGCATTGATCTGTGGATGTGATGTATGCAGCAGCCGTGATGTGTTATGAGAGTACCCATGGTCCCCATGGTTGACAAGGTCACGGGCACTGATGGTTCGTTGGGGATTATCACCTTGTTCATCAGAAGGAAAAGCTAAATTTCAGTTAGAGGTTAGTGAAAAGGAAGACATCATTTTTCCCCAAGTTCACAAACCTCCTGAATTCTACACAGACCCCAGGTTAAGAAATCCTTTGTATCAAAAAAAAAATTTTTTTTAACCTGAAACAACTTTATTTTAAGTAAAAGAATACAAATTACAGTGCCATCGGGCTGAGTATTATGTTCTGGCTGATACAAGCACTGACCCTGAAAGCTTTGAGCCTGAGGCTGCACTTCCTTAATTAAAAACGGGAGATATCAGAGGGGTGGTAAAGGCATGTGGGCTCAGACAGCCCTGGTCTCTTGGTAAAAAACAGAAGATGTGTCCACACAGTGTGGGGCACAGGCCTCGCTTCCCCACAGGGTGGTTCGATGTAATTTAGTGCCACGGCCATTCACTCCTTATTTTATGTTCCCGGATTCATACCTTCCTTATTTTGGGAAACCAACCCCACCCTGGAGTCAGACTGGGTGTGAATACTGGCTTCCCCAGTTACCAGTCTTGGGGCCCTGACTGAGCCTCAGTTTCCTCACCGGTAAAATGGGGATAAGAGCAGCACTTCTTCTTTGGGTGGCTGTGAGATCCTGTGAGCTTAGTACGTGCACTTAGCAGGTGGGCGTGTATGGTGGACGAGCCAGGAGGATGGCCGGCTGTGCTAGTTGGGCCCCTTGTCATGCTTCCCCGCTGGGTGCTGGAGGTGGATGGGTAGTGCCCAAGGCCTTTTTCTTTGGCTCTCACAGGTCTCCTGGAGAGATGCTCCAGGGGACGGGATTCTGGCCCAGACCACCCTTCCCCCAAGAGACCCAATAAAGTCCCTTTGTGTGAACTCTGCCTACCTCCTCCCAGGTCTGCCAGGGTCCAGTGTAGACTGCTCCAGGAGCCATTTAAATGCCCTTCCAAAAGTGACCCCAGAGAAATGCATTAGGCTCTTAGCCCTTGGGATTAACCCCCACTGAGGGGATTAGTAGCAGTGATAACAATAACTCCGGATTTATAGGGCGCCTCCAGGTTGCAGAGCACTTTGCATAGCTTGGTCTCATAGAGTGCTTACCGCAGTGCCCTGAGGAAGCCATGCAAATTATCTCCAGTCCCCACATGAGGAAACGGGCCCAGAGAGGGGGGCCACATGCCCCGGTCACCCAGCCAGGAAGTGCCCGGCCCATCTCCTGCCTGATTCTTCCTACCTAGTGAGCTGCATTGCCTCCCCCTGACCTAACTTTGGAAGTTCTCTTGGGACCAGCCCCGGGCCAGGGTCCAGGCCAGAGGCCCCTGTCCGAGGAGGTGGTTGTCCCTCCACTTTAAGCCACCTCTCTCTGCTTACAGAATGCTGACGGGAAGCTGACACTGCAGGAGTTCCAGGAGGGGTCCAAGGCAGACCCTTCCATCGTGCAGGCGCTGTCCCTCTACGACGGGCTGGTATAGTCCAGACCTAGAGATGGGGTGAGTCAAGGGGGACTTGGGGTCTGGAGTGGGGGGATGGAGGAAACCCAGCCACAGGACACCTAGGGTTGGCAGATAAGTACCTATCCAACTTGGAGTCTGCCCAGTGGGGGGCATAGCGGTTGCGGGGAGGCTTAGGTCCCTCTTTGAGGCAGGGCCTTCAAATCAGCCAGAGCCCCTGTACTTGTGTCATTTGGTATTCCCAGATTCAGCCTGCGAGTTTGCTTGAAAAGAAGTTTCCCTGGATAGAAAACAGTTTAAAAAAAAAAGAAAATCACAATTCTCAGGCACCAGGGGCCTGGGAAAGCAGAGGTTCCTCTTCCCTTCTCTGAGTGGCCAAAGACCTGAGCTCCTGGCTCACTGAATCAGTAGCTCACCTGTGGCTTCTTTTTTTATCCAGTCGGATTTGCTGTACGTGCAGCATGGTGGCGTGCCCCCAGAGGCCTGTGCTACTGGTGGAGATCTGGCTGCCTTTTTCCTTTCTTGTCCTCCCCTCCTTCTATTCTGCCTCTCCTTGTTAATGTTCTCTGTGTTGGCTGCGAGGGAAAGGCGTGAATGACCCCGTCCCCTCCAAGGTCCTATCCAGCCATAAGCACTCTGTGCATGTCTTCTGGTGGACAGATGGTGCATTCTGCTGGCATTCGCCTGAGAGTAGAATTACTGTGACATAGAATATGTGTCCATTCAGCTTTAGTAGATCTGACCAAAAGCTTCCAAAGTGCCCGGGCTGTTTCAGACTCCCACTGGTGGTGCATGAGAGTTCCAGTTGCTCCACGTCCTTGTCAACACTGGATAGTCTCCATCTTTTCAATTTTAGCCATTTTGGTAGGTATGTCATGATCCCATGTTGGCCTTTGAAGTTGCATTTCTCTAATGAGCATGAAAGCTGGGCACTGACGTGCATCATCCACTTTGATATCTCCATCAGTGACGTGCTAGATCAGTTGTCTATTGCTGCATCCGGTGGTACCTTGAAACAGCAGCGGAAAAGAACAAACATCAGGGCTCAGCTCAGCTGGGCGCCTTCGCGCTAGGTCTCTCAGAAGGCTGCAGTCAAGCAGGGGGATCCATCATCCCAGTTTGCCCAGGACTGTCCCAGATTTAGCGCTGAAAGTCCCCTGTCCTGGGAAACCCCTCAGTCTTAGGTAAACTGGGATAATCACCCGCTGTTGGCCAGGGCTGCAGGTTCATGTGAAGGCTTGGCTCGGGGTACCCACTTCCATGCTCTCTCAGCTGGTTTGGCAGCTTCAATCCCTTGCCACGTGGCTTCTACATGGGGCTGGTGAGCTTTTCAGGACATGGAGAGAGAGAGAACCCGAAATGAAAGCCACAGTCTTTTTTAACCTAATCTTGGAGGCCATGTCCATCATTTCTGTTTCAAGAATGCTTTGACTACTTTAGGCTATCTGCATTTTTATATAAATTTTAGAGTCAACTTATACATTTCTACACACGTACACATGCTGGGATTTTGATTGGGAATGAATTTTGAATCTACAGTTTAATTTGGGGAAGAACTGGCATCTGTATAATGTTGAGTGCTGCAATCCATGAAGGTGGTATATATCTCTCTATTTAGGTCTTATAATTTTTTCTCTATAACATTGTAATGCTTTCAGCCAAAAGATCTTTCATATCTTCTGATAGATTTATTCCTACGTATTCGATATTTTTGATGGTATTATAAACGGTAGTTGTAAAATTATATTTTTCATTTATTTCTGGCTTATAGAAATTCAGTTGGTTTTTGTTTATTGATTATATATATTCATGATCCTGCTAAATTCATTTATTAAATCTCAGAGTCCGCCTTAGATTCTTTTGGATTGTCTACATTTTATTTCTTCCTTTCCTGTCCTTCTGCCGTTTGTTTCTTGTTCCTGATTCCTTCCACGGGTTGGGCCTCGCCAGTGCAATGTCACATAAGAGTAGTGAATGTGAACATTCTCGAATGTTTCCCTTTTGGTCTTGGAAGAAAGCTTTCAATAATTTACCATTAGTTAGGATGTTTGCAATCGGTGTTTGTATATAGATTTTATCAGATTTAGATGGTTTCCTTTTCTAGTTTGCTAGGACTTATTTGTTTTAAAAAACCATGAATGGTGTTGAATTTCATCAATTTTTTCCTACATCTGTCAAAATGCTCATATGATTTTTCTCCCCTTTTTGTTGATAATGTGATAAATTACACTGATTTTTGAATGCCAAGCCACCCTTGCATTCCTACAGTAAACTTCACTTTGCCACGATACATTATCCTTTTCATGTATCATCAGATTTGATTTGCTAATATTTTATTTAGGAGACCTACACTCTATTGAAACTTCCATTATTATTTTACACAATGAATCCTTTTTCACTGAAAGGACATTAGAAAATATGTCTAAAAAAGAAAACCTTAATAAAAAGTTTATTTTAAAAAAACCTTCATGTATAATGCAAATATAACCTGTGAACACTTGCGTCCAGAGCGATTCAAAAAGAATTGAACAATTACAAAAACCGAACGCTCAGTAACTAGGTCACATAGGAACATATAATCATACCAATTTGTAAAGGAACAATCACAGGTATTTCTATGTATAATCTTGGAAACACTTAGTATGCAGCTCTGAGTCCCACAGTGCATACTGATCCATTGTCTAATTTTTCCGAGTCCCCTTTTGTGAATTACTACCCATAGTCTCGTTGGCAACTGTCCTATGATACACTGCTTCCTTTCCTCCAGGCTGTGTGAAAAAGTGACACAAACATGGGTTCTTGACGTGTCCACCCCCAAAAAAAAGTTGTACAGTGTAATCAATTTACTTAAAGTGTGGAATTATTTTTGAATCACCCTATTTTTTCTCAGTTTTCTGTGTGTGTGTGTAATTATTTTTTTCTCAGCAACAATGAGTTCATAACCATATATTGTTGGCTTTTCTTTTAAATGAACAACTTACGTATAGGAAACATTTGTTTTTTTCTTTTGGAGACTCAACGCAGAGAAAAGATATTTTTAGTGTGTTTTACCCTAGCTGGCTTAAAGTTCGCATCTTGTGGGGCCTGCACTGGCTTTCCTTGTCACAATTTGTGAAGACATATATCTTACCCTTACCAGCAACATGTCGACCAAGAAGGTGTCACTTTATTTCCATGACAAGCTTTTTGGAGTGACAAGATCCACCTTTCTATAGCTCTTCCCCAAAATTGCCCTCCTCTTTTCCTAAGTCGTTTCCTAGAGCTTACTAGAAAGTAATTATAGTCCTTTTGCGTTCTATCATTTTTGTGATTTATTTGTCTTCTCAAATTCCTTAGATAAATTACTGTTATAGAATTCACTGAATTATTCAGGAACTGAGATCATTCATATTTTCTACATCAGTAAATGTTGTTTGAGACCAGCATTTTTAGTAACCGCATAGGATTCTGTTAGGTAGCTGGGCCATAATTAACCAGTCCTGTGGTGTGGGACCCTCAGGTCGTTGGAAATTTGGGGGTGGGTTAAAAATTTTTTTATCACGGAGTCAGTCACACATAATGGTAGCGAGCATAGCGTAACACCGTGTACCTGTCACCCAGCTTCAGAATCAGCAATTCACAGCCAATCTTGTGCCATCTCTACCCTCCTACACCCACCCCCACACTGGGTGATTTTGAAGCAAATTCAAGACATCATATCACTTCATACATAAATATTTCACAATGTATTTTTAAAAGAACGATTCTTTAGAAAAATCATTAGATTCCCAAAAAACCAATATTAATTCCTTACTATTTTCCAATCTTCCGTTGGTAAATTCCAGTTTCCTGTTATGTCCCTTTTTTTTTCCCCCACTTTGTTTATTGGAATCAGAATCTGAATAAAGTCCACATATTGCAATTGGTTAATAGGTCTCTTAAGTTGACTATAATCTATAAAATTTCCCCTTCCGTTTTTTCCTTGATGTTTGCCCAGAAACACATTCTGCAGCGTTTCCATGGTATGGGCTTTGCTGATTGTATCCCATGACGGTGTTTACATGCTCTTCTGTTCCCTGTTCTTCCTGGAAATGGGCAGGTACACCGACAGGCTTGCTGGGCATTCAGTGTGATCCACTTTTGGCAAGAATACCACCAGGCAGCATGTGATGTATGTCGATGTCAACAGCCACTGATGGGCACCTCTGCGATTCATTCATTCATTCATGCATGCATGCATGCATTCATTCATTCTTTCACAGATGGTGCCGAATGGTGCCATCCTATGCTGTCTTTCCTTCTTCACTGTTAGCGGGATCACTTCTACAAAGGCAGACTTCCCCGTATCAACTATTTGGTTACCCTGAGTCCTAGTTTTTAATAGGAAAGGCAGGGTAGATACTTGATTCTTTCTCAGTTTTCAAAATGAGTTGGCTTTCTAACATCCTTTAGAGGTGACTAATGAAGCTTGAAAAAAAAGTATATGTATGTATATATGTATTCATATATATATACACAATTATATATCTATATATACAATATTATATATACATACATATGTATATATAAAAATATCGAATTTCTGGATTTAAATTCATTCAGTGAGTTTCACCATGTTGGCGGTTTTAACCAGCTGATACAATACTGCAAATCCCAAGGGTTCACAGGTCACTGCAGAAGGCTACAAATGTGATTGAAACCTTAGCCAAGCCTCCAGGGTTGGCACGGGGAACCGGAAAGCGAGAGGACACCGGCCTCTCCCTCGGGGGCTCTGGCTTCTCTCTCCTGTCGCTCCTGCACCGTGATGGCCACCCCGGCCCTGGTCCTGCGGGGCCTTCCGACTCCTGCAGAGCCACCTCCACATCCAGAGAATGTTTTCAGGTGGCCTCACACACACCAGGAAAATGGCCCCCTTTGGGTCAGACACCGACACCTGTCCAAAGGGTGGGGGCAGGGACATTTGCTTTATTAACACAGGTATGGAGCAGGTTATGGGAAGGATCTGTGGGCAGTGCAGTGGGACTGTCCCAATGCTGCTTTTTAGAAAAAATTTCCTGAGGTGAAATTCACAGAACATCAAATGAACCATTTCAGTGAACAATTCAGTGGCGTTTTGTACACTCACAATGTTGTGTAACCACCGCCTCTATCTAGTTCTGAAATATTTGCATCACTCCAAAATAAAACTCCACGCGCAGTAAGCAGTTTTCCCCCATCCCCAACCCCCACGCCCCTGGCAAATACTAATCTGCCTCTTCTGTACATTTGATGTAAATAGAATCATATAATATGTGGCCTTTGTGTCTGGCTCCTTTCACTCAGCCCGGTGTCCTCAAGCTTCTTCCACGTTGTAGCGTGTGGCAGTACTTCATCCCTTTGTATGGCTGAATAATATTCCATTGTGTGGATAGACCCCATTTTGTTTATCCATCATCCATTGGTGGCCACCTGGGTTGTTTCCCTTTTGTGGCTGTTGTGAATAGCGCTGCTGTGAGCACGGCTGTACATGGATTTGTTTGAGTCCCTATTTTCAGTTCTTTTGGGTAGATACCTACCTACGGGTGGAATCGCTGGGCCATATGGTAACTCTTAAGTTTGACTTTCAGGATCTGCCAAACTCTGTCCCACAGAAGCTGCCTCATTTTAAGTTCCCAGCAGCGATGGACAAGCGTTCGCATTGCTCTACCCCCTTGCCAAAACTTGTTCTTGTCCAGGTTTTTGGTGATAGTCATCCTAGTGGGGTGGTATCTCGTTGTGGTTTTGATTTGCACTCCCGATGGCTAGTGCTGTTGGCATCTCCTTGGCTATTTACACCTTGCTCTTCCTGGTTGCAAACGGTTTCCTCTTACGGCGACGTCCTCCTTTATCCAGCCAGGCCCCTGAGTGAGGACACTGAGCTGGCTCCCTCCCTTTTAATCTTGCCGTTACAGTTGATACTATAGGAAACATGTTATTTCCTTCTTAAGGGTAAATACGAAGCGCCAAATGGGTGGGCCGGAGGATGTGCGTTTTTAGGCTTCCTGACGCATCGCACCACCATGGCCTCTCGTTGGCTCTCCCTTCAGCTCTGCGTGCGTGTCCCTGGCAGCCAGCTCTGAACCCGCCTCACCTCCTTGTGTCTTTCAGATGCCTGGGAACTACTCGCCTCCTCCCGTGCCATGAGGCCACCTCAGCCCCGACGCCATCCTCCTGTGTCCACCCAGCCTTTCTCCGCATCCACACCCAGCCGGGCGGCCCTCCACCCGTGAGGCCCAGCTCTCCTCCCCCTGACCTGCACCCACCCACCGCCTGAGGCCACTGGCTCCGGTTGCCAACAACCTCTGCTGTCTGGAAAACAACAACACGAAAAGGAAAAGGCTTCAGCCCTCTGCAAAAACCAAGGACTCAGCTGCTTCGCAGGCAGCCTCTCGGTCCCTCCTGCTCTCCTGCGTGTGTGCTTTTGTTTTTTATTTCAAACAGACATTGAAAAAGAGAAAAAAAAAACAACAAAAAAAATCTACCTTCCGTTCTAGAAGATTCGGACTGACAGATGGGGAGAAGGCCTCGGGGACCTCAGAGAACTCTACCAGAGGTCACGGAAGTCACGGCCTGACCGCGGGTGGGCTCGGGTGTCGGGGGGCTGCCTGATTAACGTCATTTGTTGTCCCATCCTCGAGCAGCAAACCACCTGCGTGGCCGGGGGATTGATTATGATGATGATTTTTGTGATAACAGTATTGTGCTTTTTGTGGGGAAAGTGAGGTTTTTTTTTTTATATATACATATATAACTGATACCTTTTATTTATTGGTCATTAACTGTTGCTGCTGCCTCTGTGTCCAAAGCTTCCAGGGATGTGGGGCCCACCGTTTACATGTGCAGCCCTCACCCACCTGCCCATGTGCTTGGGACGATGGCGGCCGGCAGTGGCCAAGAAGCCAAAAAACTATTTTTTTTTTTTTCTAGTTACTGTGCTTGATGTTTGGAAAAGGGTAAGGTGGGTTTCTTAACTGGCTAATGCACTGTTTCCTCCAGCCCAAATGTCTCCTTGAATCCCTTTCCTCTGCCCCCCTGTCCTGTGTCCTCCTCTTGGTCCATAACATCTCTTCTGAGGACGAACGGGACATCGTTTGGTTTCTCAGCTCCTGTTTTGGTAGTTGTGGCAGCATGGAGAATAGAGGGGCTTGTCCTGGGCTTAGGAACCAGGAAGGGAGTTCGGTACATAAGGAAAGAGTGGGGAGCCGGAGGGGGGGGTCTTTGCCAGCAAGTAAGCAAAAGTCATGGCCCCTTCTCCCTCCTTGGGGGTTTTGACAGTCGTCTCTCAGTATTCTCCCACCTGCTTTCCTGCCTTCCTGTCTGCCTGGTCCAGGAGCCACTGGCCTCTTTTTCCCCTGCACCTTCTTAGCCTGAATACTAGGATGGCCCGGGAGACAGGGGTACAGGCCATCCTGTTCAGGTAATGGCCGTTCCTCGGGCCTGTGGCCCACATGCGCTCACAGGAAGCTTTTTGCTCTGCCTGCTCCTGAGACAGGGTGGCCCCAGAACCACCACCCGGAAAGTCAGCCGATCTTGGACCAGAGGCTAGGAGCCCGAGGCTGGCTCTGGCTCTGAGAATGTGGGCCAGCCCCTGCCCTCTCCGGGCCCCAGCTACTCGTTGGCAGAGCCAGGACGCCTGGCTGTTCGATGTGGAAGGCCCCCTCCATGCTGACCCTGTGTAATTCGGAGTCTGAGTTTCCTGCATTTTGTGATTCTGTGGTCTGTGGCTAAGTGTGCCAGACCCCAGAAGACACAGGGAGCGTCTGAATCACTATTTTGTCTCTTGGCACAAGTCTTCGGGGACATGGCCACCACTGGTCGTGGTGTGTGGGCTCAGATGACACTCCTGTCTCTTCCTGCAGTGCTTCCTGGTCCCTCCTGGACTCCTGAGCTGTCTTTTTGGCCCAGAACTAGTCCTCATTCAGAGAAGGCTTCTGGGCTGAGGAGCCTCCCAGACTGCGTAGGGCCAGGCCTGAGTCTAGAATCCCTGCCGCTTCTTTGCAAAAGTCAGCAGCCTGTCCTCCCTGCCATCCCAGCCCTAGGAGCAGAAACGCTGGGCCTTAGTTCCCGCTTTGCATTGTCCTTGGTCTCCACTTTGCACTTTTCCAGGAGGCCAGATCTTCTGCTAATTAACCCTCAGGCAACAGACCCTCGGCCAGAGGATGCCCTCCACGAGAGCGGCTCTGCCAGTGGGGGGCTGCGGTCTTCCTGTTGGCTGGAACGCTCAGCCACCCCAAAACTTACCCTTCTTGCATTAGCAGGCCTTTTGGCTGCACTGAGCCTCCACTGTAAGCCCCCAGATCTTGTGGGGATGGGAGGAGGAGTTCCATTTTCACAGGTGACTTGGAAGGCTGGGCTCCTTGAGGCCCCTGTGGTCACCTTTCCGCTCAGGCCACTGGCCCAGGGGGTCCAGGACTCACCACCAAATCCTTCACCTGGTTCTGACCTAGGACGCTAGGGAAGGAGATGAATTTGGCGACTTGAGGTTTGAGGGGAGGAGAGTGGGGCCCGTCCCAGGTCTGATCGCTTCTCTGGCCTGTGCCTGAGCCTCGATTGCGTCTGTTGTCCAGTGGGAAGGACGCTATTGTGCAGCCTGTCCTGGAGGCATCACGGGAAATGGACTGTGGCTGAGCTTTACCCAGGGATAAGCATGTGGACCCTTCCAGATGACACATCCATTCCTAGACAACTAGAGAGCATCAAACCACCATCCTCCCACCTTCTAGGAAGGTGGTTTGGCCTTTTGGTTTGGAGCAATGGATGTGGCTTTTGGTCTTAGTAAGCGGTACCGTGGACCCATGCCTCAGGCACACCTTGGGTCCATGCCCTGAGACAGCTCAGAGCTGCCAGAAAGGCCACCCTTCTTCCTGGCAGCATGCTGGACACTGGCCATTTGTACCCAAGGTTGCCAGGCAGGGACAGTTCTGTCCCTTCCTCTCACAAGGCCTCTAGCTGTGGCACCCTGGGAACCCAGAGCAGCCCGTGGGCCCCTCTCCCCAGCACCCTTTTCCACTGGAGCCCCAACTCCGAGAGATGCTGCTCTCAGGACCCCAGCCTAGCTGGAAGCCAGGCTCTTACTCTCTCTGCCAGTCCTCGCTTCCGGGCCCAGAAGCAGGGTCCAGCCTCGGGCAGCTGGCTGCAGCAGCCCTGGCCTCTTCTCACAGCAGCTCTCCCCACTCTGTGTTGATGGTACTTAGGAGAATGTCACGAGTTTGCAGTATTTAACCAGTCAACGTTTAGAGAGTGACATCGATGCAAACGTATGCGTTCCTCTCTTCCCCTGAAACGCTTTTCAGTTTGACAGCCAACTTCCTAGATGACAGGCACATTTGGACTTTCGGGGACGTCGTCTCTTCTCGCTCTGTGTGTGGGGGAAGAGATTGGGGTGCCTGGGTTCCCAGAGAAGAGGCAGCCTCTCCCTGAAGAAAGTCCCATGCCCAGGGGTGGAGGGCTACCCTGTTCCCACCGCAGTTTCAGCTTTTAAGGGATCCAAGGGAATGTGGGAGCGCCCCCTGGTGGCACTGAGCTGCATAGGCATCTGGGGACCTCCACAGGCCAAAGTGGTGATTCCAGAGGGCAGGAGGTGGTGAGCTCACCCAGGCCCTGGGCCTCCAGCCCCACCTTAGTGCCAGCGTGTTTTCCAGATGCCCCTCTTCTAGGTGTCCCCAGGGATAGCAAGTTAATTAGAATAAGGGCACTGTGATGAGAAGCATTGCCCCCCACTTTTTTTTAATATCTGCAGAATAAACCCAATGGTTGATTTTTGAATGAATAAAAGGCTTTTGTTGAATAAACAGCTGGTCCCATCTCTGTCTTGGCATCTAGGCTCAGGCTCTGTCTACGCTCTAGGACTGGGACAAGTGCAGAATGCAACCCCCTCTCCCCCCAACTGTCCCTGCTTATTTTCTCCACGTTTGCAGTGGCCCATGACCCCAGGGAGGGCCACTCCCTCCTAGTCTGACTCAGTGACCAGCTTTCCTGGGACTCTGGGGAAGTCGCTTCTGCTCGATGGGAGTCGGTTTCTCCACCCCTCAGACGGAAGTGAGAGTCTGTCAGCCCACCTCACTGGGGTGTTGTGGGGAGCGGACATGAGCACGATCATCAAAGCACTTCACCGCGGTGAAAGGCTAGTGCAGGGGCCTGAATTGTCCTGATGCCCCCACCACGAGCCTCAACTTTGGAAAGGAATTTGGGTAACTTACAAAAAAAAAAGCAGTGCTTCCCGTCTATAGTTGTTTTCTTTCTGTTTGCCTCCCCAGCTCCCTCTGAGCCTCTCCTTGGGGTGCTGTCCTGTCTGAATCTGCTGGTGTGTGTCTCCGGGGAAGGGGCAGGCCCTTGCCCTGGTGGTGCAGCAGGGGCAGGGCGAGGCCCTGGGGTGGACGGGCCACGTAGCATGCCCAGGCCTCCTCGTGTTCCTCTGTATGTTGTCTACGTCACACCAATTAAACACGCTTCCTGACTTGTCCTTGCCTCCCTTGTGTGGACCTGTTGCTTTGTCTGTTTCTGTTCTTTTTCATTTCATTTTAGGTTTTCCTTCCTCTTGTGACACCCTTTCTCTTGCTTTGGGTGTTGTCTGCCCAGTTTCCCCAAGAACTAATTTGCAAAGAGAGCCTTTGGCATCATGATTTGACCAGAAAATGTCAAGGAGGGTTTCTGGGAGCCCAAGAGTTGAGCAGGGTGAGCCCCCACCCCATGTATCACTCCTAGCATCTCTATTCCTGCCTGCTTCATCTATTCGGAGTCTCGAAAGGGTTTGTCTAAAGGTTTAAAAATGTTTGAAAACAAATGGGTCTGGACCAGTGGTTCTCAGATTGAGTACATCAGCTTCACCTGTGGACTTGTTAAAACCCAGCCTGCCAGCCTCACCGCCAGAGCTGCTGGTCTGGGGACCATAGTTTGAGGACATCTGGGGGGCTGTTTGCGCTGCAGGATGTCCAGCTGGGTCCTAAAGAGGAGTCCTATCTCTATTTGCCCAGGGTTCAGGCTAACCATTCATTCACCTGGATGTGACTTGCATTCGTGATGCACCAGGCACTCGGGACCCAGAGATTCATTTCTCACCGTGTGTAGGGGTGCATGGGGAGAGAGGTGGGTAGACGAGTAGCTCCAGTGGGAGCTCTCAGAAAGGCACTCCATGATTCAGCAGTCCGTGTGGCTGCCCTCTACCACGATCCCATGGGCCTGGAACCTGGGATCTTGGTGGGGCCTCCTCTGTCTCCTGTAGTCAAGTAACCAAGGGTTTGCCCAGTACGCAGGGGCACTGCCCTGTGCTGGGTGTTTGCGGAGAGGAGGCATGGTCCCTGCTTCCCGGAGCTTGCTGAAGAAACATTAATTTGGAGAACAAGAAAAGGCAATGTCACCTCAAGGGCGTAACTGCCGGTTAGAAATATATTACTCTATTGACAGACATGTGACTGTGTCTGTAGGTTGTGTGTAGGTTGATGAGATCAAGTGGCCAACGTTAGAAAGAGCCACCACCTACACAAACGAGTCATGTTTCTGAGTTGGTTTCACGAAAGGCGTTGTCAGCCCAACACCACTATCTGTGAGACAAAGCTGGGGAGCCCAATGTAACTCCACTTCAGGGCCAAAGCAGCCACTGAAAAAGGGGTGCAAAGATGGCCTCCTCTATGGCCATGCTGGGCACTCACTCTGGCAGAGCTGAGACACACAGGGGCGAATCAAAGGCAATGTGGGAAGGTAGTGTGGGACAGTAGTTAGGGGCACAGGGTCCAGAATCAGACTTATTTCCCAGTCAGCAATGCCACCTGACACTGGGCATGTGTTCTAACTAGCAGGGTAAAACATTTTTCCTGGTAAAAATGTGGACCTTAATTAGAGGCAGGAAATGGTCCACCCCCACCCCCTCCAACAACCTTGCCACCAGATGGAAAGTTACAACAAAAGCAGGTCTCATTCTGCCAAATTTCCAAATATTTACTAGCAAGCAGGTATGAAAGCAGTCATACACCTGTACCTGTCTGTCCAAGGAGTGGAGGGACTAGGAACCAGGGGCCCTGCCCCAGAGCACGGCTCCGAATGCCTCAGGCTGCTGAGCTCCATTTCCTGTTGGTGCAGACACACCGAGCTCCCCAGAATCTTTTCAGCCAACCATTTATCTGCATCACCTGACACTTCTATGAAAATGATTTCTACATCCTTTTGCTAATGAACAAACTCTGTAGAGTAGATTTTAATATCCATTTAAAATGTGAATGTGACCCCTTCGGAGAGCAGATTTGGAGAGCAGATTCCTGAGTGGGGTATTTCAAATACTAAGGGACTGTCTCAGAGGTGGAGATTGGAGGTGATATACATGCAGATACATTCCATTCCACGAAGCATTGGAAGTAAATGAGCGTTCAGGGCATCTCTCCCTGGGAAGACCAGGTTCTGGCTCAAAGGACCCATGTGAAGGTAGCTGGGGCAATGGCTCCACATTTGGTGAGCTCACAGCGGGTGTTAGCTGTCACTAGAGGTGGCTCAGTCTTTTCCAGACAGCCTTGGGAGGTGTCTACGGGGACAAGGTTCAAAGCCCTGCTGCTCTGGGCACACGATGGTCCTAGTCTCTTGCTTTGGGTCAGGCTGAGGTCTGCACTCACCTGCCAGCCGACCCTGAGCAGTTCACTGTGGGCCCACCTGCTTTGCTGGGATGCCTCAGACTGGCTGCTGTTCACTGGGTGTGATAGGATGGGTGAACCCCCAGGCTGGCCCCGTTTATCCCTGCTGCAAGCCATCTACTCTGTCCCCCTACCCTCCTAAACCCCAAACTTTCTGCATGTCAGAAAGTATCTCCCTAAGTGTCATTCCCCAGACCTCTGCTCAGGGCAACACCAGGCATAGAGAGGAGGAGAAAAGAGAAGAGTGGGTGCTGGGGATGGGGGTGGGGGTGAGGAACACGATGCAGACCCCTGATCTGACATCTTCCTGGCGTGGGCCCACCACAGCCTGCCCTACCCCTTGGTAACAGTGCCCCAGCTCACATCCAGGGACAGAAACTTTGTATCCTCCACGGTCCCTGGTCTGGAGGAGCCTGGTCAGGGCGGTGGCATGGGAAGGGGCTTTGAAGGCCACCTGAGTTCAGAAAATGTGAGCTCCCATAGGTATGGTAGAGCCTTCTACTTGTCCCCGTCTCTTTACCCCTTTTTAGCCACCCACCTGGCTGCATGGAATAGAGGACTACATTTCCCATCCTCCCGTGTAGCTGAGCATGGCCACGTGACTCAGTTCTGACCAATGGAATGAGAGCAATAAGAACAACTTCCCTTCCTCTTCCCGGCGACAAAACTAAGGACTCCAAAACAAGCCTTCCTGGAACCTGGGTCCTTGGCCTCGTGGAGCCGCCCCACCAGCCCTGGGCCATTTACACTGGTACCGTTAGGAGGGAGAGAAACACCCCTGACTTGATGAAGCCGTCCTGGGTCTTTGTGTCAACAGCCAAATTGTCTTCTACCTAATATACTGAGTGGTCCACTGGGTCATTTTAAATAACCAGGTGCCACCTATATATGTTTCACCTAAACTCTCAATGTTTGCCAAAGGGACGTAGTAAAAACCTGTAGAGTGTGACGTGCCCCCCGTGTGGCCTCTTCTCACTCACACCGTCCCCTTACCTCTTCCTTTCCCCCTGTGCCCTCTTCCACGGGCTCGGGGACTGTGGGTCCCCATGGTAAGGACTCCTGGGGACGGGCTTCCTTTTGCTGAAGGACTAGGGACCTAGAGGCTGGGGCAGAGGCCCCGGATAAGCTGGGAGGCGCTGGGAGACAAGGCCAGTGTGTTTTCCCTGGGCAACCACAGTGAGGGTCCTGGGCAGGCTGGCCTCACGTAGGGCTCAGGAAGGACTTTGCCAGGGACCTTGGGACAGGGCGACCAGAACTCCTCACGGTCTCTTCAAACTCCCGCCTCAGAAACTGTGCCCTTTCCCCAGAGACCTGAAATAAGCCACCGCACAAACAGATCTTAGGGGTAACAAATGTGATGAAGAGTAAAGCAGCATTGTTCAGAGAGTGGGGAGAAGGGCGGGGAAGAGTCCCCTTGTACCATTGTCATCTGACCGAGGGTGGGTCCTATTCTAGTCACTGAGCTCTTGGTTCCCTCAGAGGTGAGGGGAGGTCTTTGATATAGTGAGGAGCCCACTTTCATTTTTTAGGATTCTGAAGACCCAAATTCATATATGTGTCAAAAGGCCTTCTTGCTCTAGAAGGAGCAAGTTTGTGCAATGTCAGACAGAGGCCAGAGTGGGTCCTGGGGGTGAGGGTGCAGTGGGCCAGCCTGGGAGAAGAAGGGAAGGGGGTCCCTGTCACTGGGAGGGAATCAGAGAGAGGGAAAATCTCCAGCCCGCTCTGAGATTTAGATTCTACACCAGAGCTCATGCAGCAAATCAACTAACCCAACGCTGGATTTTTTGTCTAAGTGATTTCTTTCTTTTTTTTTTTTTTTTAAAAAAAGATTTTATTGGGGAAGGAGAACAGGACTTTATTGGGGAACAGTGTGTCCTTCCAGGACTTTTTTCCAAGTCAAGTTGTCCTTTCAACCTTAGTTGTGGAGGGTGCCATTCAGCTTCAAGTTGTTGTCCTTTCAGTCTTAGTTGTGGAGGGCGCAGCTCAGCTCCAGGTCCAGTTGCTGTTGTTAGTTGCAGGGGGCGCAGCCCACCATCCCTTGCGGGAGTCGAACCGGCAACCTTGTGGTTGAGAGGATGCGCTCCAACCAACTGGGCCATCTGGGAGCTCAGTGGCAGCTCAGCTCAAGGTGCCGTGTTCAATCTTTAGTTGCAGGGGGCAGAGCCCACCATCCCTTGCGGGACTCGAGGAGTTGAACTGGCAGCCTTGTGGTTGAGAGGCCACTGGCCCATGTGGGAATCGAACAGGCAGCCTTCGGAGTTAGGAACATGGAGCTCTAACCGCCTGAGCCACCGGGCCGGCCCTGTAAGTGATTTCTAGCTCACCAGAGTCCTTCACCAGCTTCTGCAGGGATGAATGAGTCTGGTATGTGAGCTGCAGGGGAAGAAAAATGGTCTCTTCTACACTTCTAGGTTTTGTAGCTGGTCTAAGAATTAAATTGACATAACACAGATAACCAGGAGGAAAAAAAATTACGTATGTATGAATGGGAGTTACAATAAGACATGAGACTCAGAAGGCAGCCAGATGATTGATTGACTTATGTGCCAGCCTGGTCTAAGGCAAGAGGTAGGGACTTGGGGCTTCTCGGTAGGGAGGAGGCCGTGTAAGGGAAGTGGAGTGGAAGAAATGTATGGGAAACAAAGGTTGCCTTGCTTTGTAGCTAAGTGTCTCAGGGGAAAGAAAAAAAGTTCTCTCTGGTAGTAGCTGTCTTCCTGGTACAGGTACCCTTTTTAATGGAAATTTCCTTTATAAATGCAGATTTGCCTCCTACTCTGTTTTGAGAGCTTCTTCTGTGTCTGCTCTTTCTCAAAAACAACCAGCTCTGAATAATCCTTATGCCGAAGAGGTATGTTTTGGGGTGGCACATTCAGCTCCCCTTCAATATGCTGGGTAGTCAGGCCTTTAATGAACGTGCTGGTGGCTCCAGAAGCAGGACACACCCCCAGAAATACCAGCCACAGGGGGGCAATGCCAACCGAGTCACTTAGTACAGGGTGGTGTTGAGCCATTCTCCCCACCTGCAGTCGCCAGAGGCCTCCTGGATGAAGAGGGATCTGGGCTGGCCTTAAAGAATGACAGAGTCTAGATGGGTGAGGAGGACGGAAGGGCATTCCAGGCAGGGAACAGCAGGTGCAACGGTGCAGAGGTAGTATTGTAGGAGGGACACAAACTGGGGGAAGAAAGGAATGCAAATGGAGCCAATGGCAGGTGCCTCTATGTTAATGACACATCAGACTTTTCTAGGATATGAACCCATAAAGAAGAGACACGGGCCATCTTCCAAGAGTTGGCACCAACTCAGGCCTGGGCAGTCTGAGCTTTCTCCCTGAGGCCCTCTTTCCGTGCTTTTCGGAAAGCCTTGCCTGATGGCTCTTCTCTGTAACTTGTCCATTTTAACTATTAGCCAAATGATCACAACACTATAGAGCATGATAATGACAATACCTAACATGCCCCTGTGTGCTCGGTTCACCGGCACCATCTCGTGGAATCCTTATGGCAGCGCCCCCTTGAGGCTGGTCCCACTATTATCATGCCACAGCTTACAGACAAGGCGACTGAGGCCCAGAGGGGAAGTGGCCTGTCCAGTCTGAGTCTGTCAGGAGCTTCCAGGCTCCAATCAAACTGTCTTTGGCCAAAGGCAGGGGGTCGGAGAGGCAGCTTCTCTTAAGTCCAGATCTGGGCTGCGGCCGGTCGCCACTGGTCTCCCAGACGCCTGGAGCATGGGGAGGTGAAGTCTGCAGGGGAGGGGGCCTGTGCAGCTGGGGCCCATCAGCGGGGGTCCGTGTGTCTGGAGGGAGAAGGAGCTCAGAGGCAGGACGGGGGATGAAAGGAACAGAGACAGGTCAGGGGCTGGGCCCTGGGAGGAGGGTCCTGCCTGAAAGTGGGGACTTCCGGGTGCAGAAATGGAGGTGGCAAGCCTGGGCTGAGTCCCAGGCCCCTCCTGGGCAGGCCTGGAGCTGTAACGTGGGGTTGATTGTGGGGCTCACCATGCAGAGCGCTGTGGTTAGTTAGCATCACGTGTCCGTGGAGAGGCAGTGCGTGGCTGGCGCTGGGCTCTCAGGAAGTGCCCACATACAGAGGCTGCTGCTGTTGTGACAATGGCTGGTGTCCTGGCTCGCTCTCAGCTCCTCCTCGCCTGGGGCTCTGTCACCACTGCACCTGTGTACTATCCTCTGACGCCCAATGAGGTAGCTACTGTCATTATCCCCATTTTCAGATGAGGAAACTGAGTCCCAGAGAGGTTCCGTGACTTGCCTGGGGTCACACAGCTACTAAATGGGAGAGCCAGGATTCCAGGCCAGTCCTACTGGACCCAGTGCGGTAGCTACCACTGCGATCCATCACCTGTTGCCTGCTGTCCCCCTCTCAGGTCACCTGGAACTGGCAGTTCGCAGAGTCTGGAATTTTCCACCAGGCCGCAGCACTACGCCCTCATGTGAAGAAATGTCATCCTCTTGATGTAAAGACAGGTCAGACCCTCAGTTGCCTGGAACCGCTGGCCCCCAGCTGAGTGCCCTTGGCTGCTTGTCATTCTCCCTACCCTGGAAGCAAAGGAGGCAATGAGCCAGCCACCCCGGAGACCCCTGTCCTTTCCCTCCCGCCAGTCTTGGGATGGGAGAAGGGTTTTTCCCACAGGAAGGATCTGATTGACCACTGGGTGGCCTGGGAAGACCTGGAATTCCAGGCACAGGGCGAGGCCTGGGAAAGCCGCTCTCTTAGGCGTTTTTTGGCTGGTTTCACAGTATCTGCAAGCCTCCCCACTTGCTGTGCCGTCTGGCTGTAAATTAAATACCATGGAGGGGGTGGGATTCCCTTCTCCCAAAGTTTCCCGTGTCACCAGCATAACACAGTTACGTTTGAACCTGGGTTCCAGTCCTGGCTGCACCCTGACCAGCTGTGGGATCTGTGGTGATACTGAATATGATGAACCTGTCTGAGCCTCAGTTTCCTCATCTGCAAAGTGGGAATAATAGGAGCACATTTCTCATAGGATTGTCAGCAAGCATCCGTGAAATACGTCTGAAGGCCTTTCGTCAACGGAAGCCGTTCATATTACTGTTATTACCCAGTTCTCCCCACCCCAGAGTCACTGCCCTTTCATTTGGTCCAATTTTGCTCCAGCGCTATGGCTCTGAGCTTTCATTTCTCACCACTTTGGCCATTGGCAAGACTGAACGCAAGATCTTGGGCTGAATCCAAGACAGAAATACTGGAGTTCGGAGCCCCTGCTGAACCAGTCTTCTGTGTTAACTAACATGGCTTCTGCCCTGCCTACAGGTGCCACTCGAGGTGCCAAGAGGACACTGCACATCCTTTTACCGTGATTCTAGGGCATTTTCTAACAAGCCTGCCAACTGATTCTCAGAGGAGTTATAACTTCCTCTGACTTTCTAATCCCCATCAGTTAGGTATCAAAATGGTTCTGTGAAGTCGGAGGCTAATTTGTAGACGACTGACAAGGTACAAAGATTTTCTTTTCCGCCAGGTACAAAGTAACCTCAAAAATAATCCCAGTGTCGCATGTACTTTAGCGATCTATGTTGGCAATCCTTCTTTCACGACGACGTACAACCCCAGTCTTCTTCATATGCTCTTTGAGCCAACTTTGTCACTCTGCTGAGTCCCTTGCTCATGAACTTGGCCACGTAACACTATTTCTTGGTAGGAGAAGTATGCTTTTATCATCTTGAAAATTTTGTTCTCATATACGTAATCTGAAAGATAGGACAGAACCCAAATGTCTGGTTACATAGGGCATTGGCTAAATGGATAATGGTATACTGCGCCTGGTACAATGGCTTATAAAGCAGCCACTAAAAAACCAGGTCATAGCAAACCCTTTAATGACATTTGTAAGTAAAAAAGCAGACTCCAAAACTATAGGCTCAGGATGATGTCATTTGTGCTAAAAACAAGGTGCTATGAACTGAATATTTGTGTCTCCCCTAAATTCATGTGTTGCAACCTAACCCCCAAGGGGATGGTACTAGGAGGTGAGACCTTTGGGAGGTGAGTAGGTCATGAGGGTGGGGCCCTCGTGAATGGGATTATAAAGGGCCTCCAGAGAGCTCCCTCGGCCCTTCTGCCACGAGCAGACACAGTGAGACAAAGGCTGTCTCTGAACCAGGAAGCAGCCCTTTCCAGACACCGAGTCTACTGGGAGCGTGACCTTGGACTTCCAGCCTCCAGAACTGTGAGAAATAAACGTCTGTTGTATATAAGCCGCACAGTTTATAGTGTTTTTGTTATAGGAGCCTGAACAGACTAAGACACAAGGCAAAAGCAGAGGCCTGAAGTTCTATAGTCACCAAGATAATAACAGTGGTCACCCTGGGAAACGGGCTTAAGGAATATTTCACATTTTCATCATGTGTTCTAAGTTTCTGTAATGAACATGTCTCGTTCTGATGGCAAGAAAAATATTTTTGTTTAAAAACGTGTTTGTTAAGTTCTTTTCAGAACTGTATGTCGATAGCCCTGACTATGCTACATTACTCTTTTTAGGTTTCTGTGTTTTTTAATTTCATTGTTTTGAATTTAAATACAGCAAAACTGACTATTTGGGGGGTAAAGAATTTTAACCTATGTATACACGTGTTCAACCACCATTACCCTCAGTAGACAGTCCCGTCACCTCAGAAAAATCCCTTTCTGCTATTCCTTTATAGTCACACTTTCCCCTCCTAACCCGCAGCAACCACTCATCTGTTCTTGTCACTAGATCACTATGGTTTTCTTTTTCAGAATGAAAAAATGAGAAACCACTATGGTGTTTTTTTTTCCACTCAGTGTTGGGGGAGACCATTGAGAGGATGTGACCACCAGTGGACCCTCGAGCTGGGCCCAGGCCTTTGGAGCCTCCTCACCTCTCCTGTCCTTGAAGGTTTGCTCTGCCCACCGTTCCCACAGTGGGAGCCGTTGTCAAGCTCGCAGCCCCGAGAGAGCACTGTGGTGTGAGACCACCTGGACTGAACACGTGACTGAGCCCCATGAAGGCCTCTATCAACTTTAAGATTCTGGCGGGAGCGTGTGGAGAGCTACTCGTCTTGTAGCGCCCAAGACGAGCCCCGTAAGGAAGTTTCCTCCGTGGCTTATTAAACCTGCCACCTACCAATCGGGAGTGGCTGCCTCTTTCTTCGGTCTCTCCTTGCTCTCCGTGTACAGGGGCCAGTTTGCGAACCAACACAGACAGTGGACAGGGCTGTGACAGAGAAGGGGGGCTTTGTGGGGTGGTGTCAAGGCCACAGGGGAGGCAGAGAGGCTATACTGGGCCAGTTTCAGATTGCACCTGGCAAGCTCTCAGGTGTGCTAACCATCATGCAGTGTGCAACTTTCTGAGGCTGGCTTTCAGCCTAAGGCCTTTAAAATCCCTGTAGGTTGTTGCTTTCATCAGCGGTCATTCCTCTCTGTCATAGCATGGTACGACTGCACTGTGGTTTGTTTCTCCACTCACCTGTTGAAGGACATTGGGGCTCATTTCCAGTTTGGGGTGCTTATGAATAGAGCTGCTGTCAACATTTACGTGTAAGTTCTTGTCTGGACATACATGTTCGTCTCCCGAAGGTAAATACCGAGGAGTGGGACGGTTGGGTCATATGGCAAGTGTATATTTAACTTTATAAAGAACCGCCGAACTGTTTTTTCTGAGTGGCCCTACCTACCGTTTTGCGTTTCCACCCGCACTGAGAGAGTGTTCCGTCTTCTCCACATCCTCACAGCGTTGAGTATTATCAGGTGTTTTTTCCACGTGGCAGTAGGTAGTGCCTCTCACGGCTGCTCACGTGTGCATTTCCCCGATGGCGAATGACACAGGACACACTGCACACTGGCCTTCCAGATGTCCTCATGGGAGTGTTTGTTTTCTCACTGTTGGGTTTGGACAGTTCTGTATCTGTTCTGGATACAAGGCCTTTGTCGAATGGGTATTTGCCAAGATATTCTCACAGTCTGTAGCTTGTCTTTTCATTCTCTTTACAACGTCTTTCACAAAGCAAACAGTTTTAATTTTGATGAATTTCAGTTTGTCAGTTTTTTCTTTTATGAGTTGTGTTTTGGGTGGCACGGCTAAGGACTCGTTGCCTATCCCTGGATCATGAATATCTTCTACTTTTTTTTCCTAAAAGTTTCGTAGTTTTATGTTTTTTCATATTTAGATCTGT
The DNA here is from genome assembly GCF_004115265.2 of Rhinolophus ferrumequinum. NCBI lineage: Eukaryota > Metazoa > Chordata > Mammalia > Chiroptera > Rhinolophidae > Rhinolophus > Rhinolophus ferrumequinum. The sequence continues at coordinate 78,532,829 of NC_046295.1, forward strand.
GACCCATTTGAGTTGATTTTTATATAAGGTGAGAGGATTAGGTCCAGGTTCCTTTTTAATTGTTGTTGGTTTTTGCATATGTATATCCAGTTGTTCCAAGACCATTAGTTGAAAAGATTATCCTTTCCCCATTGAATTGCCTTTGCACCTTTGTCAAAAATCAACTGGCCATAATTATTTGTGTCTACGTATTTCTGGACTTTCTGTTCTGTCCCATTGATCTATGTAGCTGTTTCTACACCAGTACCACACTGTCTTGATTGATAACTGATGCTGTGTAGTAAGTCTTAAAATTCAGTAGCATGATTTCTCCCACTTTATTCTTTTTTTTTTTTTTTTACCAAATTGTGTCGGCTGTTGTAAGCTCCTTTGCCTCTCAGTATAAATTTTAGGATCGGTTTGTTTATACCTTAAAGCCTGCTGGGATTCGGATTGGAATTGAATTAAATTCTCAGATCAATCTAGGAGAATTGACATCTTTGTTGTGTTTTCCAAACTGTAAACCAGCATATCTTTCCATTTCTTTAGGTTTTCTTTGTTTCCTGTCAACAGTACTTTGTAGTTTTTCCATGTATGGATCCTGAGGGTGTTTTGTTAGATTTATACCTAAGTACCTCATTTTGGGGAGCTACTGTAAAATGGTATTATTAATATTAATTTTTTTGTTTTTTAATTTCCAATTGTTCGTTACTATGTAGGAATAAAATGGATTTTTGTGTGTTGACTTATGTGCGGCCACCTTGGTAAACTCACATACTAGTTCTGAGATTTTGGGGGGTAAATTCACTGGAACTTTCTATTGTGCCAATTATCTCATCTGAAAAGAGAGACGGTTTTATTTCTTGCTTTCCAATCAGTGTGGCCCTCTTTCTTCTTGTCTTAGTTCACTGATTAGGACCTTCTAATCTGATTTGCAAAGGGGTGGACATCTTTTCCTTGTTCCCAATCTTAGGGGGAAAGTATTCAGTTTCTCACCATCAAGTACAATGTTTGCTGTCGCTTCTTTTTTATAGGTGCCATTTATGAGGTTGAATGAATTCCCCTCCATTCCTATTTGCTGAGGGTTTTTTCGTGAACGGATAGTGAATTCTCCCTAATTCTCTCTCTGAATCAATTGCTACGATCATGTGGCTTTTCTTTAGGTCATTCACATGGTGGATCATCACACTGATTACTTTCGAATATTGAAATAGCCTTGCATTCCTGGGACAAACCCCACTTGGTCTTGGTGTATTATTCCTTTTGTATGTTTCTAAATTTGGGTTGCTACTATTTTGTTGAGGATTTTTTGCGTCTATGTTCATGAGAAATATTGGTCTGTGGCTTTCTTTCATTGTACGTCTTTATCTGGTTTTGGTATCAGGGTAATTAATACTGGTCTCATAAAATGAGTACAGGGTGTTCCCTTCTTTGTATTGGGTAGAATTCTGTCCCCCTTTATATACTTGGTATAATTCACCAGTAAATTGTCTGGGCCAAGCGGTCTTCCTTTTAGGAATGTTTTAAACTATAAATTCAATTTCTTATTATATAGGAAGAGTGAGGTTATCTATTTCATCTTGGATGAGTTTTGGTACTTTGTAGTTTTTGGAGGAATTTGTCCATTTCTCAGAATTATTGGGTTTATGTGCCTAGAGTCGTTCTGATCATTCCCCTTCTATCCCTATAATGTCTATATGGTCTGTAGTGTTATCCTTTTCATTCCTGATGTTGGTAATTTTTCTCTGCCAGTCTTGCTAGAAGGTTATTAATTTTAATTACATTTTCAAAGAACCAGCTTTTGGTTTCACTGATTTTCTCTATATTTTTTCTGATTTCAACTTCATCGATTTCAGCTCTTATTTTTGTTTTCTTCCATATGGTTTGGATTTTATTTTTATCTTCGTTTTCTATTTTCTTAAAGTAGAAGCCTAGGTTATTAACTTGAGACCTTTCTTCTTTTCTAATATGAGCATTAATTGCTATAAACTTTCCCCTAAGCACCACTTCACCCGCATCCCAAATATTTTGATACATTGTCTTTGTATCTTCCTTATTGATTTCTAGTTGAATTCCACTATGGTCAGAGAACATACTTAGTATATTTTAATTTTTAAAAATCTGTTAAGATTTGTTATGACCCAGATATAGTCTGTCTTGCTGACTGTTCCAGTTGTAATAGAAAAGAATGTGTATTCTGATATTGTTGAGTGGACTGTTCTGTAAATGTCTGATTCTCTATTATTGACTAGTTTTGTTAATGACCGAGAGAAGCTGAATCACCATACTGTAGGAGTTGGTCAAATAGGAGACAAAATGACACTTGTGAAGGACAAGATGTCTTCATCAGCAAGAGGCTGAGTCCTCACAGCTGCACTGGTGTCATTCATTGCACCGTCTTGGGACGCAGACACATAAGGGTTTGAATCTCACCAGTCCCCCTGCTCCCTAAGGGGGAGTTCATGGTTAAAGGTTGAATTTCAGACACCACCAATGTACATCCAAACACATAGAAGCCTGGAACTTATTTAGCATTTTAAGAAGGGCTCATTGCTGGTGGAAGGAGAAAGTAACCGATGTGGAAGGGAGAGGAGAGCTGGAGTGAGAAATGTGAGAGGAGAGCTGTGAGGGTGAGAGGCTTTCGGGGGAGACCTGTCGAAAGGGAATATTAGGAAATTGAATGGAGTATCGTGAGGTGTAATTCCCCAAGAGTCTTCAGTGGAGACCGACTTGACTCTGATGTCTTTGATCACTCTTGTGTTTCTTTCAGCTGTGACGTCTTGCCGAGCTGGGCCTGAAGGTAGGACAGAGGCCAAGCTGTCATGTTCAGTGCATTAATGTGGGGGACACCCTTCAGGAGCTGTGGGGAATAGGTTTTCTCTCTTTCAAGTCCCTAAGGCACAGAGCTGCTCCCCACACCAGCCCGTGAGACTTGGCAAGAAAGCTACAAGTTGGAATTCACAAAACTCCTTAATTACGAAAGTACTATATTTAAAGTGAATCGCTTTCTCCAAGACCAGGTTGTCAATTCCCTCGCTGAGCACAGTTTTCTGGTTATAATCAAAAGATGTATTTTTCCCTTTTTCAAGTTCATAGAGCTAGGAGGAACCACTTGGGGTGGGGCCTTAATCGGAGATGTTTGGAAAAAAGGGGGGAACGACCTATCCCAAATCCTGATATCCTCCTTCTCCCATCCCTCCTCTCCCCAACCCCCTGAGCTCTAAATGGGAAGGAGATATTAGGACCAAGATAATAACAGCTTGTTGCACCCAGCAATTATTGAGTGCTTGCTAGATGCCAATCATTTCACATACAGTGAAAGTGCCTAGGCCAGGACCTGGCATTTAAACAATGCTCATAAGTGTTTGTTGACTGACTAATACTGACCTGCTCTGCCGATGGTATTACGATGCTCAGGGATTTTGCTCCTTTTAACCATTAGTCAGTCGCCATTTCAAGAGAAAGGCCCATGAAGCCATTTCCTGAATAAAGCAACATTTCTCCACCTTCAGTATTTAGGACTTTTGGTATAAATGGTGAAAACCTAACCCCAATGAGCCTAAATAAGAAAAGGAAACTTATAATCACACCACAGAAAGTATGGGGGGAGAAGGGTCTCAAAGGATGTCAGGCTTCTCTCTCTCTGCTTCTTGTCTCTGCTGGCTTCGTACTTGCCTACTGCAGGTGGTCTCCTCCCTGGGGGTGGCACACGTGGCTGCTGGTGTCCCCCTATTCATAGCCTTTGGGTCCCTTCACCCCAGAAGCAAGAGAGACTCTTCCCCAGTAAAAACATCCCAGGGAAGGACGTTTGGCTCTGCTTGGGTCACATGACCATCTCTAGACCAATCGCTTTCGCTGATGAGATGGGACGGCATGATTAGTTCAGCTTGGGTCACATGACCATTTTTTGGGTGGAGGAAGTCTTGTTGGAATCCGTTACCAGAAGGAACAGAGCAGCATTCTTAATCGTAGGCAACAGAAGCTAACCTTTGCAGATTTAAGCAGCTCTACTGGGTGCTCACACGTGAGCTTGAGAATTATGCTTGGTGACAACCAGGTGGACGCAAGCCCCCAAAGCCATCACAGCCCTAGTCTGATGACAAGAGGCTGTGGCTGGCACCATTTGATCTTTCTGCCACTGCCGCCAAGGGCATTGGCCCCAAAGGCCAGCACGAGTATATTGAGGAGCAGAGCCCACGACACACCCGTGCCTCAGCTGCAAGGGGGCACAGGAAATTGGGTAACTGGCACTTTAGCATTTTGGGTGGCCCACACTCAGCAAATGTACACGACAGGGTATAATTTGTACAATTTGTACAACCACCACTAACTGCTATGTTCCTGCGATGTAGGCCTGTTTCTATTAAATGTCAAACGAGAAGTAATCAGATCTCCTCTTATAACGGAGTCCACCCCATAAATCTTGGCATTTGGCAAGCAGCGCCTCTTTATGTTAAGGTCACGGCCTGATGGCTGGGCTGGGGAGCATCATTTTTCTCTTTCAGATTTTCCAAATGGGGTTTCTTGGGAAGCAGCTCCAAGCACCATTAATTTAAACATCGTTAATTCCTTTTGCAATTCTCTGCTTTAATCAAAGGTCAGCCGTCACGATGCCCTTGTCAGGCTTGATCTGTTTCCTGGATTCACGTCCTCTTGGTGGCACTGGATCCTTCTGTGGAGATATCCTGAGAGGAAATTGAATTGGCAGGAAGTTAAAGGAAACTAGGAGGTGGAAGAATCCATCACCCCCACTGCAGGGGGCACTCAGCCTCACTCAGAGGCAGAGGGAGGCCCCAACTGGCCTCCCCAGATCCCTTGGTCATTGGGAATGCCTTACTCTGGTTTTGCACCCACCCTCCTCTGGCAGCCGCGTCTTGCCTTTTTGTAGTGAAATACGCATAACGTAATATCCACCATTTAAATTATTTTAACGTGTGCAATTCAGTGACGTTTAGTACATTCACAATGTTGTGCACCCATCATCTCTATCTAGTTCCAGAACGTTTTTATCACCCAAAAGGAAACCCTGTACCCACTAAGCACTCACTCCCCACTCCTTCCTACCCCCCAGCCATAAGCAACCACTAATCTGCTTTCTATCTCTATGGATTTGCCTGTTTCATATTCTGGGTCTTTCCAGATCCATTATGTGGCCTTTTGTGTCCGGCTTCTTTCACTTAGCATAATGCTTTTAAGGTTCATCCATGTTGTAGCAGGTGTCATTCCTTTCTATGGCTGAATAATATTCTATTGTATGGATAGACCACAGTTTGTTCATCCATCATCTGTGATGGACATTTAGGTTGTTTCCACCTTTTAGCCGTTGTGAATAATGCTGCTGTGAACCTTGGTGTAAAAGTTTTTGTTTGAATACCTGTTTTCAATTCTTGGGGGTATATACCTGGGAGTGGAATTGCTGGACTGTACAGTAATTCTGTTTAATTTTTGAGGAACCACCAAACTATTGTTCACGGCAGCTGCCCCATCTTCCGTTCCCACTGCCCTTCTCTTCTTGACCTGGCTTCTCTAAATGCTTCATGGTGGTTTTTCTTGGCTGTCATGCTTCCCTTCCATTACCTTGGAGACAGGCTCTCAGAATCGTCTGGTTAACAAGAGCCAGTCTGCTGAACAGTCCAAGCTAATGTACTGATAGGAGAGGGCTAGGGACGTCTTACCTGCATCTCAGGGGCTTCTGGAGTGAGTCCTTTCATCTTTGCCACTTAACACAGAGGAAGTGGTGCCCCATAGGAGGGGAACCAGAGCTGGGACCGGAGGGGTCTTGATTCGGGGGCACATGGGCCTTCTATTCGAGGGCACTGGCTCTAATGACCCTGTCCCCAAGACAAAGACTGTCCAGTTCTGACCATGTTCTTCAAACACCTGGGAAACATTATTCAGGTAACAGGAGAGTGTAAATTAAGCTGACTTACTAAAGGAACTAGGACAGTGCTTGTGGTATTTTAATTGTACTGATTACATTTGTGGGTTTACAAAACAATGACTAAAAGGGCTTGGATTTTCTTGTTCTGTCCATCCATTCACACAACCCTTAGTTACTGAGCTCCTACTATGTGCCAGGTGCTGGGCTAGGGTGTGGGGATATGAACGAGACTGAGTCAAGTGTGGTCTCTGTCCTTTGGGGACTCTTTCTCATGGTTCACTTTCTGCAGTGGACAATCACAGCTCTTTCCTCAGGTACCTCGGCATCTGCTTTGGGGGTTGGATTCCGAAGTCAACACATAAGAAATCTAGGTATAGAAAAAAATGTTTGACAATCTCTTCAACTACACATGAGGAGAACTGTGCTTGGTTTTTTGTTCACTGCCGGAGTAGAAACAGGGGTGTAAAGCTGTACACCACATGAGGGAAACACGAAAGGATAGGCATGTCTTGGCAAGAATGCTTTTGGCTGCAGGTGACAGAGAACGCACCGCACCTGGCTACAGTATGAAGGAAAATGCATTATCGCGCATGACGAGAAAGCCATCGCAGGGCAGCTCCAAAAGCTCTCTTCTCTTTCAGCTTCTCTCCTCGTCAGGCTGGCTTTGTCGTGGTTTTGGGCTGCAAAGTTCCAGAGATCCTATGCAGCCACATCAAGTGAAAGAAGAAGAGCTCTTTCTTCCGTGTGCCTCTTTTTCTAGAGGCTTTAGAGTTTAGCTTTTACACTTAGGCCTATGAATGAATCATCTCAAATTAATTTCTGGGTATGGTGTGAGGTAGAGAGCCAGGTTCACTGTTTTTCCATATAGGTAGCCAGTTGTTCCAACAGCATTAGCTAAAAAAGACTTTTCTTTCCCCATTGGTACCTTTGTCAAGAATCAATTGCTCATGTATGTGCAGATCTATTTCTAGACTCTCCTTCCTGTTCTAGAGGCCTGTTCATCTTTCTTTATGCCTATACCACACCGTTATAGTTACTGTTGCTTTAGAGTAAGACTTCAAATCAGGGCATGGCAGTCCTCTGACTTTGTTCTTTTGTGTCTCTTCGGGAGATACACTAGCACACGTTCCTTCATGTCCCATGGGCCAGAACTGCGTCAAGGGCCCATTCCCTACCCACAAGTGTCACCTGGCCCATCAGAACTAACCTTGGAGAGGGGAAAGAGTCACCCTTCCTCAAGTCATATGGAATACGAGTGACACCTGAACCAGAAAGCGGGGGCAAAGCCATGCTCTCCAGGAAGCAGGGGGAAGGTCTTTAGGGTAAGAAGCCACCAAGGTCTTCCAAAATGTACAAAGCGGTTCAGTGGAAGTTTTAATGAGAGAGAAAGAGAGAACAGACAGTAAACTTGGATATTCTTGTCAGTCACCGGTAAGAATGATAAAGGTGACATTGTGGCCATAAATGACAACAAGGCTTAGTATACAGCACAGTGAGCTATGACCCCTGCTAATGAGGTCAGCCCCTTCTCCACTGAACACAGCCTCAGGGGCTCAGTGACACAAGAGCTCCATCCGAGGTGCAGTGGGCCAGGTCTGGGGGTGGGGAGAGAGTCTTAGCTGCTGGATCTGGTTGAGCTCGTTGAATTGTTTGCTTTCGAAAACATGGGAAGGGCAGCCGTTCCTGTGTCTCTTGAGCTGCTCAACTATTCCTTGGCACGGTCTCAAACCATTCCTTATGGTACATGTGATTTGGAGGCTGGTTCCATCGAGGGATTGGCTTCAGCAGTAAATCACTCAAGTGCCTGGCTGCTCGGAGCTCTGGCAGTTACGCTAACTTCTGGCCCCTTCCCGTTATCCTCAGTAGCTCATCCTCCAGAGTTGTTTGTCAGTTCCTTTGAATCCCTGCTCTTCCCGTCCCCCAGGGCCCTTACTTAATTCTTCAATTCCTTCCTAGAGGAGAGAAACAGGCTTTGAGACTGGTTCTACTTCTCAGGCCCTGGAGTGTGCCCATGGATGGATGGGCAGACTTACCTGCTACCTACATGGTTGTCTGTCTCTCTCTCCTCTCATTTCGCCCGGCAGTTTGGTTAAATATGGGTAGGAGATCAGTTTTCAGCATTTCAAAGGTGCGAAATGTCTGAAAGTTGAATCCGAGTCCAGCCTGAGGTGCTGCTCTCCAAGCTCCACATTTGTTCTAGAAGTTCTGCCGCTGGGAAGCCAGTACCCACCTCCCCCCGACGTGTCTGAGGCAGCGTGGAGTGGTGGAGCGGATCACAGGCTCTGCAGAAAGGCAGATGCAGAGTCCAGCCTGGACACAGGACTGCACTTCTCTGCCTCAGTTTCCTCGCCTGTCATGTGAAGAGTGACTATTGACCTTAGCAGCTGTTCGAGGGGAGCAAATGGGAAAGTGTTCAGCGGTGAGGCTGGCACTCAGGAAGGACTAGGCCAAAGCTCTCCACCATCAGTATTTTTACTCTTTCCAAGGAACTGAGCGCATTCCCTCAGGAAGAGGGCTGGGTGGCACGAGGTGGGGGATGTTTGTTAGAAGCGCAGAGGGTCCAATATGGCTGAGACCAGGATGCATGTAGGGAGTGGGGCATAAGGAAGGGTAAGAAAGGCCCACGGGCTGGGAGGAGCCCCCTTTTATTTGACCAGCAAAGTATCCAGAGCCCTGGGTCCTGATCCAGCTCCTCAGCTGGTCTCAGATCCCCAGTGTAGACACAGCGGACAGGCGGGATTTCCAAGCCAAGGCTGTGAACGGTGGTGTGAATAACACGGCATGACCCGCCCAGGCCCACGGTGTTCTTTATAGCAAACATGTGGCATGTTAGGAAACAAACAACTCCACTGAGACTGCTCCTTCTGGAAATAGCGAAGCAATGTGAATTATTTTGAATTAAAAAAATGCGGCTCCCAGGCGGCCTGGAAAGTCAAGGTGGTGGGATGGAGATTGACTGATGAGGTTTGGTTGTGTTTTCTCTGTGCCTTCTGCACTCGTGCTCGGTGCTACCACGGTTACATTCTTGGGGAGCCCTGAGCACCAGGAGAGGCCCACACTTGGGGCAGCACCCCTGGCCACCCTGGATGGGATGAGGGTGCCCTTCCATGCAGCTGGGGGAGGCTTTGTCATGATGAGCTCAGATGGTCTCTCACATCCTGTCTGTGTCTCCAAGGGACCTCTGGTCGTGGTTCTAGAATGGTGCGGCTGCAAGAACCATCGGAGTTTATCTTGTTAGCCCCCGTCATCTCAAATAATTCTACAAATGGGGAAACTAAGGGCCAGAGAGGGGAGGGCTTTGCTCAAGCTCACAAGGCTATTTCAGGACTCAAATCCATGATCAACCTGCCTTCAGGATCAGCCCGAGGAGAAGCATCCCGCTTTCTTTGGGGCCAGCTCTGCTCTTACGGCCTCAGGTAGTAGGTTTGTGGCTTCTTGGTGTCTACGAGATTTACCCTCTGAACTTCTGCCACTGTGACCTTTCTGAAATTCAATAGCTCCTCGGTGTTTCTTGAGAAATCCCACACCTTTCACAAGACATTTATGGTCCTTCAAGATCTGGCGTATGCCCTCTCCTGTGCCATCACCCTCCAGTTGCACGGCACTAGTAGTAGGTCACTGGTGTCTCTGTGCCTTTGCACATGCTGTTCCTGCTCCTCACATGCCCTTCCCCTGTCGTTCGTGAAGGTTTCTCAGGCTCACTCCATGGCCTCCTCTGACCCGTTAGGCTCAGACACTCCTTCCTCTGAGCTCCCAGAGCTCTTGGTAATTCCTCTATTAGCACTTATGTCATTGACTTAGAATTGTTTGTTTACGTGTGTCTTCTCCCCAGGGTAGAAAGCATTTCTTGCACATCTGTATGCCCTCGTCCCCCCACATTGCCTAGCAGAGTGCCTGACACCCAGCTTAAGCTCCGCTAACGTTTGTGGAGTGAATGACTGAAGGACTTGTTTGTCCCTGAAGGTCCCCTGTACTGTGCCTGAAATGTCACCGTCTGTGACCCCTGCCTGGTTCCTGGCTCCTGTTCACCCTTGCATTCCACAGCTGGGGCTTCTCTTCTCTCTCCAACAGCTGGCCCAGCCCTGCCCAAGCCCTGGGGCCAATCACAGCCTTAGCCCAGGGAGATTTAAAGAGCCAGTGTCCACAAGTACAGGTGATTGAACTTCGCATGAGATTGGCCGTGAGTTCTACTCTCACCTGGCTGAGTACTTGGCTTTCTCCTTATCCCAGGAGACAGGCAGTTCCACAGACCATTTCCTCCGGACCCCAGCCCTCCTTCCACACGAGTCTTGCCCTGGTCTAGAACAGAATCCCTGAGGATGTGTGCGCCCCCGCTCCCTGCCCAAATGCCCAAGGCCTAGCTACCAGGCCTCTTGGACACCTGCTGACCCATTCATGTGGCAATCCTTCCTTGGGCACCTACCATGTGCCAAGCACCGGGTCTCTGCTGCCCCAGAGCTTACAGTTGGGGTGGGAGTGGGAGCCCTAAAGAGATGACAATGGTGATCATGTGATCAGCGCTAGGACGAGGGGTCAGAAAAGAGGCTGTGGGGTCAGGTAAGGTGGCGAAGCCGCCCCAGAGGTGAGGTGAGAGCTGAGACTGAAGGGGAGGGAAGAGGTATGAGGTGGGGGCCTTCTTCCTGGTTGGGGCTCTGGAGGGGCAGGGGCTGGAGAAGTCTCCTCCCTCACCTCCAATCACAGACCCAGAGTCCACAGCTATGTTCGTGGGGTCCTGGGAGCCTGGTCTTCTCAGAGGAGGGACTGACAAGGCGGGGCAAGCTGCCCTCTTTTCCATGGTTCTCAAAACCAGGCGGGCCCACAAAAGCTTCTTTATTCATGCAGGCATCATTTGGTGAAGTCCCCACCATGTGCCAGGGCCTGGGCTGGGAACTAGGGGCTGACTGGGGGAACCAAGACAAAGTCCTGTCCTCAAGGGGCTCATAGCCAATGGTGAGAGAGGCCTATGTAGAAATAAGCCATGAGAGCACAGCCTGAGAGGAGCAATGATGGCGGAAGGGAGCTTTGTTAGGGTGGGGACGGCTAAACCCAACCCAGGCAGCATCAACAGAACCTTCACACACAGTTCATGGGACCTAATGAGGTAGGTGGGCAGAGGGGCATTCCCCATCTTCTGGAGTCATCAGATGACCTGCGACAATGTCTTACAGCACTTAGGGGAGGCAGCAGAGGCCAGGGGCTTTGGGATCTTTCTAGATCTGGCTTCTATTCCTGTCTCTATCACTTGAGAGCTGAGTGACTTTAGGCAAATGACTTCCCCTGTTTGTAAATGACAGCCTCAGTTTGCTCACCTGTAAAATGGGTTTAGTGTTAGTGACTCCTTCTAGGGCTGCAACGAGTATTGGAGGAAATGACAACGATGTGAAAACGCTTAGCACACAGGTGCTCAACATAGCAGCGCTTGATTTAGTAACAGTAATAACTACAACTGGGAAGCACAGATCCCTGTGGAAAGAAAAGGAGTTGGAATTCGTGTGTGTGGGGAGGCTGGGGGATTTAGGGAGCTGGTGGAGGGAGCCACAAAAGCCAGGGCCCCACTGTGGCCAAGCCTCAGGGTCAGTGGCCAACGCGTTTCCCCTTCCCTCTCCCGCCCCAGCTGCAGTGCGCGCGCGCGCCGAGCAGGCACAGGTGTCCGCAGCATCCCGTGCGTCCCCATTCCTCACCGCCTTGGCCGCGGCCTCAGCTCCCTTCTGCCGTCCGCCCCGCGTCCTCCCCTAACCTCGGGTCTGGACGGGCGAGCCGCGGGGCCAGAAAAGTTTGAGTCACAGTGGGGGGAGCGGAGGAGGCGGGGCCCGTGACCCTGAACGGGGTGGGCTCTAGGACCCGCCTCGGGCTCCCAGCAGGGGGACCCCGCCGCGAGCCCCTGTCCGGAGCGCGCCGGCCGCTGCCCGACGGAGCGAAGCGCGGCGCTGCAGCTGCGTGCTGGGTGGCCGCTGGGCGCTCGGGACGGTCGCGCACGCCGCGACCTGCGCCTGCACCGCAGCGGCTGAAGCCAGTCGGCGGCGCTCAGCATGAGGTCCCGGGAGCTGCTCCTGCGGTTGCTGCTGGCGGTCTCCGCGGCGGCGGCGGCCGGCGAGCCGGATACGGCGCTGCCCCGGACCGCGGGGGACGCCACCCTGGCCATCGTCTTCGACGTCACCGGCTCCATGTGGGACGACCTGATGCAGGTGATGGACGGCGCCTCGCGCATTCTGGAGCGCAGCCTGAGCCGCCGCGGCCAGGCCATCGTCAACTACGCGCTCGTGCCCTTCCACGACCCAGGTAGCGTCCCCCGCGGCCCCGCTGGGCGCCCCGTCGCAGCGCTCTCGGGCCCGGCCGCCCGCGATTGCGCCCCGGGCTCACCTGGACGCCCCGGGGCTGCGCGGCGGCCGGGCGGGGGCGCCTTCTCGACGCGTTCGCGCTGCCGGACCCCAGACACCTGGGCAGGCCCGGCGGCCGCCCTTCCCTCCCCGGGAACCTGCTCTCCTCCTGGCCCGCGCCGCTCCCCTTGCCTTGTCAGGTGAGTGACGGAGAGTTGGGTTCAAATGCCCTGCAGTCACCTCCAGGCTGTGCGACTTCAGCAAGCGACCTCACCTTCTTAAGTCTCCCCTTCCCAGGTTATGAAACGGGCTGAGAACTGCCTCCCAAACTTGCTGAGACGTTGAAATGAGGCATCGTGTCCAGGGCCTGACACGCGTGAGCCTTTGAGGGGTTCGCATTTTGACTTTTTCTTAATTCTTAGAACTCGCTCTCAGCCTGGGCTTCAGAGGCCGAAAGAGCCCGCAAAGGCAGACGAACTCACCCCTGCCGCGTCTTGCCCCCTCACTTCTGCTCCCTAGGAAAACAGCAGATCCCGGAGTCAGCCAGGTTGCCTCCACCTGCTCTGTTCTCACTGCCGCCCCCCACCCCACCCCCCGCGCCCCGAGCCTCACACTTCTCCCCAGCAGGCAGCACCTCCTCCCCTGCAACCCCCAACTTTTCAGCTCTGTATTAGAGGCATACGCTGGAAAGGGGTTCCTGGGAGACCCCATTGTGGGGAGTTTTGGACAAACAGCTGCTGAGTATGACTCCTGAGCTGCTGAGTAGCAGTACATTTTCTCTAACATGGTTTAATGACAAAATTCAGAGTTATAGCACAGTGAACATCTTGTGGTCTGTTTCTGTCCGTGGTCTAGAACTTTTGATTACTATTTTACTCGGCTTTATCATATATCTTGCCATCTCTCCACCTTTCTATCCAGAAGGATAGCTTTATAAAGCCCAAAAAGGAAATAAAAATGGCAGATTCCTTGCCAAATCGTACAGACAGGTGTTCTTTGCTGAGGAAATGCAGTGGCCCAAGGCTGTATGAGATGGTCGGTCCTTTTAGAGGAATTTGTCTTTATTCATCACGACTGCATCACAGATGTTTAAAAGTGGGCATCGGTGGGTGTGACACTCCCAGGCGGTCCTCAAGCTGAGTCTGGAGATCCTTCAGCTTCCAGGAGGTCTGGGTTCCTTAGCGCTCTGCAGCTCAAAGCCCAGAAGCCAGGGGTCTACAAAAAGATTTCTGGGAACATCAAAAAGACAGTTCCCACCTTAGGGTCGGGGCTCAGCAAGGTTGGGGGTGTTGTGAAGCCAGGGGGTGTGAGGTCTGCCCCAGGGCTTCAGCTGAAACATTGGCATCCCTTTTCTCCCTCCAACTCTCTCCGTTTCTGGATGATTCTTGGACTTCCAGCGACATCACACTGAGAGAGCCTAGAAACCATCTAATCTACCCTCTCCTCTTACAACTGGAGAAACTGAGGCTCAGGACATGGATGGGACTTACCCAGGGCCACCTGCCAGGGTGATGTAATTTCTGATTCATAACCCGTATTTGTTTCTAAAATGCTTGGCTGCAGTTGCAGGGCAGCATAGCAGCCTGTTGGAACCAGACGTCGTGTCCTGGGGCCCAAGCTGGGGCACCTGAGGGTAGTCTTCATCGTCCCCTTTCTGGCCATCAGCTTCCAAAAGCCCTCTTTCCAGCCCCCAACCTCTCCTGTCCTCTCTGGGCGCTGAACAAGTGTGCTTAACTTTCACTCCATCCTCTAGGAAACAAAAACCCTGATCCTCCTCCCCATTTCCCTACAGACACCCCCAAGTCCGGGCACGGAGGGGACCCCGACATTAATTGAGCCCCTGCTGTGTGCACAGCCCCGTGAGGCTCCCAGTGTGAAGGGGCAGGGTTCACACCCAGGAGCTAGCAGCCTTTTGGGGCCAGGCCAGGAGAGAGTAGAAAGTGTCACCTGCTGGCTCAGGTACCAGCTCCTGACAGCGGTCAGCGAGGGAGGGGCTAACTGAAGGCTCTCAGAGGAACAGCCTTGTCACAGGGCTTGAAGAACTGGAGTGAATGTTTATCAGCCCGTGACCATTTGGGGTGGAGGTCTCCCTGTGCTCCCTGGGTGGTGGCTGATATGTAGGGACAGGTATGTGTGGGAGCCAGGGCGGAGGAAGAGTGACACGGGCAAGTAGGGAGGGGCCAGATGGGTCCAGGCTCCGAGGCTTTAGAACACTCAGATTTCCTTCTATGGGCCGTGAGCGGGGACTGGAGCTGTGGTTTAGGTTTGGCTGTGTCTTTTGAATCAGCCAATGGAATTCCCTTTACTGGAAGAGGAGCCTGAGAAACAGGGGTTTCAGCTGATGGTTCAGGCCCCCCAGGACTGCCTGCAGGGAGGGCCTTCTTAAAGGAAACCTCTATCCTACACCCCAAGGACCAATCTTTGCCGGGCAAATATCAGGGGTTCTGAACAACACATGGTTGGAGATAAACCAGGACCTGTGCTTTGGAAATAGTTTTTAAAGTGTTTAAATAAAAAAAGTGGAATATTCCCAAACTGGAAATTAGAATTTTGCTAATGGTTTTAGTTTGGCCGAAAATTTAGGTTGTTTTCAAAAATGTTACAAAAGGCACCCTTGTGTGTAAATCTTTGCGTCTTTGATTGGTTTTTCCGTAGGATTAAGTTTCCCAAAGTGGAATTCCTAGGACATTTTTAATACACGGAGTGGGGTGGGCGACTCTTCAAATTACTTTTCAAAATGTTTTGGAAGTTTAAACTTCTACTAGAGGCATCTGAGGGGCTCATTTCAGAGAAGCTGCTCCTAACACTGCGAATTAGGATAAAAACACTCCCCCTGCCACACACTTAGGTGGAAAATGTATCTTCTTGTTTTAATTGCTAATGAGGCTCAGTACATTTTCTAGTGTCAGTAGATTTTGGAGGGGGGCTGTGAATTTCTTCTTTGTAAATTGTCAGTTCATTTGCTCATTTTTCCACTGTGGTTGTAATTGTTTTCTTATCAGTCAGTATGAGGACTTTATATTGATGGTATTAACGGGGTTTAGTTATTTGGTTAGTATTTTTCCTGGTTGTTTGCTTTTTAGTATTGTTTGTGATTCCTGGTATTCTGAAGTTTTAAATGTTTGACTTTCTCCCTTTGTAATTTCTTCACTTTCATGCTTAGATTTTTTTTTTTTCTATCACAAAATCAGTTAAGTACATACATGTTCTAGGTTTTCCCTTTTTCCCCTTCTTTTTAACCTGGAAACTCTTTTTAAAAATTGGTGCCTGAGGTGAACAATCATCTAATGTGATTCTTCTAGAATGGGATAATTAATCGTTCCGGTGCATTTTATTGAGTAATTCTTTTTTATTCATTTGGACCCTGCCGTCATCCCAAATTACTTTGTTAAGAATTTATCTGGGCTTTCTATTTTGTCCCCCTGTATGACAATCCTTCCCCCAGGAGCACATTATATTTTATTATTTGTCTTTAGCATACGTACTAATAAGGCAAACCCTTCCTCATATTTTTTTTCCTTAAAAAATTTTTTCCCAGCTGTATTGAGATGCGATTGACACATACTATTGGGTTTGTTTAAGTTTGTAAGTGCTGCCTTGGTAGACTTATAAAATGTAAAATGATTACCACTACTTCATCACATCACATAATTAATATTTCCTTTTTGTGGTGAGAATATTTAAGATTGACTCGGCCACATTTAAGTTTCTGGTGCAGTATTACTAACGATAATCAATATTCTGTACGTTAGATTCCCCAGGCTTTATTTATCTTATAATTAGAAACTTGTACCCTTGAACCAAATCTCCCCATTTCTCCCAAGCCCTGGTGACCACCATTCTACTCACTGTTTCTCTGAGTTTGGTTTTTTTTTAGACTCCACATATAAATGAGATCAGACAGTATTTGTCTTTCTCTGTCTGACTTATTTCACTCAGCGTAATGCCCTCAAGGTCCATCCGAGTTGTAAACAGCAGGATGTCCTTTCTTCTGGCTGAATAATATTCCATTGTGTATATGTACCACCTCTTCTTTATCCATTCATCAGTCGATGGTTAAATTTTTAAAAAATAAACTTAATTTTAAAACAGCTTTAGATTTACAGAATCATTGCAAAGATAGCACAGAAAGTTCCCATATCCCCAACACCCAGTTTTCCCTGTTACCAACATCTTACATTATTATGGTACATTTACCACAAACAACCAATATAGATATGTTTTTACTCACTAAAGTCCATAACTTATTCACATTTGCTCGGTTTTTCCTTAATACCGTGTTTCCCCAAAAATAAGACCTAGCATGACAATCAGCTTTAATGCATCTTTTGGAGCAAAAATTAATATAAGACCCAGTATTAGATTAGATTAGATTATACCCGGTTTTATATTATAGGAAAATAATACCAGGTCTTATATTAATTTTTGCTCTGAAAGATGCATTAGAGCTGATTGTCCGGCTAGGTCTTATTTTCAGGGAAACACGGTATCCTTTTTGTGTTCCAGGATCCCATCCAGAATCCCACATTACATTTAGTTCTCATGTCCCCTTAGGCTCCTCTTGGTTGTGACAGTTTTTCAGGCTTTGTTTTTGATGACTTTGACAGTTTTGCACAGTATTGCTGAGATATTTTTTCCCTCTGTTGTGATTTGTCTGATGTTTTTCTCCAGTGGGTTGGGTAATGGGAGAAAGACCAGAGAAGAACGATGCCGTTCTCGTGTCCTGTCAAGGGTACATGCCATCAGTAGGACTTACCACTGTGATGTTGACCTTGATCACCTGGCTGAGGTGGTCAGGTGTCTGTACTCTGAGGTGACTCTACTTTCTCCCTTTCCACACCATTCTCTGTGGAAGAACGCCACTCTGTGCAGCCCACACGTAAGAAGTGTGTTCCATTTATAGAGGGTAGAGGATCTCTACAACTTTTTTAGAATTCTTTTGCCTGAGAAACTTGTCTCTTCTCCCATTTATTTGTTTATTCATTCCTTTCTTTATATGTATATTTCTATGGACTCATGGACATTTATTGTATACTTTGGGTTATAATTCAATACCACTTTATTTTGTTGCTCAAAATTCTCCAACTTTGGTCTTTGAAAACTCTTTCAGTTGGCTCCTGTGTGCCTTTGATGCACCTTCATTGTAGTGTATTTTTTTAAAAACACTCTCTTCTTTTCTGACATGACTAGATGTTCCAGATTCATCTATTTCCTGCCCTAGTCCTAGAATTAGCAATTCCTCTAAGGAGCCCTGGTTTCTTTTAGTGAAAAATGGTATTAGAAACCAGGATCTGAGTGCTAGACATTCTTGTTGCTACTCAGGTGTTAGAGTTTCTAGAGTCTTGGCTGACAGAGCAAGGAGATATATGTGGTATGTACAACCCGTGTATACTCGTATACCTATATCTACAAATATTTCTGTATGTGACCATCTGTATTAAGCTGAACATGAATTCACACTGGTGTCTCTACTTGGTTACGATGTGGCTCATTCTCCCCTCCGACCCTGGCTTATCGGTAACTTTCCAATCTAACAGTGACCAACCTGGCTTCCACCATCCACCACCCCTGCATGTAACGGTTCCGTTCCAGCACACGTATGTATGGCTTTAGCATTGTTAGCTCACACCGCCTGAGAGACGTTTCAACTGGAGTACAGTTCTTTTGTCTTGCGTCTTACAGACTCTACTCATTTCCAGAGTTACTTAGGCCGGCACTTTATTCATATTCTTTTTATTCAACTTCTTTATTTTCAAAACACTCTTGAACATGTCTTGTTTCCAATGACAAACAGAAAAATGCAATCAAATTCCAGAAAAAATTTCCTACCACGATTTTGCTTGGAGTTGTGTTAAGTCTTGATTTTGGGAAAAACTATCATTAAAAAATTTCAATTGTTTCTACCTAGGACCCATGCTTCTTCCTTTGTTCATACATTAATTTCCTTCAGTAAAGATTTATAGACGTGTGTTTTTTCTCTCCGCTCATTTCTTTTTAAAATCATTTCTAAATATTTTGGTTTTTTGTTACTATTTTGACCAGGAATTTCTTTTCCATTACATTTTTTGCAAATGACTATTGCTAATATGTTGGAAAGCAATTCAGTTTCATATATTTATTTTGCTTCCAACTTTCCTACTGAAGTTTATTATTTTTTTTAACTAGTTCTAATTTTGGGGGTAATGTCTTGAGTTTTCTAGGTCGACCAGCTCAGCCTGTCCAAATTATAATGTAAAGAGTGCCAAAAATAATGTATACACATTTTAAGAAAGGAAAAAACTATATTAAAATTGTAATACGTACTATATACCGATAACAAAAGATGAATACAAGTAATGTGTATATATTTTTTTTGGCATCCCCGGTATTGTCTCCTCTTTCAGAGATTTCACTGGTTTGAAATGGGACATGGTGTTCATGAGCTAGGATTTCCCGGACACTGCTAATCCGTGGTGGCTGCAGCCATTCTTGTCTTGCTTCTGATTGTACACTGTTGGATGATGTGGGCTCTTGTTTGTGGGTTTCTTCATCAGGTGAAGGAAGATGCTTTCATTCCTCATTTACTAAAGGTTGGGGGGAAAAACCCCGAAATCCAAAAACATAACAAACCCAAACAGGGATGGGTGCTGAATTTTAGCCATTGACTTTCTGGCTTTGTTGAGATGTTCCTAAGATCTTTCTCCTGTTGACCCATTGGCGGGATTCCTTCGTGCTGAACTCTTTCCACATTCCTTGCATAAGCCCTGCTGGGTCTCCATGGATGTTTCTTTCAGATACAGCTGGACTCTATTTGCTAGTGTTTTGTTTAGGAGTTTTGCAGTATGTACGATCAGTAAGTGACTCTTGCTTTGTACTTTTTTTGTAAGTTTTAGCATCAGGGCTTAGCTCTTTCAGTTAATAAATTACTAACTTTCCTCCCAAACTTGCAAAATTAATACATGCCTGTAAAATATTCTAATAATACTACTCTCAAGAGATGCAAACACTTTTAATAATTTTGTGTCCTTCCAGACCGTGTGTGTAATTCCCTCATATACATTTATACACATACTTTTTTTATTATGTAAAAAATGGGATTATACTATGAACACTGTTTGCAACTTGCTTCCCCCACCTTGCCCCCCTCCCCGACACAATATACTGTAGATCTGTTTCCATGTCAGGAAATACAGGTCCACCTCACCACTTTTAATGACTACATAAGATGCTACAAGAAGAGTCTCAATTTATCTTAAGCTTATCTTGATTTCTCCAGCCATTCCCATATTGTGGAAAATAGGTTGCTTTCAGTTTCTTTACAATAATAAATAGGTCTTCAGTTTTCTGTACATTTACAAACATACAGAGGGTGCCAAAAAATGTATACACGTTTTAAGAAAGGAAAAAAGAAAAAGCTATTAAAATTATAATACTCAATATATGCCGATAACAAAAGATGGATACAAGTGATGTTTGACTTCTGCAATTACACATTGCTACTGTAATTCAATTCAACTTCGAAAAGTAATGCATAGATAACATCTCTTAAAATGTGTATGCACTTTTTTGGTCCCCCGGTACTTATAGGCTAGGTTCTCAGAAATGTAATTCCTTATTAAAGCATAAGAGCGTCTTCAATTTTGGTAGATATCACCAACTACCCTCCAAGAATGCTGTACCATCTCATCCTCCACCAACAGAGTATGAGATGGCATTTTCCTCACACCCTTGCTGGCATCTGGGGACATCACTCTTCCCTTTTTTGCTCAACTGATCGGTGAGAAATGATGACCCATTTTAATTTGCATATGTTTGATGGTGGGTGAGTTTGAGCATCCTGTCTGGGTCCCGAGGTACACCACCAGCTTTCCTCAGGTAACAGGTGCTTTTAGTCGGTCAGGAGTGAGGATGCAGGCAGGACTCCCCTGTGAGCTAGGGTGGCTCTGCCTCCAGCTGCGTTCTTTGCTGTGTGTGTGTTTACTGTCACCCTGGAGTGGCATTGCCAGGAACCAGCCTCTCATCATGAACTAGGTATGATCGATCTTGCTCTGAGGGGCAAATGCAGCCCTTTGGCCGGGCCCCGGTGCTTCTCTTCTTGGAGGCTGGGAGGTCTGAGCCATGAGCTGGATTAGGCACCTCTGTCACTGTAATGACAGCTCATCAAAGGGCGACATTCCTGCCTGGGCTTTTCAGGCATGAGTCTGTGCAGGGCAGGGGTGTGAGGAGAGACAGGCTGGGGTGCCTTTGAGAAGAGCAGCAAGGTGAGGACACGGGGGGTTGGAGGGTGGAGGCTGCCCGGAGGGGCTGGGGTGGCCTGGGTGGGCTGGGTCATCTTTACGTCATGAATCTATCCATCATGGCAGACCCCATTATTGACTCACTCAGTAGGCACCTCTTGAGAGATTACCATGGCCGGGCAGGGTGCCAGCCTGCCATGGCCCCTTCAGTAGCCAGGCCACAGCCAAGGGCCAAGTTCATTAGCCACAGTGTGGTCCCATGCTGCTCTGAGAGGTGGGGAGACAGAAGTGACATTTGAGTTGAGCCGGAGAGAAAATGGGTGTGTGGGAGAGGGTCTGTACAAGACGGGGAGGTGGGCACAGGGAACAGCAGAAGCGGTGGCTCTGAGGCTGGCAGGAATGTGGGTGGGAACATGTTCTTGGAGAAAGGGAGGACTGGCTGACATGGACATTCTAGGCAGAGCCGGAGTCCACTGGATGTTCAGGGCAAGAGGCCCTTATGAGGAGGTGCTCAGAGACGTGGGTTCTGGACTCCTGGGCTCTAAGGAGGAGGCTGAAGAAGGTTCTGGGGCCATCGTGGCTCTACGGACAGAGCCACTTGCGCAGTTGGTTTTCCTGCCCCACCATGTCTGCCCTCGGGAGTGTCTTCAGGGGACTCCCCCAGACCTGTGCTGGGAACTGGCTGGACTTCATTTTCTCCAGCCCCTGTCTTTTAGAAATGGGAGAACTGAGTTCTAGAGAGGGGATGCAGTTTGCCCACAATGGTGGCAGCTTGAGGGACCCTGCCCGGGACCAGTGCCGCTGGAGGAGGACGTATGCATGTATCCAGAGGTGGCCCCGGGATCCAAGCCCCATTTCTGAGAAAGAGAGGGAAGGGCAGGCCCTGGGACAGTCCTCGATGTGAGGTCTTTCCGAGACTGGACCCCTAGTTCCTGGCTGTGGTCTTGACCAACTCCTTCGGGCCACGTGAGGCTGGGTGAGGGGCTGGAGCGCCACCTGGGTGACGGGCGGGGTGGTGCTGCGTATGCATGGTTCTCATATGTCCCTGAGGCTCCATCTCCATCTTCCTTTCGTTGAGTGGAAAAAATCTGCCTCTGGAAGATGATTTCAGGCCAGGCTTCTGGAGCTCATATGCTAGAGGGTGGCAGAAATGGAGTCAAGGTCATGGGTTTAGTCATGGCTGTGGCCAGCGGGCTCTGCGCTGAGGGACCGCACGCTGCATCTGCCCAGCTGTTTGGCAAGTGCCCACCTCCAGTCACGAAGCCCCCCTCCCCTCCAGGATCAGGAATGAGGGACAGGGGTACAAGTTCCGAGCAGTTGCAGCTTCATGGGCGGTAGAGAGCTTGGATCTGGGGTCAGACGGACCCAGGTTTGAATCCCATCTCTGCTGCTTCCTTGTCGTAAGACCTTGGGCAGGTCACTTGACCTCCCTGGGCCTCAAATTCTCATCTATAAAATGGGGGTAATAAATAATAGACTTCATAGGTTGCTGTAAGGTTTTTCCGAGTGAATGTATGTCAAGTGCACAAGTGCATAGAACAGAATCTGGCCCTTAGTAAATATTAAAATAATGGTAGCTGCCATCATCATCATCAGCACCACCGCCATTGTCACCATTGTGTTTAGAAGCAGTGTAGCGAGTGGCAAAGGGCACAGGCTTTGGAGCCAAGCCTGTGCATTTGGACATTGTTCTAGGTTGCATGGCGTCCTCACAAAATTCACGTCCTTCCTGGAGTCTCAGAATGGGACCGTATTTGGAAATAGGGCCATTGAAGCGGTAATTAATTAAGAAGAGATTATACTGGAGCGGGGTGGGCCGATACGACTGGTGTCCTCATGAGAAGAGAAGAAACAGAGACAGGCCCAGGGAGAGGGCCCTGTGACAACCGGCAGAATTGGAGTGATGACGTGTACAAGTCAAGGAACGTTTTATCTTGCCAGCCAGAACCGTGACCAGAATCAACTCCCTTTGACTTCTTGTACTCTCATGAAACAAAGCCCCATCCTCCATCCCCATGTCCCCAAGTAGAAAGCATTTAGGTCGTAGACGAAGGACAGTCCTCCAACTGCAGCACCTTTCCTTTATGATAACTTGTTTTATCAACTTCATTTTCCGCTGTTGCTAGGAGGGGGACAACACACGGTCAGCCTAGCACTGGTCCAGCATCGGGAGCTATCGGGGTTGGCTGACATCGCTGGCAGATCATGCTGTGGGGGGACAGGTTCACAACTGGGCACTGTGGACGCCTCCCGCAGTTTCCAGGCCACAAGCAGTCACTGTTGATTCTTGAGTAGGGGCCACGTGAGCAAAACCAGGCTCGAGGGGCTGCGGCTCCCCATTGGCACGTAGTCGGATTAGAAGCAGGAACATCTGGGGATAGGAGGATAGTTCTGGAGTTACTGATTTTGCATCCAAAGTCTTTACAAATGGCTTTGCCTTTGACCCAGCCATTCTGCTTATGGGACTGTATCCAAGGAAATGAAGTAGTGCTTACATCTAATGGATATAAAGACGTTCTTAGTAACATTGTTCATTATAAAAATTGGAAACAACACAAGATGGGATTGGGCAAGTCCATTATTAGAGATTTATACAAAGGAGATACTTTGTAGCCATTAAAAATGATTTTGAATGGAGTATTTGACCTTCTGGAGAGACATTCACAGTATGTAATTCAGTGAAAATCAAGTTAAAAATAGTATTTATTTATACTTAAATAGAAATCCTGCTTATAATATTTTGCATTTATGTAAGATGTACTTATATGTTTACAAACACACATAAAAGCTTTGTGGGTTATATATAGAAATTAAAATGACCATTTTTGGTTGGTAGAATCCCCTTCTGTTTCTGCCCGTCAGGCATTTCTGTGTACCATTCACAGGGAGCAGTTGTCAAGAGCTCAGATTCTGGAGTTGTACAGACTTAGGCTCTGCTGGTTACTGGCTGTGTGTCTTTGGGCAAGTTACTTAACCTATCTGGGCTTCCATTTTCTCCTCTGTAAAATGTTCCCAAGACTTGGACCCACCAGTGCCAGGGAGGATTCAGTGAGCTAATAATAATACTCAGGAAGCATCTCAGCACATGGCCTGGTACTTAGTAAGTGCTTAGTAAATGTATCTCTAATGTCATTTATGGGGCTGCCAAAAAAATGTACACAAGTGGACACTTTGGTCAACGTTGCTCAAACAGTAGTTCACCGTAATCAGAAGTGTCTGGACGCTGACAGGAACCACTTTGAGTACCTCTTGTAATTGCAGAAGTCAAACGTGACTTGTATTCATCTTTTGTGATCGGTATATACTGAATATTACAATTGTAATAGTTTTTTCCTTTCTTAAAATGTGTATACATTTTTTTTGGCACACTCTGTGTATGGTTTTACAATGAACATGCATTATTATGTAATAAACAAATAACAAACGTTGAGTAAAATTATTGCTTTTCTCAGTCAAACCAGAAACCGAGGACCTTATATTGGAGCAAGGCTGTCTTTGCCTGTCTGTGTCGTGTGAGACCGCTGGTTGGAGCACAGACAATGCGTGTTCACATCAGCAGTGCTGGCTCCCATTCGCTGAGCCTTCGCTCGGTGCCAAGCTCCCTGCGAGGTACTTCCCTGCCTGGCTTCACTGAATTCTCACAGTGATGGTTCTCGGCTAGGAGAGCTGGTGCTGTATGCCTCGTATGACAGATGGAGAAACTGAAGCTCGGGACAGTGAAGTAAGCTCTGAGAGGCCCCTGGCTGGTGAAGGATGGAGCCAGGATTCCAAACAGATCTGTCTGAGGTCAAAGGCTGAGAGTTTGGCTGAATTCATTGCTGCAGTGTTCAGAGAAAGGGGGGCCATGAGGAAGGCTTGCTAGAGTCCAGAGCAGGCGAGGAAGGGGGTGTAGGACGTGATGAATAAATACAGAACAGAGAGGCTGGGGTCGCCAGCAGGTGACCTTTAAAGTGTATGGCAGAAAAACTGGTGTTGAGACTCTGTTCCTTGATAGTTGTGGATGATTGCTAGAGAATTCCACGGGTGCCCTTTCTGAGAAGGATCCAGGCCTGCTGACCAGTTGCCGAGTAAGGGAATTTCTTTTAGAGTGACTGGAATTTAGAATTCTCGAACTAAAAATAGTCCATTACTAGATAGAGTTCGCCAGAGACTGAAATGAACTGTTTTCCTAAGCAACCTGATGGCCACACAATCCTGTAAACCCTCCATTATGCACATGTCCACATGGTGAGTTGGAAATCTAGCCCCGTTTTCAGTCTTGTGTTACATAGCTGTGGCTTTCAATTACTGCTATTAAAAAAAAAAAAAAGAAAAAAAAGAACTTTTTACTAGAAAACATTTCAAATATATACAAAGTAAGCAGAATGGTGGAATGAATTCCCACATACCCACCACCCAGCAAAAAAATGCTGTCATTCCTCTTTCATCTATACCTCCTCCCACCTGCCTCCCCCCACTCATTTTTATAGTTCTTTTCTTATGAGGTAAAATTTACATACATTGAAATGCACAAATCTTCACATTTCTGACAAACGGATACACCCGTGGAACCCACATCCCTATCACAATACAGAACACCGCTGCTGTCTCAGACGGTTCCTTTGCATCTCCCTGTCCTCCAGACAACCTCTGCTCTGGTTTTTCTCCCCTTCGGGGAATTCTGCCTGTTCCAGAACGTCCTATAAATGGAACCACATAGCGTGCGCTCTGGCGTCTGGCTTCTCTCTTGCAGCATGACGTCTATGAGATTCGTCCAGGTGGTTGCCTGTATTGGTAGCTTGCTCTGTTTCCTTGTGAGTAGTATTTGATTCTATGAGTATACCAGAGTTTATTTATTCATTCACCAGTGATGGACAGCTGGCTTCTTTCCAGCTCTGGGCTAGTATGAATACAACTGTTGAACATTTGAGCACAAGTCTTGGTGTGGACATATGTTTTCATTTCTCTTGGGTAAATACCTAGGAGTGGAAAGACTGGATCATATGGTAGATGCACGTTTAACTTTTTGGAAATTTACATTTGTCTTCCGAAGTCGTTGAACCATTCTGCATTCCCATAGGCAGTGGATGAGCGTTCCGGTTGCTCTGTATCCTTGCCAACTTTTGGTGTAGTCAACCTAGGTCATTTAATTCTACTCTTTTTAAATGAGCTAATATATGGGGGGAGTTTCTGGAAGATTTTACTCTTGTTGATCAATCAGTCTGGTGTCGCACTGTTGCTGTGAGGTCCAAAACATTATTTGCTTGGTTATCTGTTTGTCTTCCCAGAATTCCCTTCCCAGGGAGGTTCCTCAGGGAGCCATGGTCACAAAAGAGGGGGAACTTCGGTGCTAAGGGTGGAGCCGGGACTTTGCCCTCTGGCCCTCTGGCTGCACTGCCCTGGAGCTCTGGGTTCCTTTGGAGCAGGGTAGGGGCCGAGTGGCCTGACCTCCCTTACAGGTCTGACCCTGGCAGACCTGGAAGCTTCTCCCTAACCACTTCCTGTTTTGTGGGGTTCTCTGGGCCCAGGCTTCAGCTCCTCTCACTTCTGGTGGCAGGCACATCGTATAGCTGCTGCCCCAGCCCATGGAGGCCATGCACCTGGGAGTCCAAACCCACCTGGACCCGTCTGTCTCCCCTACAGATATTGGCCCAGTGACCCTCACGGCGGACCCAGCGGTGTTTCAGAGGGAGCTGAGAGAACTCTTCGTGCAGGTGGGCTGTTCCGCCCCTGGCTGCTGGCCCTCTGGGCCGTTCTTCCCAGTCCCTGCCAGAGACCAAGGTCTTTGCTCCACCAGAGGCCAAGGTGGTGGCTTCCTACAACTGCCAGTACCTGCTTCCCAGCTCTGCCTGTGGCCTGCACCCCAGCTTGGGGGTCCTGGAGATTCTGTACTTCCTGGGGTTCCCTCCTTTATTCAGTAAACCAAGTACCTACAGGAGCCCCTGTGACTGGCACATAGTAGGTGCTTATGATTTAGTGAACGGATGGGGGCAGAAGGAGGATGTGGTGGCTGAGGGAGGTGCGAGAGGGTTCAGTTCAGACCCCGAAAACAGCCCCGAGACTGGGTCAGACACCCCACGGCCACACTGACCACCCTGGTTCAGCATCCTTCCCCCGGGTCCTTCGGCCACTGAGACCAGCAGCTTCTTGAAGGCAAACACCCCACCTGTTGGTCTAGTTCACTGCCAGGTCCCCCGAGGCCCAGAACGGGGCCCAACACAGACAGGGTGAGTGCGAGGCGCGTGAGTGAACCCAGGACAGAGACGTTTTTCTGTAAAGGTACCGCGGCAGGTGCTGAGTGTACAAGCCCGGGTGAGATGGGACAGGCTCCCTGCTCGCAGAGAGCTCCCTGCTGCTGGGCAGGGAGGGGGACACGTGTGTTTATGTGGGACCCAGTCCAAGGCGGGTTACAAAGAGGATTTGGGGAGGTGGCTTTGAATGCTTTCCCTGCCCAGAGCCCACTTTTCCTTCTCCTGGCCGTCCCTCGACCCCTCACTCCTCCGTGCCTCGGCCGACCCGTGGCCTCTTTGGGGCGTCTGTTACGTATCCCCGGGGCTCCCACCCCGCCTCCCTCACTTGTAACACTCATCGCAATGGTAATTAAATCATCGTGCTGTACTTACTAATGGAGCGTCCACCTCCCATACTAGACCCCATGGGAGGCGCTGTCCGTCTGGATGGGTGAGTGAAGGAATGGTGCGGCCCATCTAAAGCTGAAGTAGGTTGGATGCTGCATCGTGTCTCAGGGAAGGCTGTGGCTGGGCCCTGGCCTGACCCCTGGGTGGCCAGGACAGGCGCAGCGCAAGGAGATTTCCTCCTTCCTGTGGGTTTTGGAGGGATCCCTGGGTGGGCCGCAGCCACTGACACGCCCCTATTCTCCAGGGAGGCGGTGACTGCCCCGAGATGAGTGTGGGGGCCGTCAAGGCTGCCGTGGAGGTTGCCAACCCGGGATCCTTCATCTACGTCTTCTCGGACGCCCGCGCCAAGGATTACCACAAGAAGGACGAGGTGCTACGGCTCCTACAGCTTAAACAGTCGCAGGTGAGCGAACCCCCCTTGGGGTCTTAGTGTGGGGGCCTCCAGAGGGCCCTGAGGAAGCTGGGGTTCCCAGCGCAGGCAGCCCTGAGCCCCTACCTGGGGAGCGGAGGCTGAGTGCTTCTCATTCCTCCTCCTGGGGGCCAGCCCTCAGCGGCCAGCTGGTCTGGTGAATTCCGAATGTGTCCTCGTGCTCCAGGGCCCCGCCGACCAGGGCTCTCTCCTCCCTGGTGAGGCTGTTTTGATACCGACCACGCCATCCTCGCCTTTCACACCCTGCCAGCGTCCGTGCAATTTATCTGCCTCCTGCCATCACCTCTGCTCCCCGTCTCTGCTGCAGACACATGTCACCCTTTTTCTGTTGTCTCAGGAAGACGCACTGGGGCTTTTGCTTTCCTGGGAGGGGTGGGGGAAGGGATGTGCATGGGGAAGGCAGAAGGGCTGTCCGTTGGACATCCTGTGATAAGATCTCAAGGGCTGGCATAGCTTCTCTGTTCTCCCGTCTAGAACAAACTCAGTTCTTTTGACTCTGCAGCCTCCAGGCGCCACTAAGAGCAGGGCTGATTTCCACTCCCTTCTGGAAGATTTAACAACAGCCCCATTTATTGAGCACGTACGGTATTCCTGGTCCTCTGCTGACCCTTTGACCTGCACCAGTCCTGATCCCCACGGGGTGGGTCTTCTTATTTCCGTTTTACAGGTGTGTCAGCTGAGCGCAGAAGGAGGAAAGGGCTCGCCGCGGTCACTCTTCCTTGGTTTCGTCCTTGCCACTCACACCTGGCTCGTAGCCGGGAAGCCCTGAGCCAGAATGCATATCCTTTTTCCAGGTGGTCTTTGTGCTGACGGGGGACTGTGGTGACCGCACGCATCCTGGCTACCTGGCCTACGAGGAGATCGCTGCCACCAGCTCTGGGCAGGTGTTCCACCTGGACAAGCAGCAGGTGACCGAGGTGAGCCTTAACCAACCCAACCGTTCTGCATTTCATGGTGACTGGTCGCTGTGATAGAGGAGCAGTGCTGAGTGATCACCCCAGGGCAGACGCAGGAAGTGTTGTGCTCAAGGCTTTATGACACCATCTCACCAAACCGTCCTACCCTCCTACCCACCCCAAAGGCAGGTGCTACGGGTTTCTTGATTTTGCAGCCAAAGAGGCTGGGGCTTGAAGAAGCACCCTGGATTTTAGCCTGGTACCACTGCTGGTCCAGCTGGCAGGATGGACCTAGCAAATTTGGCAGAACTGGGGTGTGGGGTGAGCTTCTCCGCAGTCAGGGAACCCAGGCGTGGGTGGAGGAGCGTTGGCAGCTGCCAGCTTCAGGCTGTGTTGCTGGGACAGGAAATCCTGCTTAGGGACTTG
This sequence comes from Rhinolophus ferrumequinum, assembly GCF_004115265.2. NCBI lineage: Eukaryota > Metazoa > Chordata > Mammalia > Chiroptera > Rhinolophidae > Rhinolophus > Rhinolophus ferrumequinum. The sequence continues at coordinate 78,561,591 of NC_046295.1, forward strand.
CAGGGTGGGGCTTGCTTGGCCCTGTGGCCCAGCGCGCGGGGCTGGTGATGGTCTGCATTTGCTCAGCCTGGCGCTGACCAGGTGTGTGCATCCTTACCTTGTTCTTGGACCAGGGCCTGCCCTTCCTCTCCTCCAGGCTCCATTGGCCGCTCCCTCAGGGCTCTGCCCACTTTCTCTCTGCCCTACGCGTCCTTTCCTTCTCAGGAGCTACAGGCATGCTTCCAGGGCAGGGCTGGTAAAGGTTTCACAGCCATCTCCCTAGAAAGAACAACATTGCTCATTCCCGTGGCGTAAATACTCCTGCCTTGGCTGACTGCAAGCTGCCATCGTGAGCTCCCTGAGCAGAGTTGGGAAGCCGACTTTCTTGAGCCTGAATGAGCTGGCGCCAGCATCCCATTGGATCCTCCTGAAACAAATGTGACTGTGTCCCTCCCATCACCCCATGGGAGAAGGTCCAGACCCCGACCTGACCTCTGCCTCTCTGGTCCCATGGCCTGTGTCCTCCCCCTTGCACACTGCTGCCACTCTGTTGGCCTCTTTGCTGTGTCTTCCGTGTCCCATGCCTTTCCTACCCCAGGGCCTTTGTTCCTGCGGCTTGTTTTCCCGCCCCGCCTCCCCTGGCTGCTTCTCATCTTCCCAATCTTAGCTGCAATGCACCTCCTCAGGGTCACCTTCCTTGATTTCCCATGAGGACTGAGTCTCCTTTCATATCCTCTCCCAGCTCCTCTGCATAATGGTAATTTTACAATTGTGCAATTATTTAATGTCACTAGGCTGTGAGCTCCCTCAGTGCCGGCCGTTATGGTTCCCGTTTGCTACTGTATCCCCACAACTCTCACAGCCACCAGCACATAGCAGGTGCTCGGTAAATAACTGGTGAGTGGACAACACAGGGCCCCTTGCGCCTGAGTCCCTGGGAAGAGGAAGGCAAGAGAGGGCCCGGCCGGGAGCCAGCCCTGCTCTTACCTCCTGAAGAGAGTTTCGTGAGTTGTATATTTATGGACTGAAGAGAACAGTCCAGGCCATGTTTAGATTAGCATGCCTTAACTCCCTGTTGACAGATGGCGTTTATGGTTCTCTGTGACACATTAGGCTTTACTTTTTGGCATGTCTGCCTATTCTGGCCTTGAGCCGGCCAAGTGAGCGTAGAAAGCATTTCAGAGCACAGGGATGGCTTAATCCTGTCTGTGTGTGTGTGTATGTGTGTGTGTGTGTGACCTATTTGGGCAATTGCATAGGAACTGGGTTCCTGGCAGGGGCAAATCAGATGGCAGGACCGCTGGGCGAGTCGGTGGAGGACGGCTTGCCCAGGTGTGGGGCTGGCCTCCCCTGTTCTTTCCCTTGAGGCAGGGAAAGTGGGGGCATGCACTGGCTCCTGGCCCTGGTGGCGGCCTTCTGCCCTGGGAGCCTGGCTGGACAGTATGTGTCTGATTCAGTGAGACCTCCACCGGCCAGGATTGGCCGCCTCCGGGTAAGGGCCTGGAGCCCTTTCCTTCCTGGACACAGCTCTGTCATTTGTTAGCTTAATGCCTTGGACTTGGCCCCTTCCAGATGTTCCCAGACGTTCGACATGCCTGGGAAAGTGGCCCGGGTAGCCGGGGCTGTGGTCATCCTTCCAGGAGAGGAAACGGTACCGTTGCCCCAGCCGAGGGGCTTCCGCTGGAGGAGTCCTCAGAAGTTGCAGAAGTCCCCAAACCATGCCTGTGTGGTTACTCCTTTTACCTGCCATCCTGTCGTTTATTGAGCACCAGCTGTGCCAGGCAGCAGAGGGACCATCCGTCAAGCTCAGTTCCCAGTGCTTTTATGTATTGTGCTTCTTCTGGTTGTGGGGTTGGCCTCATTGGTTCCAGGGTAACTCAAGGAAAATGAAGACCCCCCCTCTCCCTGGTGGGGGCAATTTGGAGTCTTTGCCATCCTTCAGCAAATGGGGGGGGGCAGACAACACAGTCCCTGAGGTCTGTCCCAAGGTGTGCAGTTTTGATTAAGACTTAGCTAGGTCCAAGAACCCCCTTGCCCCAGCACAGCTGTTCCACGGGCTTCTTCCGAGCTCAGTGTATTGTCACCAGTCCCTGTGGAATGGGTCAGAATTGCTGGGCAAACCCCCTCACCCTGCAGCCTTCCTGGGTCCTGGGACGTCCTGTTCTGGGATCTCAGACCCTTTCCCTCTCTAGCACCAGCAGGTACAAATATGGCAAAATGCCCCGATTTTGTGCATCAAGTAGGGGAAAGGTGAACCGCCTTCTAAGACAGTAAGGGGGAGGGAGGTCTGACCAGGTGGTTCTGATTAACGGACCAGGCGGCACAGGCTTGGGAGATGACCTCATCCTGGACCCTTCCCAGAGGAGGAGGTGTGGGAAGGGTTAGGGCCACATGCCGGCTTCAGATCCCAGCCTTGCCACCTGCCTGCTGTGTGACCTTGAGCTCAGTGTCGACCTCTCTGGGCCCCCGCTTCCTCATGTGCACAGTTGGGTTGTGAGAACCCCTGCCTAGTGAGACGGCAGTGAGGGTGAAAGGAAACAGTGTGTGGGAAGCCCTCAGTGTAAGGCTGGGCCCTGGGAGCCCCTGGTGAGGGTGGGCCGTGGCCGTGACTCCAGCCTCAGCTTTGGTGTGGAGCCCAGAATACACCCTGTGGCTCCAGCGAAGCCCCCGAGGGGTAAGAGCTGTGTGTGGAAAAGGTTCTCAGGAGGGTAGAGCCTGGGACCAGTGCCTGGGTTGCCCAGCTGGCAAGGGCTACTGTTCTCTGTCTATCAGCGCCCATGAGCTTCCTGACACAGCACCTGGGATCCGGCCCTCAGTTTTCTGATCTGCAGTTCTGAGGCCCATTTGGGCCCTGGCTTCGCCTCTTTGCTTCCTCAGCCTCCCTGGCTGTCAAGTGTCCTGGGAGGAGCCTCATGGAATGATTTCTCTTCCGTGAACGGCTGAGTGGCAGCCATCTGGCTGGGGCAGCAGCGCCAGATTCTTTCATTCTTTCCCCATCAGCGACAGAGAGATAAGCCCCAATGCGTTGCTGGCTCCCAGCGCACCCCCACACCCCCGTCCCCGTCCCGGCTAACATCTGGAAGTCATTGCTTTCACCAAATAAACACTAAGCTTGCTTGATGAAGGCTCGCTGCTCGAAAAGCTCCCTGGATTCCACTCTGAGCCCTGGGGGCATTGTAGGGGCCGGAAGGCCTTGCCCCCAAGCCTGGGATTATTGGGGCCTGGCCCCTATAGGGGTCAGCCTCCCCTGCCCCCAAGTGGTGATGGGTTTACAGGGCAGGCCCCATGGGCAGGCCACCTTCTGGTGAGGTCACTGGCATTTTGTCCCATCTCAGCCCTCCCCATGTTCAGTAGCCTAAACTCTTGGGCCTGTTCCCTCCATCACAGCATTGTAGAATGAGTTTATGACAGTTGTAACACAGTAGCGGTGTAATTTGTCTGGGTAATTGTCAACTGGTGTTGCCACCACCTCTTGGCAGCTTTGCTCAGTTATGATTTCCTCCTGACCCCTGACAAGGTCTAGCCCCGGGGGAAGAGGACAGTCGTCACAGAGCTGTTGCTTTGCAGTTGGGGGAGTTGCTTCTCTTATTTTGTGAGCTGCTGTCCAGCTAGGAGCCTTGGCTACTGCTCCCAGTCCACGCCACATGGATGAAGAAGCTTATTCCCATTCCTTAGTGAAGACAGGTGGGACATTTTCAGGAAAAACATTACTTAGAAAGCCAGGCAAAACAGAAGAATGAAGTAGCTCCAAGTATAAAAACAGATGAGTTTTCAGAACACAGAATTCTTATCCTGTGATGACGGAAACCCAGCTACAAAATCTAGGCACATGTGTTCCAGCTCAGTCTGAACAACACATACACATTTTCTAAATTTTGGGGAATTCTTCCAATTCCCTTCTTTTCCTTTCCCTTCCATGGAAGATCATGTGGTAGAGCAGAGCTGAAAGACAATGATTTAGAGCAAGAATGGCCAAAATGTAGCAGTCAAGACACCACATTCTAATCCCATATCCGTGGCAGACATTGCTAATCAATCACAGAATGTTTTCTAATCGAGATGGAACGTGGCTTCTCATTTCTTCCTCAAACAGTATTCCAGGAAGCCACTTCCAGTTGGTTAGTTGCCAAGCCACAGGATACCACTATGATCACTGAGGTATATATTAACGTCAAGTGCATGTTCTTTTTAAGTGACTTTTACTTAAAAAATTACTATGAAAAATGTGAAAGGTATAGAAAAGTAAAAAGAACACAGGTACCAGCTAGATTTAGCAATTTATGTTTTTGCTCCATCTCTCTTTCTATCCTTTTTGCTGAATCATGACATCGTATCCATAAATAATTCAGCAAGGATTTTTTTTTAAAAGATAGTTTCCAACACAACCTACAGTATCATCCCATTAATAATACTTTGCTAGTATCATGTGATGCTGAGTTCATATTCAAATTTTTCTCATTGTCCTTGGAATGTCTTTAATAACCGTTTTTTGTCAAATCGGGATTTAATCAAGGGAGGTGCATTTTATTTGGTTGTTATGATTATTAAGTCTTTTTAATACATCTGGAGCCGTCCACCCTTTTTTATATGCCACTAATTTGTTGAAGAGGCATTGATTATACAGTGTCCCATGTTCCAGATTCATCAGATTGTTTCCTTATGGTGTTATTAACTTGTTCCTCTGTCCCCCGTATTTCCCCTAAACTGGGAATTAACTCTAAATGATTGATTAGATGGAGGCCAAGATTTTTGGCAGGAATATTTCATAGTTGGTGCTGTGTGTATTTTCTACTACATCGCAGCAGGAGACGAAGAATGTCTGATTGTCCTACTATTACTGACGATAAGTTTGATCACTGGGTTAAGTTGATGACAGCCAGCCGTCTGCATTGGAAAGCCATGTATGTGGACATCCAGTTCCCCATCAACTTTTCATGTAACGGTTTTAGCATCCACTGAGGATGCTTGCCTGAAACACTGATTTCATTGGAAGTTGCAAAATGATGATTTCCTAATTGCATCATTCCTTCCACATTTATCAGTGGGCGTTCTTCTGTGGAGAAGAGCTTTTGCTCATCTAAAGGGGTGAAGCACAATTCCTGTTGAAAAGGCAGGGATCACACTTCGTTCTTTTCTCTTTAATTAAGACGTTGCCTTCATTGGTAGCAAGTGAGGTTTTATTGCTGTGAATTTTGCATTTCTTTTTTGAGTATTGTTATGGGCACGTGGATTGCACAATTCAACGTGTTTCAATTGACTACAGTCACAATTCTATTTTGGGCTCACATTGTCCCAAATTTAGCCAGTGGGAGCTTTTCCAGCCTGGTTTCTGTGTCCTTTGGATATGTCCCCATTAGTCTTTGAGAACTTCCTTACTTTATGGAATTACCAGTTGTCTTAGGCTTACCTGCCCCAGACCTGGAATAAGCCATTTCTTCAAGGAACCCTACTGGGGAGTGGTATTAAGAAACCACTGGGTTCTAAATTCACTTGGAGTGAATTTATATATAAATAAAACACCAGTAGCTCTCTTTTACACCTGGCTGTAAGAGAAAATCTTGGTTCAGAAAACATTCCCACCCTTACTTCTTTGCTTTATCCTACAAGCAAAGTTTTCTACGTAAAACAGTTTCATCATCACAATACCGATGGTTTTCCCAACTTCAAACCACTAAGTGAAGGTTTCCTTGTTGTTCTTTGTGTTCTCAGGGTTCTCAGGGTACCTCCCACTGAGAAAGTACAGTTGAAACCCTGGGTTTTCAATTCACCAGGAGTTATTCTTTTCTCTCTGTGGTTATGGTACCAATTTGTCGTACAGTCAGGTTCATGCTTCATTTTGTTTCAGTTTCCGGATTTGCACAGGATGCTTCCTGAAGTAACTTGGCTTGGAAAGAGAGGTTCCGACTGGAGGGGCCCACTCCTCTCCCTCTTTTCTGGTTTTCTTACTGGAACCTGAGAGGCTTGGCTGTTGCCAAGGAGAAGCGTGCGCTGGGGCTGGGGGCTGGTGGAATTGAGTGAGGCTTCTGTGTGTGAGACGAGCCTTGTGACTGTGTTCAGGAGGTGTGTGTCCTGCTGTATCACACACAGGGAACAAATGCTTCCTGAAGATCCAATGCGTGCCAGCCACTGATCTTGGGCTCAGCATAGAGTCTCTGCCTACACGGGGCTCCCAGGCTAACAGAGGAGACAGGCCTGCATCTAGTAAATATGAATAATTGGGGTACAGACTGCTTCAAGACGTGTAGACGTTTGCAGGGAACTGCACCTGTTTGGGACGGGAGAAACCTCTTCAAGCTGAGAGGTGAAGAATAACCTGGAGTTGGTTGAAGGGGGCGGGGGGTGGGGCATTTCTGCAAAGGGAACATGTGTGTGATGAGGGCTCCCCAGGGAGACATGAGGGTCCAGCCCAGCCAGCATGGGGACAGTCAGGACCACAGTGGCCTTGAGTCAGGCTGGACAGGTGAACCACAGAACATAGGCTCTTAGAGGCCATGGTAAGGATTTGGAGAAACTAAATAATTTTGTACTTAATGACATATCATCTTAGACTGGATCCAGGGTTGTAAACATGAGGTCCATGCACTCATGGGGGACCGTCTTTGAGGGAGTTGGAGAACCCCCTAAAATCATACTCTAAATGTGTATTTAAGTGGTATAGTATTCTGCAGAGAGTTCTTACCTGTTACCTCGTTTTCAATGGGATCCACCCAAACCATGTAAGATTTTAGAATGAATAAGCAATTATAGAGACCAAGGATTTATGATTTTTCAATATTGTAAAAAGGATCAGGAGAAGTGATCCTGTTCACAATATTGGGGTGATGGTGGACTACATTGGTCTGGGGGAGGTTCCAGGTCTCCAGGGTTTGTCCATGTGTAGGAAGCACAGGACGGCTTCCTGGAGGAAGTGGTTGGTGCCATAGAAGCTGACCAGGTGAAGAAGGAGGGAAGCCTTTCCAGCACAAGGGCACTCCTTGCTCCTTCCCTCTGAGCTGAGTCTTCTGGATGCCTCAATTCAGGTGTCACAGCTCCGAGCCCACAGGCCAGGAGGGTAAAGATTTGTGAATTGGGCCTGGTGTGGCCCAGGGGGGTGTAGGCTGACCTCAGGTGACCTGGACAGCCTATATGCTGCCTAAAACCCACAGGGGAGGGGAGGGCAGATTCTGCACACAGCTGGCAGCCTGTTAGGGTCCTGCCTTGGGTGGCCCAGACACAAGCAAGACATCACGGACACCTGTTGGCATCAGCTTCTCACACGTACCTCTCAGGTGCTAAAGTGGGTGGAGTCAGCGATCCAGGCCTCCAAAGTGCACCTGCTGTCTACGGACCACGGGGAGGAGGGCGAACACACATGGAAGATCCCCTTCGACTCCAGCCTGAAGGAAGTCACCATCTCCCTGAGCGGCCCCGGGCCTGAGATCGAAGTCCGAGACCCGCTGGGTATGTGCAGCCCTGGGCTGGCCTCTTCTTTGGCCCCGAGACTGAGCTGGAAGTCAGGATGGGACAAGGAGAGAGGCTCGGGCAGCAAGGAGGGTGGGGGATGCCTGTGGTGGGTGAGGTAGCTGGGGGCCCGGTAGAAGCCGAGTGGGGGGAAATAAAATAAGGACAATCTCTGGGATGTCAGGCTCCCATGCTGTCCCCCCCACACTCTCAGAGGGTCCCGACAGTGGCCTGGTGGGTCAGTCAGGGCAGGAATTAGAGGTGTGCCGTACCGATGGGAAGCTGGGGTTCTGGGAGGTGGAGTGACTTGTCAGGGTCACCCAGGGTCACTGTGCCTTGGACCTGACCACCTGGCTCCATGGTGCTCTGAGGATGTCATGAGTACCCAGTTTAGAGGCCAGGTGTACAGCTCACACCTGGGGAGGGAGTGCAGAATGAGGTGGAGGCCTGAGCACTGCCAAAGGCGTCTTGTACGTTTCTCTGGGAAGCCTGAGACTGGTGTTAGAAGAGCCATGGATTCCTGGGGGGCAAGGTGGGGCATCTGTCACCCCCAGGAAGGGCTCAGGGGCTGAGCAGTCCTTGGGGCTTCCACAGGGAGGATCCTGCAGAAGGACGAGGGCCTCAACGTGCTTCTCAACATCCCCGACTCAGCCAAGGTCGTGGCCTTCAAGCCTGAACATCCTGGGCTGTGGTCCATCAAGGTGGGGCCCTGGGTTCCCGGGCGGCGGGGAGGCCAGTTTCCAGTCGCTGAGATGCCATCTTCCTCCTGCCTGCCCTGGGGAGCCGAGGGCTGGCGCGTGGGTGGTGGTGTGGGCATAGCAATAGAAGCAAAGGGTCAAGAACAGAGGAGAAGTATGCTGCTTTGCATGAGCAAGAGGAGGTACAATGTTTTGGGGTTAGTTAGGGGACTTTTAAGAAGGACTTGGAGAAACAATCTGAGTGTCCAGCGATGGGTGACCGAGCCAGCTTGTGGTTCAGAACCCTGTCCAGGGATGAAGGTACAAAAGAAGCCAGGGTGACCCTGGGGGGATGGCTCAGGGGGACAGAGCCGGCAGGGGAAGTGGGGCTTGCTCTGATACGCAAGGTGCTGGAGGCAGGCTGGACTCCGACAGTGTCCTGGGATGGGGCACGCTGCTGCCTTGGAAGGACGTGAGCTCCTGCTAATCGGCACACACCGAGGGAGCACCTACGGGGTGCCAGGCTCTGTGCTCGGTGCCACAGGGGAAGTGGCAGCATCGCTCCCTGCCCTTCATTGAGCCAAGATCTGTAATGCCAGTGGGGGAGGCAAGGCAGGGGTTAGATGAGAATGGGGGACAGACAGGGGGACAGGCGGGGACAGGATGGGGGACAGGCCCTGCGAGTGTTGGGGGTGGAGCTGGAAAGGCAGGATGGCCTCCCGAGTCCTACTCAGAACAGTGCTGTAGCTGGGGCTTCTTTTACTTCATTTGGGGAGCGTCTGGCTGGGCCCCCAAGGGATAGTAGGTAAGTTGCCCACGTATCTGCAAAGGTGGGAAAAATCCAGGCTCTGACACGGGGCCGGGTCAGGCTGGCCGCCTGCTGTCCCGAGCTGGGGCGCTGGGGCGGAACGCCGCAGTGACGTGGGCCGGGCCTGTGCTAGGTCTATAGCAGCGGCCGCCACTCGGTGAGGATCACGGGCGTCAGCAACATCAACTTCCGAGCTGGCTTCTCCACTCAGCCCTCCCTGGACCTCAACCACACCATTGAGTGGCCCCTGCAAGGTACCGTGCTCCTGGAGTTGCCTTCTGGGGTGGGGCTCTCCTCTGGGAACCGGTGGGAGCTCTGGGGGCCCAACCGTGCGTGTGGGTGCAGCTGTTCTCCCTGCACAGTGAACTGAGCCCCAGAACCAGCACGCTCTCCCGTGGCGTCAGCCCAGGTGCCACTGGGACCACTACCTGTAGAACATGGATCCCTGCCCCCGAAGGCCTTCAGGACCTTATGCTGTCCCCATTACTACCGAGTTCACACCTTTCCCTTTCTCTTTATCAAAACTCGTTTGTCTATAACCCCACTTCTTCAGTTTTCCAGCGAATGTCAGGCTCGTCCAATAAACTAATAGGTACAAGTGGGTCGATAGCTTCCAGGAACAGGAGAACAGGGTCTTACACTGAGAAAGGAATGTCCTGGTGGACGTTTTGATGCCCTAGAGGCTGACAAGGGTTGGTAGCCTGGGGGCATGTTGACACTGGAGGCACAGGGTCAGTTTTCTAACTGGAGGTGGCCGACGTGCCTCATCACGACTCCATCTGGACCAGGCAGGGGATCTGGCTCAGGTTGCCAGAGCTCCATGCCAGAAAATACCATCTGCTGGCCAGGTCAGGGGTCCTAACTTATAGTTTGGAAAATACGTTCCCTCGTCAATGCGGCTATTCAGAGGGTTTTGCTGTGACCAGTTCAGAAGAGAGATGGGAAGGGACCTAGAGCAGCTCAGGCAAGTGCTGGACCGCTGAATAGTGACCAAACATGGTGCGTGCCAGACGCTTAGAGCTTTTTGCGAGTCTGTATCTCCTCTCCTGTTTGTCATTCTTCACAGCGCTCTGGGTTTCCCTGACAGGATCAGCAGTAACATCTTAAAAGAGGGGCTGCTCACTCATTTTGTGTTTGTTTTTGTCAGTAACAGGAAGGGGGACAGGCGGGGAAACTCAGTTCCTATTTTAAAGCCAGGTGAGAAAAGAAATCCTTAATGGAGTGCTAGACAGGGGGCTGAAAACTAAATGATCGCCAGGGCTAGTCCCCCATGGAACAGGGGAAGGGCATCACAAGTGACCCTCTTGGGTTTCTGCTTTTGATAAAGAAGTGAGTCCAAGACATTTTTTTTTTTTTAAGAGAACGATCAAGGCAATTGAAAATAATAAATAGTGTTTGGCACCTGGTCCCAGTGCCAAGAACTTCAGAGAGAGGGAGGGGAGGAGGCGGTGGCTAACTAGACAGTGGGTGCCTGAACCCCAGGGATAGCCGCTACCAGGCCTTTGGCTGGTTGTGGGGATCCGGCATTGACACGCTTGATTTTTGAGAGGAATCTGGACTTCTAGATTTTTATGTGCCCTTTCCGGAGTGTTCCATGTTTCTTCAAAAATGTTAAGGCATTTTATGGATCACACCAATCACACCCATTGGTCCCCAGTTTATGATGTCTGAGAGAAAAAAAATAATAATAACTATCTGAAAAAGAAGAGACCAGACAGAACTTCCCAAATTAACTAAGACAATTATGAAACCCAAGTCCAGTTCTGTGTTCTCTGGGATAGTGTGAAAAGTCCATTTCCAACAAGATAGAAAAGAAAACCACAGCAAAGCTGAGCAGGGAGCGGGGGTGAGGTAGGAGTCAGAGAGTCAGGATTCCCTCACTAGGGCATCTAGGTCGAGCCCACAGCCTGCCTGATGACGGCCCACACCAGAGTTAATGGGTGGGGGTGGGGGGAGTGCCTCTTACCGGTTCTACTCCAGGAGAGTCCAAGTCTGCTGAACAGAGCTGATGCCCCATGGGAAGCCGTGGGTTAGATGGACTGTGGTGTTTCAGGACCATGGACAGAAACAAACTCCCCCATCCCCTTTCCTAATCCCACCCCCAGCATTAATTGTCACAGGGAAAAGAAGGTGAGGGAGCTGGAGTGGGTGAAGGAGAGCCAAGCAGGCTGGTCCTGACCTGTGGTCCTAGGGTCCCTTCTTGGGGAGGATCATGGAGCACGGATGCTGGGCACTGATACCAGTATCTCCTTCCTTGCCCTTCCATCTGCAGGGGTGCCCATCTCCCTGGTGATCAACTCCACGGGCCTGCAGGCCCCTGGCCGCGTGGACTCGGTGGAGCTCTCACACAGCTCAGGGCGGCCCCTCCTGACTCTGCCCACTCAGCCCCTCTCCAACGGATCCACCCATCAGCTGTGGAGCGCACCGCCCTTCCATGCTCCCCAGGAGCGCTTCTACCTCAAGGTGAAGGGCAAGGACCATGAGGGGAACCCCCTCCTCCGTGTCTCTGGAGTTGCCTATAGTGGGGTGGCCCCAGGTGAGTGATTGGCTCGTACGATCCCCAGATTTCTAGCTCACTTGGAGACCCATTTCTGCCAGGAAGCCTTCCAGATTAGATTAGAGTAGATTAGATTAGGAATGTTTTTCATTAAACTTCTGTGGGCAGCAAGCTCTGCAAGGTATCATGCTAAGTATTGAGGTGCTTCAGATGTAGCCCTCAGCTCAAAGATTTAGTACAAAGGCATCCAGCACCAGCCACCCACCCCACGCATGCCAGCTCAAAGAGCCAGCGAGCATGCAGCCAGCGGGAGGCACCCAGCCAGCCACCAGCCAGCCAGCCAGCAGCCAGCCAGCCAGCCAGCCCGCAGCCAAGCCAGCCAGCAGCCAGCCAGCCACAGCGGCCAGCCAGCCAGCCAGCCATTCCAGCCAGCCAGCGGGCCAGCCAGCCAGCCAGCCAGCCAGCAGCTACCAGCCGCAGCCGCCAGCCGCAGCACAGGCCAGCCCCACCAGGCAGCCAGCCAGCATCCAGCAGCAGCCGGAGCCAGCCAGCAGCCAGCTCAGCCGCCAGCCAGCAGCAGCCAGCCAGCCAGCCGGCCAGCCTCAGCCAGCCAGCCATGCCATCATCAGCCGCCTCATCCAGCCAGCATCCAGCCATCCATCCATCATCATCCATCATCCATCATCCATCCATCTCATCATCCATCCAGCATCATCATCCATCCATCCATTCAATCCATCCATCCTCAATCCTCATCCATCATCCATCCATCCCATCCATCCATCCATCATCCATCCATCCATCCATCCATCCATCATCCATCATCATCCCTCATCATCCATCCATCCCTCCATCCATCCATCATCCATCCATCCATCATCCATCCATCATCCATCCATCCATCAATCCATCCATCCATCATCCATCCATCCATCCATACCATCCATCTATCATCCATCCATCCATCCATCCATCCATTCATCCATCCATCATCCATCCATCATTCATCATCATCCATCCATCCATCCCACCCATCCATCTAAATATCCATCCACCTGTTCATCCAACATTTATTTGTGTTCAGTCATAGTGCTAGGCACTGTAGACAGAGCAGCGGGTATGGGTATGGGTATGGATGAACCACTGCCTAGTGGGTATGGCGTGGGTATGGGTATGGTCTTCCGTTATCATAATCAGCATCATAATCACAATCGTGGTGATACTAATCTCGCCATCACGCCCCATGGGACAGTCCTCAGCCAAGCACTTGCCATACCTTAGCTAACTGAATGCTTATAGGAGTTCTGAGTCCCCATTTTATAGGTGAAGAAACTGAGGCCACCCACCTCACCAGGTTGCTTTGCGCATAATAAGACAGCTCCCAGGCTATGCCTGGGGAGTAGGAATTATGGACCAGGGCCCTCCACAGGTGGCAGCTACTGTTACTGTTATGCCATGTGGGCACAGGTTATTTTGTCGTCCCATCTTCGATTCCCACATGTTTTGGCTTTTTGCTGGTTTCTGATGTGTCCCTGAGGTCTCATGTCCAGGCCAGAAGCTCCCAGAGGGGAAGGCGGAGTCTCTGGGTTTCCAGCTCTGCCTCTGGTCCTCGCAGGGGTGTCTGAGTTCACTGGTCGTTGGGCTCCATTCTCTCCTCCTGGCCCCTCCCCCCTTTGCCATGGTGGTGGCCTGAGAGGAGCTCACAGAGGTGGGTGTCACTGACATGGGGATCTCAGCAAGGGGCAGACGATACTGTCCACTTCAGTCGGGGTGCAAGGATGGCACCGTGGTGCCAAAGAAGGACTTGAGGACCCTTCTTTCCAGCCTCCTGCCCTCCACTCCCCCATCACCATGGTCCCCCCTCGGTGGCCTTTGCAGCTTTGAGAGGAATTTTCAGGAAAGAATTTCCTCAGGGGAATAACAGCCTCTTTCTCTCTCCCCTGTGAGTTCAGATGGATCCAAGATTTTGGAGTATAGCTCTGGCTTTTGGTCTCTATCTCAGTTCTCGATTAAAGTGTATGTGCGGAGTGGGGGAGGGGTGTAGTTTGGGTTTTTGCTTCTCCCCTGCCTTCCAGGTTCGGGAAGCTGGGAGCTTGGCTGAGAACAGGAGGCTCTGGGTTTGGAGACATGGGGGGCGGTGAGGGCTGGGCCTGGGATCCCAGGGCCCTTGCAGCTCATGGAAGAGAGCCTGAGCGGGCCTTGCAAAGGCTTTTAGTGTGTGGGGGAGTGAGTGGTGGCTGCTTTGCACACAGCTGAGGATGAGATTGGATGGTCCAACATCCCTGTCCCCTGGGAGGTGGCGGGAAGCCTATAGCATGATGTCACCCGCCACCCTCCCACCCTCAGCTCTGTGCTCAGAGGAGGTCTGGCACGTTGTCTCACCCTCGGAGAATCTCTGGTGGGGATGAGAGAGAGGGCAATACAGGGCTGAGGACACTCCCACGATCACCCAGCGAGACACTGACGTGCTGCCACTGACCCTGGGGGACAGTTCTCAGGCATTTCCATTGAAGTAACTCCCATAGCCAAGGAGAGAATGTGTCACCCAAGACCAGGGTCAGGAGAGGGAGGGGCAGTGTCATCTGATGGAGGCCCCAAGGGGCTCATCACAAGCTGTGAGATTTCATTGAAGTCTCTTATTTTATCTCAAAAATTCGTGTGAATTTTGCACTGATGACAGCCATGCTCCAACTATGCTTATTTTTAAATAAAAAAGGCTTCCCGCCAACATCTTTGGGTAGAACTGACCCTCCAAGCAGACCCACCCCCACCGCCGGGGAGCCCAGTCTGGGGAGCATTTCTTCAGATTTCAGGACTGGTCCAACTTCTCTGTCTGATACAATTGCTAAAATGGTGGCACAGACTGGACCATGGCGGGCAGTCTTCACACAAACCATAAAGAGAACACGAGCTTTAGTTGATGGGCTTACCATGCCCTGTTCGCGTGCCACATGCTTTCCACACACCACCTCTCATCAGCTCCTCACGACAACACAATGAGGTCAGTATTGCAATTAACCCCACTTTACAGAGGTGGAAACTGAGGCTTGGAGAAGTGATGCCACCTGCTCTCAGGGACCAGTGGCGGTGGAGCCAAGGGTTGAATCTGGCCTTCTGGCTCCTGGCTCATCCCTATGGGTCTCTGTGTTGCTGGGTGTGTCTAGGGCAGGCTGTGGGGGTGACAGGGCAGGCTCCTGAGTGCTGGTCCTTCCTCCAGGTGCCCCCTTGGTCAGCATGCCCCCCAGGATCCATGGCTACATGCACCAGCCCCTGGTTGTCTCCTGCTCTGTGCACAGCGCCCTCCCCTTCCGGCTACAGCTGCGGCGGAAAGGAGCCAAGCTGGGCGAGGAGAGGCACTTTCAGTGAGTGGCTGATGGCCGGCCTTTGTCCCCAGCCACAGGGCTCCTGGGATCCTGATGCCCTGGAGGGATCTGAGGGGAGTATGTGGCAGAAGAGAGACCTTGGTCTCGGTTATACTGTCTTCCAGGGCAGCCCAGCCTGGGCACCTCCCAGTGTGGCCAGGGATAGGGAAGGGTGGTCCCCCATAGGCTCCCACCACTGCTGGGTCAGCACCCGTGAAGGAGTTGTGGGCCTTCCTTAGTTTCCAAAAAACTCAACCTGTGCATGGCCTGGCTCCATGGGAGTCATGGCAGGCAAAACCCTCTGAGACCCTCCTCCTTAATGGATGGGTTCATAAGTCCAGAGCTCAGAGAGGTGAAGAACTTGCTCAGAGTCACACAACATAACACGGAATTTGCATGTCCTTGGCTGTCTGCCTCTTCTTACCAAGACTCCAAGAGGATTTGAGGCCTCCCCTCTGGGCAGGATTCAGGACAATGAGCCCCCTGAGGGCCCGATGAGGCTGGGGGACCCTGCGTGGGGTCAGTGTGATTGTGTATCTCCAACTGTTGTGTGTTCACAGGGAGTCAGGAAACAGCAGCTGGGAAATCCCACAGGCCTCCAAGGCCGAGGAAGGCACGTATGAGTGCACAGCGGTCAGCAGGGCTGGGACCGGACGAGCAGAGACCCAGATTGTCGTCACAGGTCTGACCCCCTTCCTGACTTTTCCCTCTAGGATTTCCTCCCAGGGTGTCTCCTTCTGTGGGGGACCGTGCCAGCCAGCGGGGCTGGAAACTGTCCATCATCCAGAGTCTGGCTGCTCACGCCGCCACCTGCCTGCTGGCCCCCCATTTGGGCTGTCTCACCCAGGATGGCCTGTGGGTCTCTGCTGGAGGCAGGTTGAGAACCCTGACTCAGGCAACCATGCTGCCCCTCCCCAGCCTTGGCCCCACCCCTGGCTTCTGGGCCTGGCCTTCAGGGCTTGACCAGCCCCCAGGCCCTTCCAGGGGCCACTGTCCACCTTGCAGTCCCAATGCCTTATGCCTCCACCATCCAGCTCAGGAAGGTCGGAAATGCTACCGACTATCTCAAAATGAAATTGGCTTTCTTTCTTAAACTCTGAAACTCATCTGTCTTGAAGAGAAGAAAAGAAGCCCAACAAACACGTGACGATTAGGCCCTCTGCATTCTCTAATCTTACACAAAAGCACCAAGCTTCCCATCGGCAGACTGGGAAACATGAACAAGCAAAGACGACAGAGATGACCTGTGCTCCCTCCACCGTGAAGATGACCGCGAGAGCTCTTTGATTTCTTTACTTCCTCTCAGACCTTTTTCTCTGTGTGCATTTTAACAAAAATGGGAGAAGGCTATACAAACATACAGCAACCTGATTTTTTATCATCTGACACTAGAGCGTGTCAGCAAATAGGCTTATGGCATGAATTAACAAAAGCTTACTTTTTGTAAACCACAGAGAAGTAGTGCAGTGTAAGGAAACTTGTCCGCCCATTACTTAGACATAACAGTTGCTAATCATTTACTGTCTTTTCTTTTTCACTTTTTGGCTAAACTATTTTAAACTCTAAAGTTTGGGGCTAAACTCTTTTAAACTCAAACTCAGAGCTTCAGACTCCAAATCCTGTCATCGTCTAATGTACCACAATCAGCTTCGACTGCAGGTCTCCCCCCAACACGCCGCTACCCCAATATGCCAGCATGCATATTGGGGTACATTGATGTAAATGTATTTAAGGAGATAAACATATTTCAGGATTTATCTCAATTTTAAAAAGTAGATTTTCCTGCATAACAAAAGATCTATGATCACACCTAATAAAATGAAGTGATACCTTAGTGCCATTTAATGTTGTCCACAGTCACATTTCCCCGTTTGCCCCAGAGTGTCATTTCCGGTTGGTTTCTGTGTTGTTCTTAGAGGCCGCGGAGGTCAGATGCTCTTCTTGAGCACGCGTGCACCGGCATCTCACAGTCATTGGCACGTGTAGCCTCCGTGGCTCCAGCTTTCCCCCTGCAGGTTTTCAGGCCCACGTCCCTGGTTAGACCGTCTCTGATTTTGTCGCTTCTTGTGGCTTTTTCTGGTCGAGATCGCGGTTTTCTTTGCTCTTCCCTCCTTTGGGGCAGAGGCCTTAGCTCTCCATTTGGAAGTTATAAGAGGCCTGTTGTTTGTGCAGAGAATAGCTCTTTTCTCTTTACTCTTTCCCTCTTGAGGGTTATTTTAAAATCTGGGCTTTATTCCCCAGGGTGGAAATATGGGCTCAAAGGGTGTGAAGAGTGATGTAGCTCTTGTTAAATATTGCAGTTGGCTGTTGTGTGCAAAGTACGTAGACCACACACAGTCCTTGGCAGCTGTATGTGATGGCGGTGGGAGAATGGCCCCAGGTGGCACCGTTCTGGGATGGTGAGCAGATGCTGGTTAACCGCGCTGCTGGCCAAAGTGTCCTAAGGGACCCACTGCTGGGTTCCGGCCTCCAGACACCACGGGGGTCTATAGGATGGGGCCCTCCCCCGTGACATCCCCTCAGCGCCTCCTGTGCTCACGTCCCTGCAGACCCCCCGCCGCAGCTGATTCCTGCCCCCAACGTGACCGTGTTGCCTGGGGAGACTGCCGTCCTATCCTGCCAGGTCCTGGGAGAGGCCCCCTACAACCTGACATGGGTGCGGGACTGGCGAGTCCTATCGGCCTCGACAGGCAGAGTCGCGCAGCTGGCCAACCTGTCCCTGGAGGTCAGAGACATCATCCCCAGTGACGGCGGGCGGTACCAATGCATGGCCAGCAATGCCAACGGTGTCACAAGGGCGTCTGTCTGGCTCCTGGTGCGA
Source organism: Rhinolophus ferrumequinum (assembly GCF_004115265.2). Lineage (NCBI taxonomy): Eukaryota > Metazoa > Chordata > Mammalia > Chiroptera > Rhinolophidae > Rhinolophus > Rhinolophus ferrumequinum. The sequence goes on from NC_046295.1 coordinate 78,579,175, forward strand.
GGTGAGGTTCTTCCTGCCACTGCTGTCCCCCCAATTCCATGTACTACTTGACGTTTACCCCAAAAGCCCATCGATCCATCCCCCTGCCCAGACATCACCTCTGCTAGGCAGCGTCATCCCTTCCAGTGTTTCTGAACCTTCAGAGAAAGAGGAGTCTGTAGCCTCCTGGCCTAAGTCCAGTGGTTCTCACTGTTGGGAAGTTCTTCCTCGTAGCTAACCTAAATTTCTACTGCTGTAGGCCAAGCCCATTTCATTGTATCCTGTCATTTTCCTGTGCCATTGAGCACCTCCACTGTCCACCCCCTGCCATTACATCGGACAGGGCTGGAGTACTGGAAACTTCCGAAAGCCCAGACATCAGATGTTCTTGTCAGGGGTTGGGCAGCACTGACCAGATGGGGATGCCTCCATCTGACGGTGGGAAGAGACCCACCTGGGAGTTTGAGGGCCTAGACGTGGCCTCAGGTCCACCAGGATTTAGACAGGATTTAGACAGATGTACCCCCAAGCTGCTATTTCCCCAAGTGTAAAAGTGAGTGTATTGAGACAAGCGTTCTCCCCTGACTGGCTGCCTGGGGTGTGTCGAGAAGGATTCTGAGGCCATATCTTGGCCACTGGGATGGAAGGGGTATGTTTACCGTTTCTAGATGAGGTGGCCCATGAGGTCTGTCTGAGCCTGACAAGTCTGTTGTACGGTGAGCTTTCTGAGGGCCAGGACAGAACCTAAATTGGGGGCCAATATTTGTGCAGGCCTTGGGGTCCCCTCATGGTCATGGCCCCTGGCATCTGCCCGACATCTCCCTAAGCCTCTCTGAGGTGCTCAGCCCAGAGCTGAACTCCAGGGAACTTGAGGCTCCCGCTGGGGGCTTTGGGGAATCAGCTCCCTATGTGCTCTGGGGATGTGTCTGGGCAGCCGTGTGATCAGCCCAGCCCCCAAGGAAGCCCCTTCTGGGGAGTCAGCCTCTTCAGGGCCTTTGGTTTCTCATCATCTGTGGCTGTGGGAGGGGATCCGGGTCCAAGGCTGGGGGCCTGGGGTGCACGGCTGCTCTGACAGGCTCTTCCCCGCCTGTCCATTCTTTGAGCTACAGAGGCCCCTCAGGTCAGCATCCACACCAGGTCCCAACGCTTCTCCCAAGGCATGGAAGTGAGGGTCAGCTGCTCAGCCTCTGGGTACCCTGCACCCCGCATCTCCTGGAGCCGTGACGGTCATACTATACAAGAGGACGACAGGTGAGGGGCCCAGGGCCTGGGGCTCTGGGACGGGGAGCAGGTGGACAAGAACTCCCAGGGGACCGCTCCCTGCCTGGGTCCTTACCTGTCAGTGGGGGAGCAGCACGTGCCCCGCCTTCCTGCTGGGATCCTGTGAGACTCAGGAGTGCGATCACTTTGGAAATGTAATGATGCCTCAGTGTGGCTCTGGGGTCAGGAGCTGCAGCTACAGAATCCAGCGGACCTGAGGTCGAGTCCGGCCTCAGCCATTCAGGCCGTGTGACCTTCGGCAAGTCACCTTGCTTTTGTCTGCGCCTCATGAATGAGAAAAGACCGTGTAAAGTGCTGAGCGCACAGCCCAGCGCAGAGCAAGCAGTCAGTGTAGGATGGTGGTCACTACTGGCGCTGTTAATTTGTTTATTATTACTGGTGACTGGAGCTACCCTTGTGTGCCCCGACCCAACCAGCCCCTTGCTGTTGAAATACTGTTTTATGGCACGACTGCAGGATCCATGTGGACGCCCAGGGAACCCTGGTCATTCAGGAAGTGGCCCCAGAGGATACTGGGAATTACAGCTGCCAGGCTGCTAATGAGGTCGGCACAGACGAGGAGACAGTCACTCTCTATTATACAGGTACTCGGGCCACAGGCATCTCAGCAGAGGGACCTCCCTCCCTCTCTCCCATCCACAAATACTAACTGAGCATCTGCCATGGGCCAGGAGTGGGGGACGCAGCAGCGATCGCATGCTGCCTGTCCATGGGGGCTTGTATTCCAGTGGGAGGCACAAAACAAACATGCAAGCAGACTAATGACGCACGTTTGGGTGGCGAGGGTGGTATGATGGGTAATGTGCAGGTGGGGTGAGAGGGCAGTGGCTGCCATACACAGGGCCAGCCAAGGCCTCCGGGACAGCACCACAGGCAGAGGGACCGGTGGGACAACGGCCCTGGGGCCGGAATGAGCCTGGGGTGCTCAAGGGACTGCCAGAAGACCGCGTGGAGAGAGTCGGGTGGAGGGAAGGGCAGGGGAGGGGCGGGCAGCCCAGGTAGGGCGTTTTAGGACCTTGTAGTGTTTCCATTTTTATGGCAAGTTCAATGTGGAACAATAAGGAAGCTTTAGTCCCAGGACTGACTGGAGAGGAAGTTTCTTAAAAACCAGCTGTGGCCAGATCTTTCTGGGTGACTGTCCCCGATTGGTGGGGGATGGCAGGAGTGGAGTACTCGGCTCCACCTGTATCCCCACCCCCGCCCCCATCCCCAGCTGTGGAAAGCCACTTTCTCATCCTAGGGAGTCTGTGGGTTGGTCCCAAGTTCCCTACCTGTTCCCCACACAGACCCACCGTCGGTCTCCGCCGTCAGTGCCGTGGTGCTTGCTGCCGTCGGGGAGGAGGCCGTGCTGATGTGTGAGGCGTCGGGGGTGCCCCCGCCCCGGGTCATCTGGTACCGAGGTACGTGGGTGCGGAGGGGCCTGTGGAACTGTCCAGCTGGGGCCTGGAGGGTGGGCTTCCCAGAATTACCAGGGGCACACTCTGAATGGGGTGATGGAGAAATGGCCCACTTCAGCAGCACCCCTTCTCCCCAACCCGAGTCCACACAGCTGATGCAGGACGGCTCGGGAGTTAGGAGCAAGATTGAAAACCGGCTCCCCTGGGTGATCTTGGGCAAGTGAGCTGGCATCTCTGAGCCGGCTTCCTTATCTGGAAAATGGGGAAAATCAAAGTTGGTTGAGTGAGAATTAACTGAGTCCACATATGTGAGGTGTCTAGAACAAGCCCGGCACACGGGCTGGGCTCCGCGTTCTTAGTGATGCTGAACACAGTGATGTGATTACCTGAGAATCGGGACTAATAGCAATTGGGTTGTCCAGAGTCGCTTTTCTGCTTTAATACATTAATATTTCACCCATTCTTACATTTTAACTCTTTTTATGGGGAATACTGGGGAACAATGTGGTTCTCCAGGGCCCGTCAGCTCCAAGTCGTTGTCCTTCAATCTAATTGTGGAGGGCGCAGCTCAGCTCCAAGTCCAGTTGCCATTTTCAATCTTAGTTGCGAGGGCGCAGCCCACCGTCCCCTGCGGGAATCGAACCAGCAACCTTGGTGTTGAGATGTTGTGCTCTAACCAACTGAGCCATCCGGCCGCCCCTCAGGTGCTTTTAAGTTAACGAATGTAGAGTGTTTTCTCTGTGTTGATCCCCGAGGTGGAGTTTGATTGGCCAGAGCTGTTCTTGCACCCACACTGGTGGACATGGGTACTGGGCTGTCGCCCCAGTTTTTCTAGAAGCAGAATGCGGGGCTCCTTGTCCTTTATCAGCCAGTGTCACCAATATGGCTCCCTCCCACCTAGAGGTACTCCATCCTTCGCAATACCTGTCTGCGATCTTTGCAGAGCCTCACCTTGACTTTGAGAAAGGCAGGTATTAACTCAGAGTGCTAGCAGGCAGTATTAGCTCCAAGTTTGAGCATTTTGTCCAAGGACGTAAGCTAGTGGGTGGCAGAAGTCTTGGGACCCCTTATTCAGTGCTTGTGTCACTGCATCTTCTGGCTGAGAACCCTACCAGCCCAGCCCTGAACCCCTTTTTATAAAAGGTACCTCACAATAGAATATTATTTACCCTTGAAAAAGAATGCAATTTAAGTTGTACGAAATGTGAATATACTTAACACCACTGAACTGTACACTTAACAGTGGTTAGGATGGTAAATGTTATATGTTTTTTTATCACAATTAATTTTTCATTTGAAAAAAAGGAATGAAATTCTGGTACAACATGGATGAACTTTGAAAACATGATGCTAAGTGAAATAAGCCAGACACAGAAGGACAAATACTATACGATTCCACCTGTATGAAATACCTAGAATGTGCAAATTCACAGAGACAGGAAGGAGAATGGTGGGTGCGGGGGGCTGGGGGAGAAGAAGGGGGCATTCGTGTTTCATTGGGGCAGAGTTTTAGTTTGAAAAAATAAAAATATTTTGTGACTGACTCCCCTGATTCTGAACCCCTTTTTAAATTTTAGTTTAATTTTTTTATTTGTGATAAAATACACATAACATAAAATTTACCGTCTGAACTATTTTTAGGTGCACAGTTCAGTGGCATTAGGTACATTCACGTTGTTGTACAACCATTACCAGCAGCCGTCTCCAGAGCTCTTGTCCTCCCCCCACTGTCCCCAGGAACCTTCCCCCACTGCCCACAGGCTCCAGCCTTGTGAGTTGCAGGAGCCCAGGGTCAGGAGGCAGCCTGGGCCCCTCGCTTCCCATGGCAACCATGGGCACCTGCCTGATGTCTCTTATCTTTGATCCAGGAGGTCTTGAAATGATTCTGGCCCCTGAGGCCTCCAGCTCTGGGACGCTGAGGATCCCAGCCACTCAGGAGAGGGATGCTGGCATCTATACGTGCCAAGCTGTCAATGAGTTGGGTGACGCCTCTGCGGAAATCCTACTGGAGGTTGGACGTGAGTGTCCCCCTGTCGCCACCTGCCCCGCCCCACCCTTTGCTCATCTCTGAGCAGAGATGAAAGAACTCTACCAGGTAGCTGGCCACTGTGGAGTTTACGTCGCGTGGGTCCTGCACTGGGGACAACGAAGGGCAAAGGGAGATGGTGTATGCATTGCCTCTTGCCGTGTCACAAATTGTCCCCAAACGCTAAGCATTTACTATTATTAAAGCAATAGGCATTTATTATCTCTCAGTTCTGGAGGGTTAGGATTCTGGGAGTGGCTCAGCTGGGTGGTTCTGGCTCAGGGTGTCACGGGATTGCAGGTTGTACATTGGCTGGGGCTGCGTGATCGGAAAGCCTGACTGGGGCGAGGGGTCCACTCTAAGCTCACTCACGTGGCTGCTGGCAGGAGGCCTCACTTCCTCACCATGTGGGCTTCTCGTGACTGCAAGGGAGCCGAGAGAGAGAGAGAGAATCTGAGTCTTTACAACCAGCTGCAGTCTTGGAAGTGAGATGCCATCACTTCTGCCAGTTATGTACAATTGGTCACAGACCAGTCCTGGTACATGAGGATGGAGGCGGCTACACCAGTCTGTAACTGCTAGGAGGCAGGAGTCATCGGGACCGTCCTGGAGGCTGCCTGCCCCAGGGACAAGTTTGGGTATTGTCACCCTGAGACCCAAGCTCCCATCTTGTCTCCATCACTTACCATCTGTGTGCTTTGCTCAAATGATTGACCTTCAGTTTCCCCAACTGTGAAATGGGGCTAACCATGCCACTTTCTTCATTAGGCAGCTGTGAGGGCTCAGTGACATCAGACACACAATGCTTAGCACAGGGTCTGACCCATCATGAGTGCTTAGCCAACGAGGGGCGACTGTCCCCCTCTCACAGACAGGGAGCCAGGATTCTTCTGCGGGCGGTATGTGGCCTTGGCTGTGAGTCCCCTGACGTCTAAGTTCCAGGCCTGGATCCCGGGCACTGGGAACTGCTCGGATGTTGTGGGCCCAGCTTCTTGGCACGCTGAGCTGGGACAGATTGGGCTGGGACGGTTTCCTGCAGCCTCAGCCGGAGAGACAGGTGCTGGGCTTCTGGGGAAGTGCAGAGAATCGAGGATGTGCTTGTCTGGTCTGGGGGGGATGGCCCTGGGGCTCCCCAAGGAGGCGAGCCCTAGGTGGAGCAGGCCCAGGGAGGAGGGTCTGGCCCTGGGGCGACGGCACCATCTCAGGGTTGGGATCCTCCCAGGCTTGGGGTGCCCTCAGCCTCCATTCATTTATTCCATTAGCCATTCCTCCAACACGTGGTCACTGGGACACGTGTTAGGGACACAGTGGAAGGCGAGACTTGGCATCTGCCTTTGTGTTGCTGGTGGGGTCATTGAGAATACTCAGTGTGCCGGGTATTTGGAAGTGGCATCCTCGGGGGCTTTGGTGCCCAGGGAAGGAGCCTAACCCTAACGCTGGGGGTTCAGGAAGGCTCCTTGGAGGAAGTGATGTCCAAGCTGAATCCAGAAACAGTCAGTCAGATGACAAGCTGGGGATGAGTGTTCAGGCAAAGGGAACAGCATGTGCAGATCCCCCGGTGGCAAGAGAAGTGAGGCAGGGAGTGAGACATAGAAAGGGTGGGGAGAAGGGTGCTGAGGGGCCTGCTACCTGCTCTGGGTCACTCCTGGCCTGGCCTCGGGAGCTGGACCGAGTCTGGGCTTTGTCCTGTGGGCTGGTGAGAGGTTCTAAGGAGATCTGAGTTGCTCAGACTTTCCCTATAGGGTGTGCAGGGCGTGGCTGGCCTCTTGGGTGGGGCTGGGTGGGCATGGGAAGCCATGGGCTTAGAGCCTGATAATAATGAAAACAAGCTAACACTTCTGTGAAGTTGCCAAGTGCCAGGGCCAGCTGTAAGCAGGGTTCACGTGCTGACATGTAATCCTCACAACGCTTTGGGGGTGATCCCCTTTATAGCTGGGGAAAACGAGGCACAGAGAGGTTAAGTGACTTGCCCAAGGTCACACAGCTGGCAAGTGGGCAGAGCTGAGACCTGAACCCAGAGTCCTGGCCTTTAGCCGCTGGACTTGATCCTATCGCTCACCAGCAGGGTGAGCTGGGACGTTCCTTGTCCGCTCTGAGTCTCAGGCTCCTCAGCTAAGATGTGTGAGTGGGACATAAAAAAGGCCTGGAACCCTGGGCTGCGCTGATTGCCACTGTCAGGAGGTTCTGGGTGTGCAGAGGATGCCCGGGACGGGCTGCATTCTCACGGGCAGTCATTCTTTACTCCACATTTGATTTATTTTCGGTGAAGCCTTATTTCCGTGGGCCCAGGCTGATGGGCGACCTGGTCCTGTTTCTTCACCTGTAACGCCCCTGATGGTCTTGGGGCCATCTCCTCACGTCAGAGGGTAGAGGTGCCTCACATCCTATAGGTGGGCTTCTGGGGTCACTGGGCCACCGTGGCCTCTGGCTTTTAGGTCACGGGAGGGGTGGACAATGGCCCAGCACCTGCGTGTCTGGGGCAAGTCGGCCTGGCAGCAGTGGTGGGAAATTGAATTTCCTGCCCATCTGGTTGGCAGCTGTGGCCCAGCCTTCCTGGCCAGGCTGGCAGAGCTTTCCAGAGCCAGGAAAGGATGGGTGCAGTGCCCCTTCCTGCAGTTGAGCTGAGAACTGGCTTCCTGGTGGCATTTGGGGGGCATCTGAAGGAGAACAGCCTCCTCCTGTAGGACAGCGTTTGTAGACTAGCCTGCAAGGGGCTTTTGTGTCAGCTCTGGACCTGGCATTTGGCAGCTGAGTCCTGGATCATTGTCCAGGTCCTGCGGCTTATTCAGCCAAGTTATTTACGTCTCTGAGCCTCGCTTTCCTCATCTGTGAAATGGGGACGGTAACAATAGAGCCTTGCTCATAGGGTCCTTGAGAGATATAATGAGATAATGTGTTTCATTCAGGCCTCGCATGGGATCAGTACTCAGTACACCTGCAGCCAGTAGGCGGGGCCAGGCTGATAAGGGCCCGTTGAGGCTGAGGGAGGTGGAGTGATTTGTCCCACGGCTGGTGACTGGGCTCTGTGGCAGGCACCCCTCCCCAAGTTCCGTGCCATTTCTGTTTAAAAAATGGCCCTGAGCACCCTGCTGGATTTCTGTCTAAATGGATGTGCGCCCATCCCTCTTTCTGCTCTCATTTCAGTCCCTGTTTCCTGTTCCCAGCCTGGAAGCCCCTGGTTGTTGAGTGAACAACAGGGTGCAGGGGGGATGCTTTTGTGGGTACAAAGACCCTCTGGCCAGCCTGGGGGAGCAGGAGAGAAGCAGAACCGGGCTCTGATGGTACGAGGGGAGCTTCCCCACCAGGTACAGCGGGCCCAGGGCCTGCAGTACTTTTAGGGGCCCAGGATAAGCTCTGATTTTGATGTCTTTTAAAATCAGAAGAAAAGAATGAAAGACAATGATTAGATAAAAATGAATCCAGCCGGATTGTGTTAGTTTTTATACCAATGCAGTCATAAAATATAATTTTTAATATTTTTTTTCGGAGGAGGAGACCCATGAAAGTCATCCTGCAGCCCTGGCCAGTGGCCTGAGGCTCCGGACCCAATTGCAGCATCTTTATATGGAGAAAGGAGTCCTTGGGGTACAGAAGCCCTTCTCCCCCAGCCTGACTCAGTCTCAGTCACCCTGGGGTTCCCTCTGAATGCAGGGTTGGGCCTGCGGCCGGCCTGTCCTGTGGTCACCTTGCCCACCCACACGGTCTTTGGGTCTGAGACTCCTTCCCTGCTCCTGGCTAAGCTGAGTCAAGGCTGACCGAGCTCTCCTTCCTGAGCTGGCTCATCCCCGCCGGCCCTGCCCCAGGGCTCTGAGCCACAGGAACGGGCACGCGCTGGGGTGGGGGTGTAGCAGAGGAGACTGGGGGGCTGCAGGGTCTGGAACCTTAAGGTATTGGAACCAGGGTGAATAGAGTTGCCTCTCTGGATGGGGAAACTGAGGCCGAGTAGTGAAGGTGTTCATCCGGGGGTGCCCAGTGGGGCAGAGGCAGAGTGGGAACCTCTGCCCAGGCTGTGGGCCTTGAGGCTGGTGCCCCTGGCCCTAGGGGCCAAGTAGGTGGAAGGGAAGCTGGTACCTCTGTTATGGCCACTTGGCTGCGGCTGTTAGAATCCATGGGGGCCTTGGGGTTGGGGGGAGTATGGCTCAACCTGCTGGACCCAGTTCACCCCATCCCCAGCTCCTCTGATGACAAGGGCATGGGGGAAGGCAGAAGCAGCCTCCAAGGTGGCCAGACGCTCCTGTCCTGCTCCTTCCAGGCTGGTGGCCAGCATGCTTCGGAGGGGCCATTTTTCTGGGTACTCCAGATTCCCCACAAACAACGTCGCTGCCGCCTCAACTGATGAGACCTGGGCCTCTCCAGGGAGCCCTGGCAGCTGCTGTCACATCCAGCTGTCTGTGGGCATTTGCAGTTTCTGCCCCAGGAAACTGCCCGCGGCCAAGATGAAAGGGCTGTTCCTGGGGAAAGCAGACAGGCAGAGCCAGCTCGTGGTCCCTCCTGGGGTTACTGCAGAAGGTCACCTGGGAGACTGTGAGGGGGCCTCGCTCGGAGACTGAAAGCAGAAGTGGCTGAGCCCCGAGGATGGGGCTCTAGGAAGAACACTGCGCTGGGAGCCCGGCCCCCCACCCCCATGTGCTGCAGCCCTCAGGACTGTCCCGCCCCCTCTTCTGGCCAACAAAGGGACCAGAGGACCTTCAGCTCTGGCATGTGAGGGTTCTGGGGTCCCACATTATCTGGGGACTCCAGGTGAGGGAGGGGGGATGGCTGCAGAGGAGGCTGAGGCAGTTTTCTGGGCAGGGTTTTAGTCTGGGGTCTGGCTGCTGTGGGATTCACCCTGAGACAGGATGGAAGAGCTGGGTGCGGCTCTGGCTGGGGCGAGTACATAGGGGGACGCAGGGGTGCGGTGGTGGAGAGCCTGGGCCTTAGCAGCAGCCAGACCTGGGCTCTGAGTCCAGCTCTGCCATTGACTTTGAGCTGTGCCCTTGGGCAGGTTCCTTAATCTCCCTGACCCTCAGTTTCCTCATCTGTAAAATTGTAATACTATTGTATTACTATCAATACAATAGGATTGTAATACTATCACTTCATGAGTTTGTGGAGACCATTCATGAAATCATGCTCCGAAAAGCACCGCCTCCACGCCCATCACTTAGTAGGCATTCCAGATGCCACGCTTTATACTTATTATTTGCTTATTATTGTAAGGGTCCTTCTCTTCTCGGGGGGAAGGTCAGGCCTGGGAGGACGATGGGGGAAGAGAGTGTGCTTCGCGATAGCCCCGAGACAGGGACCAAAGCTGGGCTGTTTGGGGGCTAAGGAGGGAGGGGGTCAGGAAGCATCTGAGAGAGACAGTGGACAGGAGGCCTGCCTGGAGGAGGGAGGTGTGAGCTGGGCCCTGCAGGCGGGCTGGGTGGAGTGGGGAAGGCAGGCATTGAGGGTACCTGGCCCTGGTGTTGAGCCTCAGCTCTGCCCAGGGGGGGGCGGTGATGGCAGAGCTGTGTCCCCGGGGCCAGGGCTCTGCAGGACCAGTAACCCTGTCTGAGGCAAGCCGGGAGCAGAGGATTTCTGGGATTCTGAACCGCGGCAGCTGCCAGGCCCCGATGAAAAAGAAAAGAGGCGTGCGGGTGGTGTCTGAGGTCGGGTCCAAGACTGCCTTCCTCTGTGTAGTGATTTTCCAAGTTCTGTTTATATCTCCCTGGAACTTCCCTAATCCCTGAGGCCTGGAGGGAAATTTGATGTCATGATTTGGATGGACGGGGGTTGATTTCTGGAGAGAGATGGAAAGAACAAAGAGGAGGATCTTCCATGGAGCTGGATGCAAAGCGTTAATAAAGGCAGGGGGACCTTCCTGGCCATGGGTCTGGGATGGGGACCTGAGGACAGCTTCCAGAGGCTGCAAGAGCACAGGGTCTGGGCCTGTCTGGAGGCTGACCTGCTCCTGGCCTGCCCAAGGGCTGAAAGGATCATGAGAGTCTGTCTGGGGAAATAACTTATCTTTCCTCCCTGGTTATAAAAGTAAGACGATGCTAACAAGAAAAGTTTGGAAGAAACACTACAAACTATTAGCAGTGGTTACCTCGGGCAGGGGATTGGGTTTTTGGAACTGTGTGGAGCAAAAATTAGGGGAATACACTATTGTGTGTGCTTAATTTTTTTTATAACTCAGGTGAGCAGGGCAGCCTTTTTCAGGCTTATTGTCCTGGTGTAATTATTAATATGGCCCTTTTCACTCTCCAGTGTCCCCGTTTGGACCATAAAGTATAAGGTCACATTCTGTACAATAAGCATGCTTTGATTTTGTAATAGTATTTTATACGTTCATTACAAAAAGTTCAGCAACAGAGAAAGATGTAGAGAAGAGATTAAAGATGGCCTATCAACTCCCTGTGAACTTGGCTTTCTGGGGTGGCGTACGCAGAAGGGGCCGTGGAAATGGTTGCCCAAATCCAGGGCACCTGCACGAGGAAGCATCCTGTGGCCCAGGAGAAGGGTGAGGGGGCCAGAGCGTGACTTGCAGCCCGTCAGAGGTGGGCTCTAGAAAGTCCCTGCCAGGAGCACGTGTGTGGCTCCCCTACACGTCTGGGCAGAGCGAGGTCCCCGTGACCCTAAGGCCTACAAGGCGTGTCGGCAGCTTCACGCCGCCAAAAGCTGCTCCCTCCGCCTCATCCCTGAGAGTTCTCCAGGGGTGGACCCCGCAAAGCTCAGGTTGACCTCAGAGTCCTGGATATGAGTCAGCTCCCAGGTTCACGAGGGCCAGGCTGGAAGAGGGGGAACCTCCCAGTGATGGGAGGGGAGGCAGGCGTTGGGAACAGTCCCCTGGGGGCTGGGTGGGTCAAGCCGCTAGGCATGGCTGACTGGTCGCCTCCTGCAGATGCACCCCAGCTGATGGAGCTGCCCCGGGATGTCACTGTGGAGCTGGGCAGGAGTGCCCTCCTGGCATGTCGGGCTGTGGGCCGCCCGCCCCCGACAGTCACCTGGCGCCGTGGAGACGGCCAGCTGCTGGAGCCCAGGCGGGGCAGCAGGACCGGGCAGCCCCATTCAGGAGTGCTGTTCTTTGAAAGTAGGAGATTGGGGCTGGGGGCAGGTGGGCAGGGGAGACTGGATGGCTTCCAACACCCTGAGCCTGTAGGCTGGGTGGCTGGGAGCAGGACCGAGCCCCAGCACTGACCGTGGGTGACGCTGAGTCACATTTAGCTGGGTGACAATCGTCAAGTCATTTCAGTAAATTGAACAGGCCGTAATAATGATAACGGCAGTACTACTACCTGGGTTTAATGACAGGTTACCTTAAGGGGTTGTCGTGTGGGCAATACACATGACGTGCTTAGCACAGTTCCTGACACGTATGTGTTAGCCATCGTCATCCCCGTCGTCATCCCCATCATCACTACCACTAAAGCTACTGTTCCTATTTATAATGTGCTACGCTGGATGCTGGGCAGTAGTCACATCATCTTATCGATCCCCTCGATCACACTATAAGGTACAAGTATTGATAAATTATGCCCATTCTACAGATGAGCAAACGGAGGCCTTCTCACCCTCACACGTCCCGGCTGCATGCCCCTTCCCTCTCCTCTCTGCCATCCCGGCCCTCCCACCCAACCTCTGCAGGGCCAGGCTGTGCCGAGGGCCCCCTCTGCACTGGGGAGTGGAGCCTGTGGGGCCTGGGGCCCCGGCATGCCCCAGCAGTCAGGCATCCTTCTTTTCTGCCCCTCAGGTGTGGTCCCTGAAGACCAGGCCCTGTATGTCTGTGAAGCTCAAAATATCTTTGGGAAGGTCCAGGTGGAGGCCCGGCTCGTGGTGACTGGACATGGTTCGCTGGTGGACCTGGAGAGGCGGGGGAGGTGGGGAGGCGGGGGCACCCCCAGGGAGGCCCCCCCATGGCCACCCATCCTTTGGACAGATGTGTCCACAGCCGGGTTCTCCGAGAGGAGCATCTGGGTTCCTGCTTGCTAGGCAGTAGGAAATGTGCCCTTTGACCACTTGGGGTCCCCTTGGGGAAAAGCGGGGGCCTCTGTCCCCCAGGTAACTACCCACAGGAATCTAGTGTGCTCAGCACCGGCTCCTCTCCCCACAGCTCCCCCACAGATCGCCAGCAGTGCCTCCACCGTCCGGGTGCTGGAGAGGCAGCCTGTGTCCCTGCCCTGTGTCATCCTGGCCGGGAGGCCCCTCCCAGAGAGGCGCTGGCTCAAGGCCGGTCTGCCGGTGAGTGCTGGGCTCCTCCGGGCATGGTGAGCAGTGGCTCCTGGGGACCGAGGGGACTGTCACATTCACACCTTGGTCTCTACGTTGCTGTTCCCCTATTTTGGAATGTCCTCTTCTTCTTTCCTCCCTCTCTTTGCTGCCTCTTTCCAGAACCTTCTTTGGTAACTTGCTGTAGCATCATCACCCTCTAAAGTCCTGCCAAGGCTCGATGTGGCTGCCGGCCTCCTTGGAGCTTAGCAGGAGGGTCTGGCCTCCATTTGTGCAGAGGGCTGGGGAGCAGGAATTTGGTGGAGGCACAGACACGATACATTGGTCACCCCTGCTCTGAGGGATCCAGAGCAGAGATGTGACCTGTGCAGCTGAATATGTGCCTGACTACCTAGCCCAGTGCTGGGCAGGCAGTGGCCGCTTTATCCCCTCTTATGGATTTGGTTTGCTCATTGTCTTCCATTCCCCTCTCCTGTTCATACCTTAGCATCCCTCCTGCTCAATTCTTCTGCCCTATCCTCAGACATACTGGGTTCCTTATGCCCTTGAGGCTATAAAGAGGGGTCCTCACCCCCCATTTGACTTCAAAGCACCAGCAGGCGGGCAGACGCTGGACACCTAGAGAAGTAGTGACTGCGTGGTCATCTGTTCCCGCCGTCCCTGCCCTTGCACAAGGCAGACAGCGTGCCGCTCGCCGAGCGTGCAGGCTTTGCAGAGGCTGATGGTGACGGTGACTCACTGTCAGCCTGTGTACTTGGACATGACCCGAGGAGGACCGTGCTGGGAGCGTGGGCTGGGTGGTGAGGAGCCTTCCTGAGTAGAGTCCAATGGGCCTGGGGGAAGGAGTGGCTGTGGGCCTCGCTGAGGCCAGGTCAGGGAGTGGCTGGAGAGGAAGGGACACCGAGGGGAGCCCTGCCTGCTCAGCTGCCGAGGGCAAGGAGCAGGAATCCCCTCAAGCTTGCTCAGCCTGAAAGGGCCTGGTACTGAGACACCCAGGAGCGTCTCCTGAACTTGAGAGCAAGATGTGCAGTCAGGCTCATGAGACAGGCTAAAACAGGGGCCAGGCCTGGTGGAAAGGTTTTAGGCCTCTCACCAAGGATGGACTGACTGGCTAGACGTCTTTGTGGAGGGCCCATTCTGGACCAGCACTCCCCTCCTGGTGCTGATGATGGCCTGGGTAGCCACCAGGAGCCACTGTCCCTGCCTCTCTCTGGGACCACACCTGATGTGGCCACACCTCTGCTCTGCCCTGCATGGCTCTGTTCTCTCCCTGAAGACAGGTTGTCCCTCCTCCCTGTGGCCTCAGAGTGGAAGGGAAGGGCCCTGGAGCCCCAGCCTCTACTCAGTAAAGGCTCTGGTCCCAACCCCACACTCCCAGGAGAGGCCCCCATCAGCCCGGCTTGGGTCAGGCGTCTTGCTCTGGTCCAGTTGGCCATGGGAGCGTGGGGTCAGGGTTATGCCGGGGATCCGGCCCACCATCCTTGAGGGTCTGTGGGGGTGGACGAGTCTCAGGGGAGGGGGCTTGGGGCTGGGCAGTCATGGCATCACCCCCTGCCAGCTCCCCCACCTTCTCAGTCCAACCTGCTCCCTGCTGGCCTGGCGGGCAGTGCGGTCTCGGAGGGCTCTCTCTTAGCTGGCTTGGAATGGGCCTGTGGTCCCATCTGGTGCTTCCTCACCCTTGCCAGCTCCCACCTGGCAGCCGGCATTCCGTCCGAGCCGACGGCAGTCTCCACCTTGACCGGGCCCTGCAGGAAGACGCAGGGAGGTACAGCTGTGTGGTCACCAACACGGCTGGCTCTCAGCAGAGGCATGTGGAGCTGGTTGTCCAGGGTGAGTCCTGGGGCCCCAGGGTGGTGGGGGTGGGGTGGGCACTGGACAGGATGGAGGAAGCCTGGTGGGGGAACTTGATCTTGAATACCTTTGTTTCAAAACATTGCGAAAATAGTACATATTCATTGTAGGAAACGTTGAGATTGGACAAGTAAAAAAAAAAAAATACTCCTGTGATACTAATAGCTGAGAAGAACCAGAATCATTTTACATTTTGGTGTGTATCTTTCATACTGTATGCACCCACGAGCTCCCACTTGCACACACACCTCCTGTATATATATAATAAACTGTATATAATATAAATTATATATATGCTTTACATAAGTTGTATATAAATTATGTTTATACAATATAGTCTTTATGTATTATATATGTATCTATATTTCTATCCATCTATCTATAAATTCTTTATAAACACATACAGATAAATATTTTAAAACCAAGCTGGGAACATTATATTATGGTCTCGCAACCTGAGTGTTTCTCATGACGATATTTCTTTTTTTTTTTTTTAATTTATTGGGGTGACAATTGTTAGTAAAGTTACATAGATTTCAGGTGTACAATTCTGTATCACATCATCTATAAATCCCATTGTGTGTTCACCACCCAGAGTCAGTTCTCCTTCCATCACCATATATTTGATCCCTCTTACCCTCATCTCCCACCCCCCACCCCCCTTACCCTCTGGTAACCACTAAACTATTGTCACGACAATATTTCTGTCAGTACATTCTCAGAAGCATCAGTTTAAGATGACGTGTCCCCGCATGAATGAGCCACAAGTACCCAACCTGTCCCCTCGTGTCCGATTTCTCACCAGCATGAATACCCTGGGCAGAAATGTCCTGTGGCAACTTTGCCCATGTCATGGATTCCTTCCTTAGCATAAACCCCTTAATGTGGAATTGAGTAGGGGTCATGGAGAGTGACAGTTTGAGGACTTTTCATGTATTTTGCCCAATGACTCTCCCACCCACAGCGTTGCAGAATCCCTGTTCCCCTTCACCCACCCACCCAGGTACTGCCGTTCTTTCTAATGTAAGACGAGAAGTTTGGTAACATTTTGCAATTTACCAAGTATGTTAATATCCTTTCTGTTTTTAAATTTATTTTATAAAATCCCCAAGGGATGAGTGGGAAGAACACGTTGTTCCCCATTTTTTAGGGGAAAACCAAAGTCCAAGAGGAGGCTGGGTCTAGAGAGCCCAGGTGTCTTGTTTCCCCATAATTCCAATTAAACATAGTGATCAAAGGTTGGAGACCTCTGTGGGGTTCTATGTATGTTTCACTTCATTTTCATAACTACTCCAAGAGCTGGGTATTTAAAGAGCCCCTGTCCTGAAGTTAAGGAAGCTGAGGCTCAGAGAGGAGAGTAACTCGACAAAGCCACAGGATCAGCAAACCAGGCTGCCTCTGCAGAGTGTGTCACCCCCTGATTTCCCACTGTGCTGGCACAACCTCTCCTGCGGGGGTGGCGGGTGGCGTGAACAAGCTCTGTTGTTCTGCTTCCCCTCCTGACTTCTCCACACCCAGTTCCCCCCAGCCCCACTCCTCCTGGAGACTGCAAAGCTGAATGGTACCTAGAATGGATTTGGCACTTGTTTGCAAGTTCCCTGTGTTCTGTGAATGCTGTTGTCTGCCATTTCTCGTCTGTCCATCCCCAGAGATTGGGGAACGGATTGAGGTTAATTCGGCTTTTTTGCTGATCAAGGAATATGGGTGCCAAAAGATTAAGTGGTGTAAAGTCTCAGAGCAAAGAAATGGCACAGTGGGTTCTCAGGCACAGGCTGCCCTTTGTCTGGGCCCTGAATTTATAGCAGTGATGGCTGTGCATACTACGCCATTTGTATTCTGTTGAAATTGTTTTTTTGTGTGTGGTAAAATATACATGACATTAAAATGACCATTTTAACCATTTTTAAGTGCACAATCCAGGGGCAATCACATTGTTGTGTCACCATCTCCACCATCCATCTCAGAAACTTTCTCAGCTTCCCAAACCGAAACTCTGTCCCCGTCAAACCCAAGCTCTCCATCCCCTCCCCCAGCCCCCGGCACCCACCATTCTACTTCCTGTCTCTGTAAACTTGACTACTCCAGGGACCTCATATAAGTGGAGTCATTCAGTATTTGCCCTTCTTTGTCTGGCTTATTTCACTGAGCCTGTTTTCGCATTGAGCAAGTTGCAGTATGCATCAGACTTTTATTCCTTTTTAGGGCTGAATAATATTCTACATGTACACACCACATTTTGTTTATCCATCATCCTTGATAGATATTTGGATTGTTTCCACCTTTTGGCTACTGTGAATAATGTTGCTATGAACTTTGGTTTATGAAATTGGTTTGTTTTTAAAAGTGCCACCTAGAATCCAGTCCACTGCCACCCACCATGTCACCAATGAAGGGGTTCCAGCCTCTCTCCCCTGTGTCGCGTCAGGAGTTCCCACCCCCACCATCACCTGGACCAAGGTCGGTGGAGCCCATTACCATGAGGGTAACCAGAGGGCCAGGCCCAGTGCATCATGGGGAGGGGAATGACGCATGTTGCCACGGTGTGTGGGCTCTGCTGATGTCACCTGTGACTCTCACAGGAAACCAACGTCCTGGCTTCCAGTGGTCCCCACTACAATGTGAGCAAGGATGGGACCTTGGTCATTGCCCAGCCATCCACCCGGGATGCAGGGGCCTATGTCTGCACGGCCATCAACGCCGTGGGCTTCTCCAGCCAGGAGATGCGGCTTTCTGTCAACAGTGAGTGATGGCCGCCCCTGTCCTGGGGGTGGGCTTGGCAGGCATGGAGGCAGGGGCATGGACAATCTGACCTTCCTGCATCTTCCCGGTACCCTGCCTCGAAATTCTTCCCATGTGAAGGACATGTTGGCCAAAGCTGTCCTCTCTCAGGTCACTGTCCCCAGTAGTGTGGACGTGCTCTACTGGTTCCAACTCAGTCCTTTGTAACAAATTAACAAGCCTTGGAAAGACACACGACCCTACGCTGGACCTCCCCACCTTGGCAGCCCCTTGCCCGCCTCCCTCTCCGATTCTTTGTGCCCCAGATCCTTTGATTTTCTTTCAATTTCTTGAATGGTTCCTCCTGCCTCAGGGCCTTTGCACGTGCAGTTTCTTCTGTTTAAAATGCCCTTCCCCCAGCTCTTGGCTCAAAGGACTTCTCCCATCCGTCAGCTCTCAGCTCTCCTTGATCCCTTGGGTTGGGTCAAGTCACCTTGCTAGGGGAGGTGGAATATCCCCTCCATAGCACCCATCACAACTGTGAGTCAATAATTAGCTGTGTATGAGCTGTCTGGTACCACCGCTCTCTGTGGGCCCTGTGTGCTATGAGGGTGGGGCAGGACCTGTTTCCCAGCAGCCACCACAGAGCTGGGCACTCAGTAGATGTCTGGCTGAGTGAGGAGATGCACAGCCAGTCTTCTGTGTTATACGTCCAGCCAATATTTTCATGTTGGAAACATTTTTTTTTTTGTAAGTGGGGGACTTCTGTCTGACTCGTGATATATCAGGTGTCCCCATGAGGGCTACATGGGTCTTGATGTCCTGGCTGGTGGGCTTGTTTAGTTATGGGTGCGTTCAGTGTATGTGTACCTGGCTGGAAATGTGGGGGGGCATCAGGAAGGTGGAGTCTGGGGTAATCTCTGCCATCAGGAGCCTTTGGCTTAACAGGAGAGTGAGGTTTTGTGCACAGATTAATATAAACCCCGACGGGGTTTGAGAAAGCGGAGGGAGATCAGGCGTCACCTGGTGGCTGATGACCTGGGAATAGTGGAATGATCACGGGAACCAGGTAGAGAGAGAAGAGGAGGAGGGCAAAACCTGCCCGAATGTCCCCAGGATGGAAAGGAGCTAGAGAAGCAACCATCCCATGTCATCACAGTGTCATCGCAGGAGGATGAGCTTCCAGAGGGAGAGTGGTGGTGGAGAGAGGGGGGGCGGGTCCTGGGGAAATAAATCGTCAGATCTGAGCCCATCCCAACACCTGCGCTCTCCCATTTTGAGAGCCACACCTACCTTGGCACCACCCAGGTGGCAGTACCACCTCTGCTTCCTGGGGGCGCTGTCCTGGTCCCCTCCGGGCCCCACCCCACAGCTCCCTGACCTGCTTACAGTTTCTAACTGCTTCCACCAACAGCCAAGCCCAGAATCCAGGTGAACGGCTCCCATGATACAGACAAGCCTCTGAGCGTCACAGCCAAGGCCGGTGACGAGGTGACTCTGGACTGTGAGGCCCAGGGGTCCCCACCCCCATTGGTCACCTGGATGAAGGACTCGCGCCCTGCGCTGCCCGTCACTGACAGGTAACCCCACCTGCATGGCCTCCACGTGGGGAGGAGGCAGAGCCGATGTTTAAGGGAAAGTTGGCCTCCAAGTGGCCAGTGGCCCAGGGGTTGGGAGGGGCCCTGTGAACACTCCGAGCTGGATGTGCATTCACTTCTGCACACAGCACTTTTGTCCCGGGTCCCCCGAAGCCTCTCAGCAGACCTCTAAAAAGTCCATGGACGCCCAGGGTGAGACCCTCTGAAATAACACACACCCAACATTTCACTCACCAGCCGCTGGGAGCTGGTGCAGATTCTCCTGTAATCTGCACAGCAGCCCTTGGTATCTGAGCTGAACTGAGGCTCAGAGAAGTGGGGTGAGCTGCGGGTGGTCATGGAAAGCAATGCCATGATCAGGACGGCGTCCTGACTGGACGTGTGCATGTACGTCCTTGCCTGCTCTACAGAGCCTGTGTCTGGCGGCCGGGCTTTCTGACTTAGCTTCTCTCCAACCGGCAGGTATCTTGGGAGTGGGAGGAGGCCGGATTGGGTGTCCTTCAAAGCCAGGCTGTACCCCGCCCCCGCCCCCTCCACCCCTACCGCAGGGGTGTGGGGGATGGTGGTTCCAGACAAGAGGGCCTCGAAACTCCTGGGGTCCTTGACCCTTGGGGGTGGGGGGACGGCTGCATCTCTGGCCAATGACATCAGTCCTGGCAACGTCTTTGAGAAGTTCCAGACTGAGAAGGTCTCTGAGCAGTCTGCTGTACCGCTCCCACCCCCCTGACACCCACACGTGAGTCTGCATCTCAGAACATCTGTTTGGTGAGAACTTCCAAACCATGAAGGCTGCACATCTGAACGGGCCGGGGTCCTGTGCCTGGGCTGGGTCTGCAGCGCCCCCACCCCATGCCCTGCTGGTGTCTGTGCAGCTCCGTGTCGTGGGTGGGGGTGGGGGCGTGGGAACCTGCGCCTCTCCCCAGAAAGCCTGCTCATTGCAACACGTTGGCTGGGCGGTGGCCGGCAGCCACGTGCTTATTTATTTATGACTTGTTACCGCAGCGGGGCACCGCAATTCCCACAGGCTCACCCCTTCTTGTTGTGATGCTTGAGGAGACCGACCGGGAGCCATAAATCTGTGACAGCCGCTTTTGCAATCCTAGAGTTTTGTTCTCGCCCTCTCCGCTTCTTGCTGGCTTCCAGCTTTCTCTGGAGATTTATGCGATTCCAGGAGTTTATCTAAATGAGGAGGATGATAGGCCTGAGGTTGGGACCGGGGTGAAGTGCTCAGACCCTGGAGCCCGTCGGACGTGAGTGCAGGTCCCAGCTGGTTCCATCTTCGTCGTGTGTCCTCAGGGGTCCACTGGCTCCTCTTTGGCCTGTTGCTCCATCTGTAGCATGGACATTGTTTAAATAATGCTTATATGACACAGTGATGGATGTGCCATGCTTAGTGTGTCATAAGCGCCTGAAAATCGCTCCCTTTCACATCATTTGTTTGCTGCTCTTCACGAACTGAAGCATCATTTCCAGCTTTTGAACAATATCACATCTGGTAATCCCATTTCATCCTCACCCACTTTTTTAATATGAAAGTTTTATTGAGATATCATTCACGTGCTGTACAAGTCTAGGGGTTTTTTTAGTATATTCAGAGTCGTCACCACAACCAACTTTAGAACATTTCCGGACTGTCCCCCGAAACCCCGTACTCATTCCTGCCCCACCCCACCCCGGCCGCTGGAACCACCAGTCTCCTTTCTGTCTTTGGATCTCTCTCTTCCGGACATTTCGTATAAAAGGAATCACACTGTATGTGGCTCTAGCATCCGGTTGGTTAGGTTCATCCTCGGTGTAACGTGTGTCAGAACTCCATTCCTTTTGGTGGCTGAATAATATTCCACTGTGTGGATAGACCCCCTTTTGTTTCTCCGTTCACAAGCTGATGCCATTTGGGTTGTTGCCCCTTGCTGGCAATTGGGGGTAACCCCTCCGACTTTGCATTGTATTTAAACTGTATTCAAACTTCATCCGCGGGCTCTGGGTCCCGGGTTTCCGGGGCCTCCCTGGCGCGTTCTGACAGCTTCCCCACAAAGAGCAAACTTCAGGTTTCTCACAGACACACAGCTCCCGCAGTCCCAGGGTCATTCAGCCAGAAAGTGGAGATTTGAAAACCCCCACAGAGAACACACACTGAGGGGTGGTGGTGCCGTGGTGGCGGGGGCATGACGGGAGTGCTGTCTGCCTGCTCCTCCTCCTCCTGCTTTTCTTTCTTCCTCCTCTGAGGGAGTCGCAAGGCTCAGCTTCAAAGCTGCCATTCTGGAGGCTTGAGAAGTTACTCCAATAAGTCAATGAGTCTTAGGTGTTTGTCCACCCTCCAGGATCCAGCTCACTCCCTCGCGATGGGAGGTGCCAGCTGCCGACCACACTTCCCCTTCTTTTTCCCTTAGTCTGGGCCTTATGCTCCTCCCACCTGGTTGAGCTGCCCCCTCATCTGTGGTGGCCCCTTCCTACTGTCCCCGGTAACTCTGTGGTGTAGTCAGGTTAATAATAACTATAATGTGGCTGAGATACACACAGCCACACACACTTCAGGCTTCTTGACCCCCGAGTCAAAAAGTCCTCGTAGAAAGAAAACATAGTGGGAGTTTGAGTAGCCATGACACATAAACCACCTGCTGTGTCCACGACCCCTTCCAATTGGTTCCTGTAGATGCTTTCGTAAAATTCAGCTGAGTGCATCTTCTATTCTGCTCTCATCAGGGATGTTTTTCCCCCCGTTTACCTATTTTCTTGATTCATCCTGACCCATGTTACTTGCTTTCCACTTAAAGAACAAAATAACAGTCCAGGGCGTTCATCTGTCATTGTTGCTAAGCGGTTCCTCTGTTTGGGGCATGAGCTCTGTTGCCAGTTTTTAGCAGTAATAAATGGGACTGTTGGAAATCTTTACACAAATGCTTCTCTTTATCTTCTGATCGTTTCCTTGGGGGATAGTGCCGGTGTCCAAGGATGAGAATGGTCACTGAGTGCTTCTGACCCGGGGGGACAGATGTTTGTGAAAAGCCCCCACGGGCTGTGAATTCACAATTGAAGGCAGCAGGATTCCTTGAGCAACTCGTGTGCCCAGGACGGTGCAGAAACCACACTGGGGAGAGGAGACACGAGTTCTGTTGTGCATGAAATCGGGGGCAAAGACCTGCGTGAACTTGAGCAAGACCCTTCCTGACTCTGGGAGCCTCAGTCTTCCTGTCTGAGAAATGTAAGAGTTGGACAGGCGATGGTGGCCAGCGAGCGCCTCCGGCTCTGCTCCCATGATTCCACCCGCCCGGGAATGCTGGGGCGAGGCGGTGTTTCTAGGCAACAATGTTTGTTTGTGGTTCTGATGTGTGGCTGGGACAGCTGCGAGTGCTCCTGGCCCAGCTGAGGCTCCCGGGGGCAGCTGGCCAGGGTCCCACACGGGGCCAAATCCAGCCGCATCAGGGGGGTAAGGAGGGGGCAGCTGGCGAGGAAAGGACAGTGAGAGGATGAGCACTCGGCACCCCACCCACTTTCTGGTCCAGTTACCCCACGGTGCAGAGATGGGGGCTTCAGCTGGGATACTGGTGACCCAGGAGACAAGCTTCTCCCTCAGTGGCATGGCTTGGACTGTCTAGAGGCCCCTGGTGGGGTCTTCATCTTGGTGGGTCTCATATCACATGCTGCTTCCTGGCCTGGGGCCTCCGAGGTCTGGTTATGTCGGCCTCCAGCCAGCAGCTCTCTCTGGAGAACCTTCAGTGAACTAGACTTCTGAGCTGGACGTTTCGATCACCGCAATGGTTGGCAGTGCCATAGCGGAGTCTGCAGGGCGCGTCCTAGGTCTGCCCTGCCCAGCTGGGTGGGCTTGGACAGCAGGCCTCCATCTCTCTGGTCTCCTCTGCAAAATGGGGTGATGACAGTGGGCCCTGCCTGCTGTACTCCCCCCAGGGAGGGCACTCAGCTGTGTGGCGGCACACAGGAAGCGCTCGATAGTTGACAGCCACCCGTTAGCATGGCTGGGTGTATGTTTTACGGGTCCACAGGGATGGCGCCTTCCCCCTCTCTGTCATATATTGTGCTTGGCCCTTTGATGGGTATTGGGTCCCTCTTCCTGAATTCTCCTGCTTGGTTTTTCATGTGGGGCTTCCTTATAAGGGTCTGTGGTGTGGGTGAAGCCCCAGATAGGAGGTGAGGTTCAGAGCAGCCATTGGTGGGTGAAGGTCCCAGCTGACTGGTGCTAGTAGGTGGGTCCTTGCCCTGCCCAGGCTCAGGCTCCGCTCTGGCCCCAGGACACATGGGCCTGGCATACGCTGGCACCCGGTGGGCGTCTGGATGAGGGTCAGCCCTCTGGCGGGCGGGTAACTGCAGGAAGGCCTTTGCAGCCACAGCCATTGATCGTCCTCCTGTGTTCGCACCATGAGGTTGCAGATGGGTCCTTTAAAAACGGGGGCAGCAGGACAGACAACATGGGATACAGCCAGAGGGACTGGGCGCAGACAGACCACCCGGGCTCGGAGCAATCTGAGGACGGGAGCGTGTCTTCAACCCCTGTGGCAGCCGGCCCACCCAAGGGCTCTTTGTCAAATGAGTGAATGAATGAATGAATGAATGGATGAATGAGCAATTGGCTGAACTGGGCTCCATGCAGCGCAGAACTGGGAAAGTGTAACCTGCCTGGATTTGTAAGGGAAAAGCCAGTGAAGGGGTTCTGGAGGGCAGGAGAGTGGCCTTGAGATGGGGTCACGGGCAGGAAGCAGTGTGAGCGAAGGTGGGAAGGGGAGTGTGTATCCGTGGACTGCTGGGATTTGCCGTCAAATGTTTATTGAGTAACTACTGTGAGTCAGGACCTATGCTAAGGGCTGGGACACAGCAGGCACCTGCGCACACCTAGCCCCTCCTGTCATGCAGCCATCTGACAGTGACAAGTGGTCACAGGTGTGATAAATGCCATAATGACTCCAGGTGCGTGTAACCGGGAGCAGGCCATTATCTGGGGCAGCAGCGGTGGCTTCCCTGAGCCACAAAGGATGAGGGGGGGGGGCCAAATCGGTGACCTCTGGGCGGGGGGGGGTGGGGTGGCAGCAAAGGTGTGTACTAGGAATGAGGGGGACGGTGTGGCCTGGGGATTTGCGTGATTCTGAGCTCTTTCTGTTGGGAGCCCGTTGGTCTCTCTAGGACGGTAGGTCCCCCTCGGAGCTTGCAGGATCCCTCTCAGATCCACACCCCGCCATCTGCATGGCTGTGTGAATCTTCAAGCCAACCACGAAGGCTCAAGCCCGATGGATGTCATAAACAGGAAATTCCCCGCGAAGCTTCCCCTGTTCTCATCTGGGCGCCACACGGAGCCATCTGGCCACTCACACCACCATGGAGTGGCTGCCACTAGTTACGCCATATGCACACAGTGACAGTGTCCTCCCCACTTCCTCCCACCTCTCTCCTCCCCTGAACCTACCCCTGGGCTGCAGTCTCCAAATCTGCAGAAGCTGCTGGGAAAGTGGAGGGAGAGCTGGGTCAGAAGACAGTGTGGTGAGGGCTGCGATGGGGGAAGCCAAGGCAGCTGTGGGAGTCTGTAGGCTGTACCGACCAGCCCTAGAGCATCAAGGCAGCCTTCCTGGAGGAGGTGATATCTAAGTATCGAGGTCTGAGCAGGTGTTGTCCAGGTGAACGTTCACGTGGGGCCAGCCAGGCCCAGTGGCCGCAGCTCCCCTCTCTGTTTTATGGGGGCAAAGCCTGCGAGAAGCCAAAACATATGGGCAGTGACATCATGCCGCAGGGGTCCCTGGGGTCCAGCCCAGCTGCGGAAGGCTGGCTGGGGGTTCCGGATCCCTGTGGGATGGAGCCAGGTGATTTCAGCAAGGTGGGCCAGACTGGGGAGGACAAGTGATCGGAGCCTCCATAGCTTCCTCCTAAGGGCCCAACCCAGTGCTGGGCAACAGAACATTGCAAAGCGCTGGATTCGGAGTCTGGCTGGCCCTGGCACTTAACGCAGAGGGCCTCTGGGCTGGCAGCTTCTCCCCCACATGGAAGGGCTTCCAAATAGAACATCCCCTCACACTCACTTCCTCCAAGCCAGGGCAAGGAATGGCAGATGTGTTCGAGGAGGGGAAGTCAGCAGATATCCAGTCTGGAGAGAGGCCGGGCCCTGGGCTCAGCCCATGTGGAGTCTGCTCACCAGCTCCAGACACAGGCCCTCTTCGTAAGCCCATTTTGCAGATGAGGAAATGGAGGCTCCAAAAGGTGAAGTGACTTGCTTCACTGAACTAGGAAGGGTTCAGAGTTTGGACTTGAACCCAAGCTGGCTGACTCCTAATCCAGTGCTCTTCTGTTTTACCAGTTAGCCTAGAGGTCTGGGAAAGTGGAGGTGGAGCAGGGGACAGGGATAAAGTGTGGGTGGTGGGCACTGCGTCAGTCCTGGCAGGCTTCCTGGGGGAGACGGCTGGTCTGAGTCGGGTCTTAAGGCGTTTCCTGCAGGCAGGGGTCAGTTGGGAATCTCACCAGTGCCCCTCACTCCTGTAGATATCACCTCCTCCCGTCGGGGTCCCTGCGTCTGGCCCAGGCCCAGGCCGGTGACAGCGGTCTCTACGAATGCACAGCCAGTAACCCCGCGGGGTCTGCCTCTCGGCACTACATTCTTGGGGTACAAGGTAGGGCCCAAGCTGTGGCTTCTGTCATACCTGCTGTGCTGCCCTTCTGTTTTTCTCAGTGCCCTCCCCAGTCTCCACATGCCAACTCTGTCACCTCTTCATGGCGTCAGCACTTCCTCCATCACCCCTACTTCCTGTCTTCCTCAAGCTGGATCTCCTTCTCCCCCTTTTCTCCCACTCTCTTATACTCCTTGTTTGGGGCCTCGAGACACTTCAGTGACCCCCTGAGCACAGAGGGCTGAGCCGGCAGGGGCCTAGGGCAGTGGGGGGACTTGAGGGTCAGGAGGGGGACCCCAGCCCATCTGGGGACTTAGATCCCATTTACAGAAGCCAGCCGGTGGAGTCACGCCACCAAAGAGACAGGGAACTTGTCATCTCCAAGAGCACCAAGGAATCAGGTCAGGGTTAGTCAAATATGGCTGTCAGGCCACATCTGGCCCACCTCCTGTTTTCATATGGCCCACGAGTGAAGAATGGTGTCCACATTTTTAAATGATTGCGGGGGGGAGGCGGCACGGGGAAGACAAATAATATCTTGTGACATGTGAAAATCATATGAAATTTAAGATTCAGTGTCCGTAAATACAAGTTGTGTTGGAACACAGCGACACACATTCATTGATGTTTCGTCTGCTTGCACGCCGTATTGACAGTGTTGGGTCGTTGCGACAGACCATCTGGCCTGCAAAGCCTAAAATATTTACTATCTGGCCCTTTACAGAAAAATCTGACCCCTGATCTAAGTTAACTCCCCATTTTATAGGTGGACAGTCTGAGGCTCCGAGAGGAAGGGGGCTCAAAGGTTTGCATGAGCACATGAGAGAGACACAGCCACCAAAGGCAGGGTGATGAGCAGGGCTGGGTTGAATCCTGCCACCCGCTGGCTGTGTGACCTTAGGCCAGCTGCCTGCCCTCTCTGAGTCTTCGATTCCTCCTCTGTAAAGTGAGGACCACAAAAATACCTATCCCATAGTTGTAGAGGCGATATTGCTGACACCAGGCGCTCAGCACAGTGCAAGCTCTTAATGTTTTCAGCATGTGTGTGTGGGGGGTAGAGGGCATGTGCCCTGGGCCAAGAGGCCAATCTCTGCCCAGGTGCCAGGTTCCCATGCATGGTCTTTTCTCGGGCTCCTCCAAAGCTAGGAAGGGAGTGGGTGTTTCTCAGCTTCCCCTGAGGGTCCAGGATATTTGTCCCAGTGTCCCGTGCAGCCCCGGAGCTGGATGGCCCGTGGGGTCCATGAATTTTCCTGGGCCTACATGGTACAAATCCCCAGGAGGCCACCTAGACTCCTGGTCACACAGACCCAGGTTTGGGGCTGGTTCCAGCTCCAATCAGCAGAGGGACTGAGTGACTCTGGCCAAGTCACATAACCTTTGAGAGCCTCAGTGTCTTCATGCGCCAGTGGGCATGGCGTCACCCTCCCCAGAGGCAAGACCAAATGAGATGGAAGGTGGGAATGTGACTTAAAAACACTAATGAGAAAGAAATGAACACCACCCTCCTCCCAGAGCCCAGGGTAGGGAGAGATGGAGAAGGAATGACGAGAGTGATTCCAGCCATGACACCGTGGGTCTGGGCTCTGACACTCCCCCACCCCCAGGCCCCCACCTTGACACCCCACCCTGTGGCCCTGTCAGTCCCCCCCCAGGTGCAGCCAGGCCCGCGGGTCCTGAAGGTCCTGGCGGGCGAAGCTCTGGACCTGAACTGCGTGGCCGAAGGCACCCCAGAGCCCAAGTTGACCTGGTCCAAGGACGGGGTGGCCCTGCGTGGTGGGGGGCCTGAGGGCTCCATCCACTTCGCAGCCATCCAAACCTCCGATGCTGGCATGTACCACTGTGAGGCCTCCAATAACGCTGGGGAGGACAGCTGGGAGCTGGAGCTCAAGGTGCTGGGTGAGTCCCTGAACCCCAGAACTCACCACTCGCCACCTCCCCAACAGCAGTCTGGGCTTCTGAGATACTCGTCTGCCCTCTGGGCTCGGGGCCTGCTTGACCACTTCCTTCCTCCTGGGCCCCCAGCCCTGAGATGTCAGGAAGACTTTGTCAGCCCTGTGGGTACTCTGTCCTCTGGGGTGGATAGAAGGCAGTGTGGGTAGTGATTGAAGAGCAGGGCGTGGGCTCCAATCCAGCTTCTTCACTTACCAGCTGGACAACTGTAGGCCAGTCATGTACACTCTCTGACCCTCAGTTTTCTCACCTGTAAAATGGGTCCAATAATATGTGAGGGAGGGTCAGCGAGAGAATGTGTGTGAAGCACCTGGTGCATAGAAAGTTCTGGACGAATAGCACTAGCATTTTCACTATTATGAATTTAATTAAAACAAACTTGGAAAGATGCCGCTAAAAGGGAGGTGCAGGGCAGGACGAAGCTTGGCCCCAAGTCGTTGAGATCCCAAGTTCAGCCTCTCGAGCCTATGGAGTCGTGTGTAGCCCTGCCGGCTGCTCTGACTCACTCGCCCTGAAGCTGAGGGTGGGAGCACAGGACTTGTACCCCCTTATGCCTGGCTAGGGCTCTGGTGGGGGGCACCCTCCTCGCTGGCACTGGGACCCTGGGCTCTGGGGGTGTGAGTGAGACTTTGGGCTCTGGGGTGTGAGTGTGGCCACATCGCCTCCCACCAGAGCCACCACACTGGGGGACCGATGAGACCAACGGCTTGCTGGAGAGAGTGGCGGGAGAGAATGCCAGCCTGCCGTGCCCTGCCAGAGGTGAGGCTGGACCCAGGGTGGGCCAGGCTGGGGAGGAGCCCCCCTGCCCACATTCCAGTGCCCTGGGTCACACACTGTGGGCAGTGCCATGGGTTATGCAGGGTTATGGGGTCCTGACTTCTAGCCAGGGCCATGCCAAGTACTTCATCCCATCGACACCCTAGAGGCTGGGTATTAGGGTTAGCTCTTTTTTATTAGGGGCAATCCAGGCATAGTTAAGCACCTTGTCGGGAAGGTGACTCAGGAAGTGGGGTGTGGTTCGACCCCAGCCCCAAGAGCCTGTTAAGCCCTGGGCCCCTCTGTGCCTGGGCACTGTAACAGCTGGGTCCGGGGAAGGCCCAACGGTCCTTATGGATTGGAGCTCAGTGGCCTCTGCCTTTTCCCCACACCCCAGCCTTTCTCATGGAGGATGGATTCATGTGGTCCTGGGCAAACCAGCCTTCCGAGTCCCCCTTAGGGGCAGCAGCGTACTGTGGGGCCGAGATAGCTACATCTGTGGTCAGCTGTCCAGCATTGAACCCTGCTTTGGCCCTCCCAGGCTGGGGCACTTGATGCCTCTTTCCCTAGCTTCCGTTTTCTAGTCTGTAGAGTGGGCGTCACCCCAGTCCCTCCACTCAGGGCTGCTGTGAGGGCTCAATGGGACAACATGTGTTTTAGGTCCCAGCGCTGTGCCTGGCACATAGCAGGGGGCTCGGGGAAATGGGCCGGGTTGAGTGAACGAATGATTTGCCCTGCCACACCTGGCGGATCCACTCCTGTCTGAGTTGCTTCTTTTGGCTTTGGCTCTTCGGTGACTGCTGAGAGGACGCGCTGTGTGCCCTGTGTCTGGATGGCGCTCTCTAGAAGGCCGGGTGTCTGGGCGTCTGAGGAATCAGGGACAGCTTAAGGCTGAGTGTCTGGGCGTCTGAGCAGTCGGGCTGCTTACCAAAAGCCTTGGAGGAACTGAGTAGCTAGTTCCGGTCGCAGCTGTGCGTCCTGGGACCACAGGGCCCAGGGAAGTCCCTGGACCAGGACTGAAGGAGAGGCAGGTAGGAGGCAGGCACTGGATGGGAGCTGTGGGAGCCTGTGGGGTCCAGTCTGCAGAACTGCCCACCTGGAGGGGCATGAAGCCCCGGCCTTTGACCATGGCGCCACCTTGTGTCGGTCTCTGGTGACAGCAAGCAGCCGTTCTGCGCTCTCAGGAGGTGGGACCCACGCAGCCCTGCCTCCGGCCCTTGGTGTCTCAGGGCTGCCCACATTCGGGGTCCAGTCCTCTGGGCCAGACTTCAGCCTCGCCAGCATAAGCCAAGCCCCTCCAATAAACACTGCCTTGCCCTGGCCAGCGCCTGACCCTGCTGCCCTTGGCCTTCTTTCTCAAGCAGGTGGCTGCCTGATAGGCAATGTTGGGCCCTGACACTCACCAGCCATGTGACCTTGGGCTTGGTGAGTTCAGAGGGCGAAAGGAGAAAGTGTCCAGCCTGGCACTGGAATGTGGGAGCCCTGGTACCTGCTATGGGTGACACCATCTGCTCCCTCCTTGTTGCGTGGGACAGTGCCCACAAGCCTGGCCACCGACTCCCTGGTGATGCTGAGACGTCATTGCTCCTCTCTTGGCCCCTGTGAAATGGGAGTGGGGAGGTGAGGTGAGGTATTTTCAGGGACAGCTCTGAGTCCCCCAAATCGTCCCCCTGCAGAGCTGCAGTGCTGCTCTGTGGTTAGAGCTCTCTTACAGGTTACATTCTTTTGTATTAAGAACAAAAGCTCTTCTTCCCCACCCTCTCACCTCCATCCTCTAACCGCCCGTCCCTCTAGCTCTCCAAAGGCTGTCTTTCTGGTATGCTCCATGGGTCCTCTAGCCTCTGTAAGACTGGATTAAAAAAATTAATAAAAATAAATCAATAACTAGATTAATGAGAAAAAAAAGTTCCAGAGTTCAAAACCCAGTGCCCCTCCGGGCCAGCAGCTCTGAAGTCCTGGCCCCCTGGGCGATGAGGGGATGGGAGTGGGTGGGGCTCACAGAGAAGCTGCAGGAGCTTGGGGGGGCTTGTGGTGCATCTGTGTGTGTCCTATGTGGTGTGTGTGTGAGTGTGTGTGTGTGTGTGTGTGTGTGTGTGTGTGTGTGTGTTCATGCATATGTCCCCACAGTAGGGGAGCAGGCCCTGGCAGTGGGACACTCGGACAGGAAACCGCAGAGGATTCCACTAGGAAACAGCCCTTGGGGTGGGATTAAGTAGCTTGCCCAAACGTACACAGAGAGGGCAGCCAGCAGAGGGCACTTCCTTTCTGTCACGGCCAGCAGGCAAGGTCCCCAGCACTTTAAGAAGTGACCGGTACAAGGTAGAATAGGGCCAGGGGCCCTCCTGAAAGATGACCCGTAGGGTGCCTTGGACGTGCCACATCGTGATCCCACCCCCCAAGCCCACCCACGTGGGGCGGCCCACCCCGCCCTCCGACAACCCTTCCTATAGACAGAGTGAGTGTGTTTCCAAAGGGAACCCACCTGCCAGGGGGTGGCAGACAGAGCAGGGGGCGTTGTTGAAAATAGCGTTAGCAATGATAGAATTAGCAACGGTCGCGAGTCCCAATGAGCAGTGGTGGCAGAGGATATGGATGGTGATGCAGGGTGCTGACCTACTATGTGCCAGGTACTGGGTTTGCAGCTAGGGGTGCATCAGGGAACAAAGCAAAGACCCCGGCTCTTGTGGGAAGACAGACAATAGACAAAGAAACGAAACTATTGTGTTTACATCGGTGAGAAAGTTGGAGGTGATGGCACAAAGGAAAATTCAGGGCAGGCCAGGGTCTTGGGAGTGCCAGTGGGGTACAAGTCCATATGAGGTGGGGCCTCTGAGAAGGAACCAGATAGGAGCTCTTAGCCTCTGTGCCTGTGGCCCCCAAGTGCAGACACGTAGCATTGGGTGGGCAGGGTCAGCGACATGACCACAGGAGACAGTGTAGGTGTGGGGGGGTGTTCATGCTGATGACTGTGTGTGCCCGGCCAGGGAACCCCAAGCCACAGGTCACATGGCGGAAGGGTCTGTCCTCGGAGCCCCTGCGTGGCCGGCCGGGCCTGGCAGTGCTGGACGGAGGCTCTCTGTTCCTGGCTTCAGTGTCTCCCACCGATGGCGGAGACTACGAGTGCCAGGCCACCAACGAGGCGGGCTCCGCCTCCAGGAGAGTCAAGCTGGTGGTCTATGGTGAGCAGGGTCCCCCGAGCTTGGGCAGCTGGTGCCCCAGGATGCCCAGGGCCTGAGGGCTCTGCAGGGGAGTCTGAAGGCTACCCTGTGCTTAGGGTGGGGGTGTGGGGCCTAAAGATGTCATTGGGAGAGCAGCAGGGTACACGGGTACCCTGTTCCTCAGACCCCATGCAGACTGTGAGGGGAGGAACCTGGAACTCCATCAGTGGCTTTAAAATGCTCTCATAGGTGACTTCATTTTAAAGTGCGCACAGATGGCCTGCTCCACTGAAAGCTGGTTAAAGTGACTGGAGCTCCTATCTTCCCTGTCAGCTCCCTAGAGCTCCCCAGCCCCCTATCCATGGGGCTGTGTGCAGAGGGAGGGGGACCTTCCCCTCCACTTGGCCATCCTGGAGGTGGATGGGAGAAGTGGTTTTATCCACCACTAACGGGCTGCCTTCCACCTCCCTGTGACCAGCCACCTTGGCTTGCCATGTCATGACTTGCCTGGCAAGTTTGTTCCAAAGACAACCCAGGCTCCACTTCAGAGATTCTGACTCGAGACCCTCACAGGTGACCATGACAGCAGGTTGAGTGTAGAACTGGATGGATCTGGAGCTCCGGCATCTTGCGAAGCTGATTGTCAAAGAGCAGCACCTGGAGCTGGGCACGCCCCGGGTGTGCAGGTCCCAAGCGGGGGGCTGGGACCCCAGAATCTGGGGCTGCCTGTCCAGGCCAGGCAGAGCGGCCAGACGAGCCCAGGCAGCTGTGGCTCTCCAGGAGGGGGCAAAGCTCCTCTGCCTCTTCTTACTCCCAGTGCCCCCCGACATCCGGGACGATGGATACAGGGCCAACGTGTCCGGCATGGCGGGGCAGTCCCTGACACTGGAGTGTGACGCGAACGGCTTTCCAGCCCCTGAGATCGTGTGGCTCAAGGACGGGCAGCTGGTAGGTGTCCTCTGGGGCGGCCCGGCTGCTGGTGGGAGGCAGAGAGGATACAGTCCTTCTGGACAGCTTCCTGCATGTGCCAAGGTGTGGCAGGGAGATGTGACAGGTGTCTTTAGGGATGCATGGGCTCAGGGCACGCAAGGACGTGGTCCCATGATGAAGCCTGGGGGACTGCATGGTGGAGAGGGCACGGGACTGGTTGGGGAGTCAGAAGCCCCAGGTTCCTCTCACCACCAGCGAGCTCCCTGGGCCTCAGTTTCCTTGTTGCTGATGCTAGGAAGTGGCCAGATCCTACTCACCACCTCCATCTGGCCTCTTCTGCCCAGATACCCAAGGTGGGTAGCCACCGGCTCCTGGACGGGGCCCGGGCCCTCCACTTCCCCAGGATCCAGGAGGACGATTCTGGCCTCTACTCCTGCCGGGCGGAGAACCAGGCGGGGACGGCCCAGAAGGATTTCGATCTCCTCGTCCTTAGTGAGTGAGGCTGGAGCACGCACAGCTCTTAAGTGTGTCTGGCCCTGAAGCCCCTACCCTTTGGGGTAGGTGAGGGGAAATGGGAGACTCTGTCTGCTGAGAGCAGGGCCACAGAGGGGCCCACACCAGCACCAGTGGTCGTCCCCACAGAGCCATCAGGGCAGACGTTAGACAATCACCCAAGTGACTACCCAAGTAATGACTGTTGTGTCATGTGCTGCAAGAAAGTCGTGCAGGCTGCAGAGGAAGCAAAACCGGGGCCCAGTCCAGCCAGGGTCATGGGGGAGCTTCCCAGGACTGGTGGCAGAAGGGAAGGGTGCAGCAGGCAGGGTGGACCTGCCCAGGCAAAGGCCCTGCAGTGGGCAGGGTTGGCAGGGTTCGAGCAGTCTCACCGCTACCCCTTCTCGCCCCAGTCCCACCTTCCCTGCTCGGAGCTGGGGCTGCCCAGGAGGTGCTGGGCCTGCTTGGTGCTGAGGTGGAGCTGCAGTGCCGGACCTCAGGGGTCCCCACACCCCAGGTGGAATGGACCAAGGACAGGCAGTGAGTGGCAACCCTGGCAAATGGCGTGGGGGTAGTGCCCAGACCTGGGCCGAGAAGATGGGGGCTCTGTGGGGCTTTGACAGGCATTGCACGTGCCACCAGGGCCCAGGCAGAGGGCAGCGGGGGCCCCTCCCACCCAGCCTGGGACCCCCCAGGTGAGATGCTGCTCTCACCCAGCCGGGTTTTCTCATCACTCAGCCTTCCTTTTTTTTTTTTTTTAAATATATACGTTTGAGGTAAAATCCACATAACCTGAAATTAACCGTTCTAAAGTACACAATTCCGTGGCGTTTAGCACGCCGACAGTGTTGCACAACCCTCACCTCTGTCTAGTTCCGGAACATTTCATCACCCCAAAGGAGAGCCCGCACCCATCCGCAGTCACCCCCTCGGCTCCTTTCCCCCCCAGCCCCTGGCACCCACCGGTCTGCGTTTGGTCTCTGTAGAGTTACCTGTATCTCATGTACATTTCATGCGGTCACACAATCTGTGGCCTTTTGTGTCTGGCTTCTTTCACTTAGCACAGTTTTCGAGGTTCACCTGTGCTGTAGCAGATGTCAGTACTTCCTCTAAACGGCTGAATGATGTTCCACTGTAGGGACAACTTGGTTTATCCATTCACTGTCGATGGGCACGTGCGTGGACTGTCTGCAGCTTTCGGCGACTGAATCTCTCAGCCCTGCTTGTCCTGAGAGCAGCCGGCCCCTGCCACCACCTCGGCCTGACGGCGCTGTTCTCCTGACCATCTTTGCAGGCCTGTCCTTCCGGGAGACCCTCATATCCAGCTCCAGGAGGACGGCCAGGTTCTCAGAATCACCAGCAGTCACCTGGGGGACGAGGGGCGGTACCAGTGCGTGGCCTTCAGCCCAGCGGGCCAGCAGGCGAAGGACTTCCAGCTCAGAATCCACTGTGAGCCCGGCCTCTGCCCAGCGGCCACCCTGGGCCCTCACCAAGCTTCCCTCTGCTGCCCACTGCATGGAGGGAGAACGAGGACAGAATGGGGACCTCGAGGAGTGAGCCCCCAGTCCATAAAGCTGGAGGGAGGGACAGAGGGAACCTGGCCAATGTCTTCCAAATCCCATGGTCCTTATCCCAGCTTCGCAAGCTTTACATTCCTGATGCCACTTGGGGTGATTGCTTCGTTAGCTTTTTCTTTATACTGAAACACATTTATTTAAAAGGATATTTAATATCCCAACTGTAAGTGGAAAACCAGGGCCATTTGGCCCTCATGGGAGGAAGCCATGAGATCAAATGCAATGAGAGAAAGCCAGGTGGAAAATGCTCAGGAGGGAGCTGCCTGCCAGGGTGTGAGCTGTGTCTGCTCTCGTGGGAAGGGGCTGAGGAGAAAGTACTGGAAAGGCTGAGTACGTAGCCGTACAAACAGAGCCTTTTCCTTTATCGTAATCCAGATGGAAGGAGATTTGGAAAGGGCATAGCTGTTATTTCATACCGTGTGCCCAGACCCCCTGAGTGTCACCTTGGTACCACTGGCAGTGTGTGACCTGCCCCGTGGGGACCCTGATCTAGTTCAGCCCCTCATTTTATAGATGGGGAGATGGGCCCAGAGGGGGGGGTGACCTACCTGGGTCATGCAGCCGGTCAGAGGCAGAGTGGGGTCGGTCCAGAGCCCCAGCTGTGACCACCCCCACCTTCTGTACCTCTTCAGATGACCTGGCTTTCTTTCCATGTCAACATATCCCAAGCTGGTCTCTCCCGTCTGTCCCAGACTCTCCACATCTCCCCTGCAGTAGAAGCGTGTGACACGTGAAGTGCTTGTGGCTCACAGGCATGTGTATGCCACTCTGGGGGTTGGCACACTGGCTGCTTTGGGGGGCTCCCTATAACCACCCCCCCATTTCCCTCAGCACCTCCCACCATCTGGGGCTCCAACGAGACGAGCGAGGTGGCCGTCATGGAGGGCCACCCGGTGTGGTTCCTGTGTGAGGCCCGAGGAGTGCCGGCTCCAGACGTCACTTGGTTCAAGGACGGGGTCCTGGTCCAGCCCAGCCCTGAGGCTGTCTATACCAGGGGTGGCCGGCAGCTGCAGCTGGGGAGGGCCCAGGTCTCGGACGGTGGCCTCTACACCTGCAAGGCCAGCAACCCTGTGGGGGTCATGGAGAAGGCCACGAGGCTGGAGGTTTACGGTGAGTGGCTGGGGTTACAGCAGCGAGCGGTGGTCAGCCGGGAGGGGCAGAGGGAGGGACTCTGGGCAAGGTAGCCTCCGCCTGTTTCCACAGGTCAGTGGGGCGAGTGGCCAGAGGCTCAGGACAGTGGGACTAAGGAGTTAGCCAGGGAGAAGTGTCATCTCCTCTCCTCTAACGTCCCTCCTACAGGCGAGAAAACAGGCAGGCGCGGAAGGGCCTATGTAGGGGTCCAGGCAGGGCCGAGAAGAACAGGTTTCCTCTCATGACTTAGGGCTTTTTACAAAACCACACCCAGACCCCATGACCACTGCTAAGAATTAACTGCTCTTAATACCCACGAGCCAGACCCCCGGGGGCCCTTCGCAGATCAGCCCCTTTAATCGGCTGGAGGGCCTTGGGCCTTGGTGTCCGCACTTAGAGGAACATAGTGGGCTCTGGGGCTGCAGAGGCTGCCCGGGGCACCTGCCGGGAGGTGATGGGACCCGGGGCTTTCCCCATCAGTCTTGCCCTGTTAACCTTGGCGTTGGCTGTCTCCAGGGGCTTGGCGCTGAGGCCCTGCAGAGAACTCGGAGGAAAACGTGTGTGTAGGTGGCAGGGATGGGGTCTGAGCAGGGCCTAGTGAGGTTTGGAGGGCAGAATGCAGGCTACTGGGGACCTCCTGGCGCTTAAAGCTGAGTCGGCTCAGGAGCTCTGACCCCCAAACATGCAGAGGGCTTGGGTGCTGGAGCCCCGAGGACCCCAAAGGGAAGTTGGGCTGTGAGGCGTCTGTGGGCAGCTTCTGAGGATGAGCCCAGCTGCCAGCTTGGGGCCTCTGACCCAGACAAGCTGTTGTTTTGCCTGTGATGAGCCCACAGGGGTGGCAAGGGATGGAGAGAAGATGCAAGCGGTGCTGGGGAGGGGGAGAGTCCTTCCACCCAGGGGCCTGGGTCAGGCTTCCTGGAGGAGCTGATATTCGAACAGAGGGTTTCAGCTAGTGGAGGTGAGGGAAGAGGTTGTCACATGTGGGGTTGGCCAGGGTCCTAACCAGGGCCGGGTGTCACACTCTGGTCCCTGAGCAGCCCCGTGCCTCTCCCCTAGTCCCACCCACCATCGAGCGCGCCGGCACAGGGCCTCACTTGGTAAAAGCCGTGGCTGGGAGGCCCTTGGCGCTGGAGTGTGTGGCCAGAGGCCACCCACCCCCCACCCTCTCCTGGCACCATGAGGGACTGCCCGTGGTGGAGAGCAACGGGACGTGGCTGGAGGCGAGCGGTGGCGTACTGAGCCTGGAGAGCGTGGGGGAGGCATCTGGAGGCCTGTACAGCTGCGTGGCCAGCAGCCCCGCTGGGGAGGCCATGCTGCAATACGCCGTGGACGTGCAGGGTGAGCCCAGGCCCGTCCCACCCGAGTCACCAGGACTGTGGAGCCCTCCTCCCACACCTACTTTGTGCCGGCCCCCACAGCCCTCTGCCTCTCAGAGTCGCTTTCCATCAATAGGATGGACGGATGGACGTTTATTGAGAGCGCCCTGAGACCCAAAGCCGGTTGTGGGCAGTAGTCCTGGGGATGGTGGGGTGGGGCCTTCCCCTGCTCTCTCCCATTGGACAGACATTTCTCAGTCATTACTTCTGGGCCGGCCGGCCCGTGTGGTGTTGGAGATAAGGCAGGGAACAAAGCAGGCAGGACTCTGGAGCCCTGGGTCTGGAGGGAAGACAGATATTGAATAAACAGGACAAGCCTGGGGGGAGGCCAGGGGGTCCAGGCCTTGGGTGGTCCTGGAAGGCCTCCTGGAGTAGGGACCACTTATGGGGGAACTTGAAGGGTGAGGTGAGGCTTGGGTCTTGCTCTGGGGGTCCTGGGGACTTGGGAGGGCTTTAGGCCGGGGTTTGCTTACCTCTAAACACTCAATGGGGGGCTCCTGCCTGCAGTGCCCCCACAACTCCTGGTGGCTGAAGGTTTGGGCCAGGTGACCACCCTCGTGGGACAGCCGCTGGAACTTCCCTGCCAGGCCTCAGGCTCCCCGGTACCCACTATCCAGTGCGTATGGGGTGGTAGAGACCAGGGCTGGGGCTGGAGGTGTGGGCAGAGAGCACATGCTTTGGGGGTGCGTGGGGACAGAAGACACTGCCCCTTCTCAGGAGTATGACAGAGGCCAGGGCCGTGCGAGCAGGCAGGAGAAGCTGCCAGGCCTCCTTCTTGTCCTGCCGGCCCTGCCTTCCCTGGACTCAGGCCGACCTGTCCCCCTCCCCACCCACCTTAGATGGCTGCAGAATGGCCGCCCAGCTGAGGAGCTGTCGGGGGTGCAGGTAGCCTCCCAGGGGACCACACTGCATATTGACCATGTGGAGCCAGGCCATGCGGGCCTCTTCTCTTGCCAGGCCACCAACGAAGCAGGCACTGCCGGGGCCGAGGTGGAGCTGTCAGTGCACGGTGAGGGGCTTGGGCAGCCTGACAGGCCAGGGTGGGTGGAGCCAGAGGGCCTTGGGCATCTGCGCCTCTGGCAGGCCTGGGAAGGACAGGGGGCTGGTCTTCTCAGGACAGGGCTTCTGGGCTGGACTTCCCAGCTCCCCAAAGAGATGTAGGATGAGAGGCTGGTCTTACCTGTTTACCACACTCGTTATCTGTCCAGCCCTCATTTTCCTCCCCAGTCTTTCCTCTCTCCACGCTGACCACAACAAACTTCATTCAGCTCTTTCAGTACATTTGCTCTCTCACCTCCAAGCCTGCAAACGCTGTTTCCTTGCCTGGAACAGTCTCCCTCTTGCCTGCTAGCTCCTCCCTGTCTTTCAGGTCGGTCCTAAACCACCCCTTCCTCCAGGAAGCCCTCCTGGATTCCACTATGGTTCTAATCCACACTGCGTACCCTCTCCTGGCTATAGCTCACCACCTACTGTATTGGGAGTGCTTGTTTGTTTGTCCATCTCTGTGGCCCAGCTCTGGGAGCTCTAAGAAAGATACAGAGTGGCCACCATACAGTTCGAGGCACAGAGTAGAAGCTCAGTTTATGGATGGATGGAAGGATGGAAGGATGGAAGGATGAATGGATGGATGGATGGGAGGGAGGGAGAGTTTTTAAAGAAGGAAAAGACCTGCCCTACTGGCTCTCAGTCTGGCGCTCTTCCCTGAAGCCAGGTGTCTAGGGGCTTGATTGGGGGACATTAGAGGGCAGCCCTACAAGGCCACTCCCTATTCCCCAGGCAATGAGGGGGTTGCTGGCTGCCCACTGCACCCCTCCTGACCTTGACTAAGCCCTCCCTGCCTCTCCCCTGCCCAGAGCTCCCATCTGTGGTCATCATTGGGGGTGAGAACATCACAGCCCCTTTCCTGCAGCCTGTGACCCTCCGATGTGCAGGGACTGGGGTGCCTACCCCAAGCCTCCGCTGGTGGAAGGATGGGGTGGCCCTGGCATCCTCAGGGGGGATCCTGCAGGTACGTGCAGGGGTCCTAGGGCTGGTGGGGCAACCTTTCACAGGGGGAGGGCCACTTTTTAGGGGCCCTGGAGACCCCAGTGGGGCCCTGGCGGCCTGGAGGCAGGACGAGTACTCAGCCTGGGAAAATGGTCAGGGGACCTGTGTGCTGGGCCTGAAGAGGGGAGGGAGCCCTTGGCCTAGGCCAGGTCCCAGAGCTTCAGCCGTCAGAGGGAGACAGTGGAGGGAAGGGGAGGATCCCCATGATCAGAGGGATTTTCTGGAATCTGTGTGCGTGGCTCTAAACTCCACCCCCAGAGCCAAACTTGTCCCCGCGTCTCACTTGTCCTGCCCCTGGGGCCAGCAGCAGCCCCTCGCCATGTCACCATGTCCTAGCATCTCTCTGACTGCCCTCCACTTCCGGGCCCCGTGTGCCCACCCCCCAGGTCCCCATGATACACTGCCCTTCCTCCTCCCCGCCCTAGATTGAGAAGGTGGACCTGAGGGACGAAGGTGTCTACACTTGCGCTGCCACAAACCTGGCTGGGGAGAGCAAGAAGGACATGCTGCTCAAGGTTATGGGTGAGGGGACAGGCGCTGGGTGGGGGTGGTCCCTTCAGGGCCCTCGGGACTGCCGTGGGGGCCTGTGTGTGTGGGGGGGGAGATGGGGTTGTAAACTGAGTCACGCACGGGGTGGCCAGTTAGCTCAGTTGGTTGGAGCTGATGGCACCGTGGTTGCCGGTTCAACCCCCACACGGGCCACTGGGAGCTGCACCCTCCTTAAAAAAAAAATAAATAAATCAGTCACGTACTTGACTTTAGAAATGGAAACTCATTTGCTCTGTGGCCCCTTTTGGATATTTTCTGCAGGATTTGTAGAGGACACCCTTGTCTGCAATCATATTTGCCTTTGCTTATTTTATTTGTTTTGGGGGTTTCCTCACGTCTTTGCAGTGTAGGCAAATCCCTGTGCTTGTCACTTTTCGTGGCTGTCTGGGGTTCTGCCTCCCTGCCATGCTGGGTGTCGGCTGTTCCTGGGGGTGGGCGCTGGGGTGGTCCTTGTTGTACGTTTGCAATGAAGATTGCAGCCCAATGCCTTTTTTCTTGCCCTTGGTTCAGGAGTGGGGTTCCTTGGTCGGAGGGCCTTAGCCGTTTGGGGGCTCTTGTTGCCCAGGACCCTTTGGGAAGACTGGGGAGGGACATCTGGGATGACTGAGATTTGAGCTGCTGGAGCCCATACCCACCAAACCAGGTGCTGCTTGTCTCCCTTAGTGCCCCCCAACATTGAGCCTGGCCCGGCCAACAAGGCAGTGCTGGAAAATGCCTCGGTGACCTTGGAGTGTCTGGCTTCGGGCGTGCCCCCTCCCGGTAAGACCCCTCTCTTGGCTGAAGCTGCCTCCCGCTGGCCCCAGTTCCCCATCATGAGGCTGGTCAGTGCTCTAGGTACCACTCTGGCCGAGGACAAAGCAGGATGAAGTCAGCAGGCTCTTCTCCCTGCTTCGTGCATTTCCTCTCTTCCTTCTCAACAGCTGTTTACCCAATGCCTATTATGTCCAGTCACCTCCAGGGCCCAGAGCCTTTGTACTGGAGTCAGAAGCAAACCTGCAGGGCTTCTGTTTAGAGCTTAACTTCACAGGGCTGCCCAGGGGCTGGGGGCGAGGACCAGGCCCTCTAAGCAACTATCCATCTGGGCCTCTTCTCTAGACTGGCTGAGGAAAAGGCTGGGAGCTTGCGGCTAGGTGTGTGTTCGGCAGTCAGGATGAGCCGAGGAGGGGGGTCCATCTCCTGTCCCCCATCTGAACCAGGTCCACCCAGCTTTGCTGGAGTAGTAAGCCCTGGAGGCACTTGCTGCCTCCCATTGAGGGGCGACCCTGTTCTGGGATGGGCCCTGGCCGGATATAAGGAAACTGAAGATCCGGTTAATCCATACTCATGAAGCTGCTGTTTTGGGGTACACCAGGCTCTTCTCTAATGCTCTCCCTCATGAGTAGCCTCTTGGCAGGGGCCAGGCTGGCTTTAAGTCTCCTTGCTCCCGGCTGCCACAGCCTCCACTCCCTGGGGCTTTCTCTCTGCCCTTAGTTCTGCCTCCGCCCCCTTTCTGAAGAACTCTGGCTTTCTCCAGTGCCTGAAATTAAGGCACACCACGTGGCTACCCTGAAAGCCTCTCTTAGAGACCCGTTACACAGGCACTCTCTGAAAGGCTGGCAGGACCCCTTGTATCTCTCTTCTGTCTCCTAGCTATCTCCTGGTTCAAGGGCCGCCAGCCTGTCTCTGCTCGCAAGGGAGTGACGGTGTCCGCTGATGGGAGAGTTCTCCTCATTGAGCGAGCCCGGCTTTCTGATGCTGGGAGCTACCGCTGTGTGGCATCCAATGAGGCAGGTGATTCAGAGCTGCAGTACGGCCTACGGGTCAATGGTGAGCTGCCCTGGAACTAAAGTTCCAAAAGTTGTCTTTCATCAGTTTGTCTGGCAGTCTATTCATCCATCATCCATCCATCCATCCATCCTTCCTTTCTTCCATCCATCATCCATTCATTCATGATCCATCCTACCATCTTTCTTTCCTTCCTTCCTTCCACCCATCCATTATCCATCCATCCTTCCTTTCTTTCATCATCCATGCATCCATCCATCACCCATTCATTTATCAATCCATCCTTCCTTTCCATCACCTATCCATCCATCATCCATTCATCCATCCATCCACCCATCCACCATCCACTTATCCATCTATCCATCTTCCTTCCTTCCTTCCATTTATCATCATCCCTCCTTCCATCTATGCATGGGAACAGCCAAATGTCCATCCATTGACCTAACCATCCATCTAATCCGCTGCCCATTCATCCACCCGTCTAACTATCCTTCTGTCCACCCGCCCACCTATCCATCCATTCAACCATCGATTCCTTCATCTATCCAACCATGTTTATTGAGGACGTGCTCTGGGGCAGACCCTGGGGCTGCAGTCCTGTGCAAGACAGACCCAGGAGCTTTCTGTAGTAAACAGACAATTGCCCAAAGTACTGTTTCCTGACAATTGGGAAAAGAGCTGGTAAAGGTGAGGTACAACTGAGTGCCTGGAACTGGGCACTGGCCTGGCCTGGGGACTCTGGGAGGCGTCTTTGAGAGCTGGATGCCTTAATAGAGACCACCTGCCAAGGCCTGAGGCTGCAGAGACCTGGTGAATTTGAGGAACTGAAAGGAGGCTGAGGGCCTGGAGTTCACAGAACAAGGGGAGGAGGGTCCAGGTGGTCTGTGGCCAGATGGAAGCTGGAGGGCTCGGGTCTTTACCCTAAGAACAGAGGGTAGCTGGGCAGGAGGCGGGAGCCCTGGCTCATGGCTCATGTCTCGCAGATACGATGGAATCTTCTAGTAATTTTCCGTCTACAACGGGCTGCCTGCAGGATAGTGTTTCATCTGATGCCTCTGAGGTGGAACTCAAAACCTGCCCAGGGGTGCTCAACTCTTCTTACCCCACACCACCCCCATGGTAATGGCCTCATGCTGGCCAGAAGGCCCAAATTCAAGTGCTGCTTCTGTCACTTCCTAGCTGCTCAACCTTGGGCAGGTGACTTGCCCTCTCTGAGCCTGTTTCCCATCTGTAGAGGCCTCAGGATGGTCTTGAAAGGATGAGATGAGCAGCCTTGAAAACTGTGGAGTGGCAGGCCATGCTGAGAGGGGCTGTCCCTGTGCTTTTGTTGGTGGCCTGTCGGGGTGCCCGGCCAGGGGCCCTCCCTGTTTCCCCCTCAGTGGGGCTCAGCCTCTGTTCTTTTGTCCCCACCCTCAGTGCCTCCACGCATCACGCTGCCACCCAACCTGCCAGGCCCCGTGCTGCTCAACGCCCCCGTCCGGCTGACCTGTAATGCCACCGGAACCCCCAGCCCCACACTGATGTGGCTGAAGGATGGAAACCCCGTGTCCACTGCAGGGGCCTCTGGCCTCCAGGTCAGTGACTGGGTGGCCCCTGCTTGCCTCCCTGGTGCCTCAGGGGGTGCTGGGAGCCGAGATCAGCCCCTGGGATCTCCAAGGTGAGGAAGAAGCCCAGAACGCCAAGGGCAGTGGGTAGGACAGCTGCAGAGCGGAGAGTCTAGAGCACATGGTCTCCAGAGACATAATGCATGCCTCAAATGTTAGCCATATAAATGAGATCAAATTTTCAAGTAGCTGCATTAAAATGAGTAAAAAGAAACCAATTTCTTTTTTTTTTTAAGGACGAACTCTTTTTTTAAATTTTTTATATTTATAAATTTTACTTAGGAATATTGGGGAGCAGTGTATTTCTCCAGGGCCCATCAGCTACAAGTAGTTGTTCTTCGATCTAGTTGTGGAGGGCGCAGCTCACTGGCCCATGTGGGAATTGAACCGACAACCCTGTTGTTTAGAGCTTGCGCTCTAACCAACTGAGCCATCCGGCTGCCCTAAGAAACCAATTTCAATAATACATTTTAACCTAATATATCCAACAATACATTAACCCAGTATATCCAAAAAGTATCATTTTTTTGTACTAACTCTCTGAAATCTGTTGTGTATTTTACACGTGGAGACCAGCCCCGTTTCAGCAGCTCAATAGCCACAGCAAAGCTCTAGAGGACCTTTCTGGAGAACCGATGTAATTGCCCTCCAGCTGTCAGAGGTCCCGAGGTCTGGGTACCACTCCCAGTTCCCCTGCATTGGGTGGCTCTGGGGTCTGGAGCAGAGGAGCAGACTGCCCTCACGTGCCTGGCAGCAGG
This sequence comes from Rhinolophus ferrumequinum, assembly GCF_004115265.2. Taxonomy (NCBI): domain Eukaryota; kingdom Metazoa; phylum Chordata; class Mammalia; order Chiroptera; family Rhinolophidae; genus Rhinolophus; species Rhinolophus ferrumequinum. The sequence goes on from NC_046295.1 coordinate 78,622,908, forward strand.
GCCAGCTTGGGAAGGTGTGGGTGCTGACCCTTGAGGTGCATCAGCTCACGTGGGCTTCCTTCTGGGGGCACAGGTCTTCCCTGGGGGCCGGGTCCTCACACTGGCCAGTGCCCGGGCCTCTGATTCTGGCCGCTACTCCTGCGTGGCTGTGAGTGCAGTGGGTGAGGACCGCCGGGACGTCGTCCTCCATGTCCACAGTGAGTCTCAGGCTGGGCAGGCCACCTGGTCCAGGCCAGTGGCTCAAGGAGATGGGGCTGGGGGCATCCCCGGCCATATCCAGAGGGAGACTGTGGCCACCTTCATGTGGGGGTCAGTGGGAGTGTCAGCCCCCACGTCGTGCAGAGGTGGGCAGGCGGGCAGCCCCACACAGCCAGGAGCTCCAAGTTCAGGGGACAGGTGCTGGGTCAAAGGGAGGCAATAGTCCATTTGGGAAAGATCGTGTGGGGTAGTGGTCAGGAACACCGGCTCTGGAGTGTCACCGACCTGGAGTTCAAATCCTGCCTGCACCACTTCCTACCTCCGTGACCTTGGGCTAGTCACGTTGCCTCAATTTCTTTATTTGTGAAATGGACAAAGATGGCATTAAGTTGTCATGAGATTCACTACACACAGAAAGCTCGTTCCTCGTATGGGATTTTGTGGGGATCTCTGGAGGTGCACGCGGGAACTCTGGGAAATGTGGAGTCTCAGATAGGAGAGGTGAGGAAGCGTTCGCTCCCAGCTCTTTCCCGATGCTGGAGTCAATAATAGTTAACAAGTGTTGTGTCCCAAGCACTCACCTGCGTCATTGCATTTAATCCCCCAGCAGCCCAACAAGGTGGGTACTTTTGTCACCCCCAGAAAGGCTGAGTAACGTCCCCAGGGCCTCACACAGTGACCGTATGGTGGAACGCAGGGCTCCACCCCAGAGCTCTGACTCTGGGCCCTGCCTTCTTCACCCCTCTGCTGCATGGGTTATTTTTGTCTCAGGGAAAACAGTGACTGGGGGAAACAGCTTTTTAAAAACCTTTTAAAAAATTAAAATATTAGTAATTTTTAATAGATGCTGAGATAATTGTATATTATCTCAGAGGTCGCTGAGGGGAGGATAGAGGGCTGCAGCTCAGGGCGCCGCCCCCATCCCTCGCCATCCCCTGGGTTGGCTCCAGCTGCTGGGTGTGGCTGGCCCCGCCCCACGTCACCTGCTGAGACAGCCTCTCCTGTCCCCTCCTCAGTCCCTCCCAGCATCCTCGGAGAAGAGCTGAACGTGTCCGTGGTGGCCAACGCGTCGGTGGCCCTGGAGTGCCAGAGTCAAGCTGTGCCCCCTCCTGTGTTGAGCTGGCGGAAGGACGGCCGCCCCCTGGAGCCACGGCCTGGAGTCCACCTCTCTGCAGACAAGTCCTTGCTGGAGGTGTGCAGCCTCTGAGGGCCTCTACGGAGCGGAGCGGAGCCCCGGGCAGCAGGGCAGCATCAGGGTGCTCAGTGCAGGCCCCGCCAGTCCCTACGCCAGGGCACGTCCTCCTGACCCGCTCAGAGTCGGAGCTGCTTCCAGCGAAATGGGGACGCAGGGTGTAGCCCCAGGAGTGAGCCTTCAGTGCCTCCCTCAGGGTCCCTCCCCACCATGAAGCTGAGCTGTTCTCTTTCTCAGAACAAGTGCTTTTCCATCCTTGTTCCGAAGCCTCCTTGCCCTTGGCCGTTTAAGGCCCTTTATCGGGCATCTGGCCCAGGAAGGCCGGGTGACTAGGGTCAGGGATTGTGGGTTAAGCCTGGATTTAAGTTTTAGCACCACCTCCTCTGGCTGTGCCACCTTAGGCAATGTCCTGACCATACTGGCCTCAGGTCTCTCCCCGTCAACACATTGGCACCTTTCTTCTGGGGTGGCTGGGAGAATTCTTGGAGAGAATGCCTGTGAGGTGCCTCTGCAGCTGTTGGGGAGAACCTTTCCCTCCAGCCTGCTCCTTCTCCCACCCTTCTACACCTTGTGATAAGATCATTCTCAACTCTGAGCACCTCCGCTTGGTTTCCTCTACCCCGAATGCCTGCCTCTTCTTCCCTTTATTCTTCAAAGCCGCAGTCCTGCTCCGTTAGCCACCATGTCAGGGGCTGACCCCTGAAGACAGGGTCCCTTCCACCCACCCTTCTTCATTCTGCACTTTGTCTTCTGGGCTGTTCTGTTAGAACAGAGCTGGGCTGTGGATGTGAAGCGGGGTGAGGTTGGCAGGGCTGCCATTTAGGGAGCCCATTCCATGTCCCTGGCCCATGTTAGGCCACCACAGACATGGGCTTCTGGAGACTTCACGGCATAGGAAGTCCGGGAGGTGCTACCATTGCCCCCAGGTTCCAGGTGGGGAGGTTGGAACACAGCGAGGTGAAGTGACATGCCCACGGTCACACAGTCTGTCCAGGGGTAACCACATCTCTGTGCTGCCCCTGCTGATGGCTTGTCTTGCTCTCTGTCAGGTGAGCAGAGCTGAGGTGCGGGATGCAGGTCGCTATACCTGTGAGGCACTGAACCAGGCAGGCCAGTCGGAGAAGCACTACAACCTGAATGTCTGGGGTGAGGGTCTCCTGGGCTGGGCTGGGGTCCCTCCGTCTGCCCCTCCAGGCTGTCATGCCCCGGGCAGGGGCGGGGTGCTGCCTTGATTGGATCCCAGGGTACGGGTCTCCGCCACCCGTCCCTGCCGCTCCCAGCCCACCACTTACTTCACACTCTCTCTTCTCTTACTCAGTCCCTCCAGGATTCCCCTCTCGGGAGCCCCGCCCCCTGACTGTGACCCAGGGGCAGCCCACCAGGCTGTCCTGCGAATGTCGGGGTGTCCCTTTCCCCAAGATCTCCTGGAGGAAGGACGGTAGGGTTGTGGGCTGGGAAGGAGCTGGGGCGCCCAGCAGTCTTGGGAGCTGAGCAGAGAAGGGCCATAAGCCCACCATCTCCATCTCTGGGGTGGGGGCACCCAGCGAGGGCAGGGAGCAGCCTCGTGGTGTGGGGCAATGACGGTGGGGCTGGGCGGATTTCCTGAGGGGTGGAGAGGGGACTGGGAAGGAGAGGGAGCAGGGCTGACGTGGGGTCTGGGCCTGACAGTCGGACGAGTGGTACTGCCATCACCGAAATGGAGAGGCTGTCGGGGAGGGGGCAGGTCTGGAGGGCAGACTCGGAGTTTGGGGCATGTTCATTTCAAGATGACTGTTAGACACCCCCTGAGATGCCTAGTGGGCAGTCAGAGGTGGGTGATGGAGCTCAGAGGAGAGGTCTGGTGGGCGGGGCAGGACAGGCTGAGACCACCAAGGGAGAAAGCGTGAGCAGAGAAGAGAACGTGAGAGGGAGGAAGCATGTGGCCACAGAGCTCCCCTTTGCTGGAACACTAGTTGATGCATGACTGCCCCAGAGGACTGGTCCTCTATAAACAGGTACAGGACGACAGGTTAGTGTTGAATCCCGTGCCCTGAGGCTCACAGAATCCTTCTCCTGCATCAGGGTCTTCTTGCTGCTAGGGGTACCCACTGCTTGGTCTTCCTCCCCAGGCCACTGTAGCTAGATGGATGGGTCGTTCAGTAGCCTTCATTGAGCCCTACTATGTGTCAGGCCCTGAGCCTCCTAAGGATCCCAGGGGGAAAGTGAGGCAAGCTCTGGTCTCCCAGAGGGCCCAGTGTGGGGCGGGATTCAGATGGGAGACCTGCAGGCAAACCTGTGGATGGGGAGAAGCTTAGGGTGGTAAGAGCTCAGAAGAGTGCCAGGATCGGATCTGGTGCTCAGGGAAGCTTCCTGGCAGAGGTGATGTCTCCGTGGAAGGGTGAGTAGGAGCTGGCCAGGATGGTGGGAGGACACATGTTCCAAGTGGAAAGACAGGGAACCAAGGGCTTTTTTTTGCTGCTTCCAGGTCAGCCAGTGCCCGGGGAGGGGGCTGGCCTCGAGCAGGTGTCGGCGGTGGGGCGGATGCTGTACCTGGGACAGGCCCAGCCAGCCCAGGAGGGAACGTACACCTGTGAGTGCAGCAACGTGGCAGGAAATAGCAGCCAGGACCAGCAGCTGGAGGTGCATGGTGAGCAGGGCTGGGATGACGTGAGCCAGGCGGAAGGGGCCAGAAGGGTGGGCAACCAGGCACCCTGGCAGGGCTGATCTCACCCCCCAGAATCTGAGCCAAGACAGAAACAGGAATATGAGAACACTTCCACGGTGCCTCTTGGATTACCAGCGTTTTATTAACTGTCCCTCCCAGTCAGCTTCCTGCGGCTCCTGACCCAAGCACGACTGTGTGTGTGTGGGGGGGGGGGGGGTGTGTGTGTGTGTGATGTGATCCCAAGTAACCCCCAATGGCCCAGAGGGAAAAAAACACATCTTGAAGCAGTTGGAAACTGAAAGAAATATAAACTTTCTATGAAGCTCCTGTATATAATGGAAACCTAAGTCTCCTGCAGTGATGAAATATCCCAGCCTTATAAAAATCATTCTAGAAAATAAAACCAAGAAAAGCATTTGGGGTGAGAAGAACCCCCCACCCCAGCCAGTCCCAGTGGCTGTCTAAGCTCCAGGAAACCTCTGGCTTCTGAGGAAGAAAACCCCTCACAAATCTTAAGGACTGTACCATGAGCTTGTTCTCCAAATAGCAGTCCCCCACCACGGGATTCCCAGGGTGGGGGAGAGGGGGCCGTGGGGGTACTGTTATGACCCCATTATAGGGATGGAAAATGGAGGCCCAGAGAGGTGAGGTCACCTTGCCGAGGGGAACAAGTGGGAGCCAGCCTGGAGCTTGGCATAAGTGCTTGGTGCCCTGCAGCTGCAGCAGCTTTCCTTAACATGCTTTCCCTCCACCCCAGTTCCCCCTCAGATCACTGGCCCCCAGGAGCCCCACATACAGGTCTCCGTGGTCCAGGACAGGGAGGCCACTCTGGAATGCAACGTCACAGGGAAACCCCCACCCAGGGTGACGTGGGAGCGGGACGGCCAGCCAGTGGGAGCCGAGCCTGGCCTGCGGCTATTGAACCAGAATCAAAGCCTGTACGTGGAACAGGCACAGGCTGCCCACGCCGGACGCTACAGCTGTGTGGCTGAGAATGTGGCCGGGAGGGCCGAGAGGAGGTTTGCGCTCTCCGTGTTGGGTGAGGACCGGAGGCCTGCTGGAGGAGAGCAGGGAGGGCGGCCGGGTTGGAGAAGGCAAGGCCAGATCAATCTCCAGGCACAGCCTTGGGCTGTGCTCCTGGTGTCACACCTTGTTCTTCCAGGAGTCAGGTCTCTGGTGAGGGCTGCTGTTTGGGGAAGCGTCCAACGCTGCTCTCAAATCAGGACTGGCTTCACACAGCCCTGCTGCCCTCCCTCTGTTCCTCCCGCTCTCCATTGTTTTCTGTTCCCTCCTCTGTTCCAGCCTCTGGGATTAGTGTCTCTCCTGCATGAGTCATACATCATGGGGCAGTTCCAGGGCCCAAGAGACCAGGACGACCCCGAACACTGTCGTGGGAAGTCAGGGCAGGGCAGTCCCCTGTAGGAGGTGACCTTTTAGCTGAAATGTAAAAGCTGAGCAGGGGTTAACGAGGTGCTGGGGTGAGGGGAGGAGTGTGCCAGGCCGAAGGAACAGACTCCCCGGAGGCCTGGAGGGGTGACACAGCCTCGTGATTTCAATCTTTTATTGAGCTCCTACTATGTGCTGCAGGGTGGAGGCAGGGAGTGGTAAGAGGCAAGGTGGGAGAGGTAGGCAGGGGTCACTGGAGGGAGGCCCCTCTCATGCCTCCAGTGTGGCTGGGACTCTACTCACCCCTGCCTGATAGAGTGTGGCGTCGTTTGTGACTGGATCCTTTAGAAACTGCAGAGTAGCCACTTACCTCTGATGTGTGGGTTTCGGGAACACATCTGTGTTCACTTTTGCTCTAATTCCATTCTCGCTCGTTCAACAGCGGCTCCATACCGGGCACTATGCTAAGCGCTTTACACACGTGCTTGTTGAATCCTGGCATCCCTCTGAAGGGTTGGGGAAACTGAGGCCCAAAGTGTCTGCCCGATGCCAAAGCCCAGCCTGTGGCCGCCGCCACTCACTCCCTTCAGTGGGAACAGCTCTGCTCTTCAGACTCTCCTGACAGGAGTGGGGTCCTCGGGGAGGGCAGTCGGTGAGGGGTTGAAAAAGGGGCATACAGCCCCTTGCGTCCTGAATGAGGCTTTTCCTCTGTGTTCAGTGCCCCCAGAGCTTGTGGGAGACTTGAACCCACTGACCAACGTCACCGCTGCCTTACACAGCACCTTGACACTGCTCTGTGAAGCGACAGGCATCCCTCCTCCAGAGGTCCGCTGGTTCCGAGGGGAGGAGCCTATTGGCTCCAGGGAGGATACCTACCTCTTAGCAGGTAAGGTGCCAGCCAGGGGAGTATCTGGTCATCAGGCCTGGCCCTCAGCCTCTGCCTCTGTCCATCACATGCCCATAACCTCTGACCCTAAGCTTCCAGGCCTGGTTGGGATAACCATTTCAGCTGTTGGTTTCCCCAAGAGTACACCTCAAAACACTGGTCAGGTGATGTGCTCCAGAAAAAAAAATGGATTTAATTAAGTTTGGAAAAGGCTTCCTGCTCTGCTCTCCTCCTAAAGAGTCACAGTGACCATTTGCGTGGTCAAGGTTCTGATAAGTCCTGCAGCAGAAATTCTCATGGCACTTATACATCATCTCACAGAATGGGAACAAGCTTTTGGAAATACTGATCTAATAAGCACCTTCTCCTCTGGATATTTATCTTCCTCACAAAGTTGGTTTGTGACGGTTCTTGCTGGCATACAAATGGGGAAACTGAGGCCCAAGAGGCAGTGTCCCATCCAAATCTTGCAAGGACTTCAAGGCGCCTTGAAGCTCAGTCTCAGTGACCCATCAGTTGTTCCACACACGGATGTTTCAATTGTTCCAAAGCTGGGATGGAAAATAAACTTCCACTTGTGCATCACTTCTGAGCACTCGGTAGGGGCTCCAGGTGCCTTGTGATGATGTGGACTCAGGGACTGCATGTGGGCCCAGCAGAAAGAAGAATGGCGCTCAATTAGCGATGTCTGCCCTGGGTGCAGGAACAGCAGTAGTGACTTGTGTCCTGTGTATGTGCCTTCTCTGAGCCGGTCTTCGAAGATCCTTGGGTTCATCTGAGAGGAGCTGGCTTGCCTCTGAGAGGTCCTTGGGAGGAAGTGGACTTTTACAGGGTCCATCAGAGTAGTACCGGGTGGTCTGACCTGGGCCAGAACTGCATAGCCCATTGCTGTCCTTTTAGTCCCAGCCAGGTGACAGATCCTTCCTATCAGAACAGCGTCTCAAGCTTACCCTAATGTCCAGGGGGTTCCATCCATTTACCCTCCTGGGCCTCAGTTTTCCCATCTAAGAAATGGAATACTGGGACAGACCGACACGTACACATTTAATTATAACTCCTCGTGCGCAGCCTGGGCTCAGTTTGGGACAGAAGGCTCCCCCCAGCTGTGCTTGGAGCCCACTCCCCTCCTACCCCAGGTGGCTGGATGCTGAAGGTGACCCGGACACAGGAGCGAGACAGAGGCCTCTACTCGTGCGTGGCAAGCAGCGAGGCTGGGGTGGCGCGGAGGAACTTCAGTGTGGAGGTCCTGGGTATGTCACAGCCCCAGATTCTCATGGGCAGCCCACAAATCCTTTTCCTCCCGCCTGGAAGCTTCCGGGGGTGAGGCCCGGGGCTAAGGGCTGGGGCGGTGGCAGGGGGCCCAGCCCAGGAAGGAGGGAGAGGCCCAGGCTTGTTTTCTTTGCCACATCAGCAATCTCTGCTCTGAGGCTGCCATGGACCTTTCCAGAAATAGCAGGGACTAACCCAAAGTGGAAGGGGGCAAATATTTTCAACACCACCCAATAGCACTGGTGCTTCCCTCAGCCAGCAGCAAATGTTTATTAAGCTCACTGCCCTGTGGAAGCAAGCATGAGGGGATGGGGAAAACAAGGCACAGGAAACTGAAGGTGCTGTGGGCTCTTGGTTTCCTGCTCAGTCGTTGTTCAGCCAAAGTGGGCCAACCTCATTCAGTAACCGTCTGTCTTCCTGCTTCTCCCAGTTCCTCCCAGTATCGAGAACGAGGACCTGGAGGAGGCATTTAAGGTCCCCGAGGGACAGACAGCCAACTTGACATGCAATGCCACAGGTAAAGGACACACACGGCGGGGCTGGGAGAAGGCTGAGAAGGCAGCTCAAAGGAGGGAGGCTGGGGATCCGGCCTGCCGACTCCCAGCCCCGCTGCTGCCCACAGAGCGTCTCTCTACATCTTAACATGGCACCACACTCCTGCTCGTCTTCGCACTCGCTGGGCCCTGCCCCAAGCACTCTTCCCCACTCCTCACGTGACTCCAAATCTCAGCCCCCAGGACTCTCCACAAGGAGCCCTTGGCTGACTCCTCGGGCCTGGTTGGCGCCCTTCACTGGTCTCCCGCAGGCCCCAGTGCTTCCCCACGCCAGCACTGAGCCCACTGGACCATAGTCGCCTTGTGACATCTGTGTACCCTAGCTGGGCTCTGAGCTCCTTGAGGACCCAAGGGCTACTTTGTCACTATGGTTCCCCCAGTGCCTGGCACAGTAGGATCCCATGAATGCACATGGGCTGGGTTGGATGGATGAGTGGGTGGGTGGATGGATGGATGGACGGACGGACGGACGGATGGGTAGGTGGATGGATGGATAGAAAGAATAATTTGCTTTTCTTCTTGCCTGTCTGTACCAAGCCATCTCTGCCCACTCCTCGGTAAGGAAAAGGCAATCAAACCACTTAGGAAAGGGCCCAGGACAGGCTTGGGGTTGCTTCTGTGTCTTGCCCTGGTGTATGGGCCTCTGGACTGAGACGGAGAATCCATGTCCCCAGCCCCTTCCTGGAGCAGCCTCCAACCTCTAGGCCCACCTGGTCAAATCCTGCTGAACTCTCACCTGCCTGCTTCCTTTGCTTACAGGCCACCCACAGCCCAAGGTCACGTGGTTCAAAGATGGCCGGCCTCTGGCTGGGGGAGGGGCCTACCACATTTCTCCAGATGGAGCCCTCCTGCAGGTCCTCCAGGCCAACCTGTCCAGTGCCGGCCACTACTCCTGCATTGCAGCCAACACTGTGGGGGAGAAGACCAAACACTTCCAGCTGAGCGTCCTGGGTAAGTGCTGGGCATCTCTGTCTACACTGGACGCTGGCAGGAGAAAGACCCAAGGTGACCAGCTCCTGACATACAGCTTCCGACAAAGCCCTCTACTGTATTTCCTTCCACTTCTCCAAGTTCAACAACAACAACAAAAATGATAAGAGCGGCCATATTGGTTGAACATTTATCATAAGCCAGGCATTTGGAACGGCCTGATTGGTTGGACTCTTCACAACTCTAGGAGATGGATAATGTGCTTGTCCCCATGTCACTGATGAAGCTCTGACGCTTAGAGAGGTGATGACGTGCCTTCCAGGCTGCCCCTCTCCCGAGGGCGATGTGGCACCAGCTGTGGTGTTAGGCTGCAGAAACAGAGATCTAGCAAATGAGAGGGACAGACTGGTTTAGTAAAATCTGTTTCTAAAAGTGCTGATGGTAAAAGTGAGAGTCGCCTGAAGGGGCTGAAAGAGGACATTTTAGGCCAATGAAAACAGTTATTCTCAGCAGGAAACAAAACTCCACCGCCCATTCTGCCCTCTGCACAGGGAGCGGTACAAATTGGAAACACAAACAATTGAGAAGGCTCTGGTTACATTAGTAGATAATCTAGATGTTAAGAGGCTATTGGGGAGGGTGGCCAGATGGCTCCGTTGGTTAGGGCACGAGCTCTTAACAACAAGGTTGCTGGTTCAGTTCCCACATGGGATGGTGGGCTGCGCCCCCTGCAACTAATGATTGAAAACGGCGACTGGACTTGGAGCTGAGCTGCGCCCTCCACAACTAGATTGAAGGACAACGACTTGAAGCTGATGGGCCCTGGAGAACCACACTGTTCCCTAACATTCCCCAATAAAATTAAAAAAAAAAAAAAAAAAGAGGCTATTGGGGAAATTGAGGCAGAAATTGTCCGCTTCCCCCTATGGTATTGCTTAGTGGTGGAGAGTCGGGGCGCTGGGTTACCCAGGCCTGAATTCACATCTGACTGCACTGTGCCTGGGCTCCTCTGAGCCTGTTTCCCGTCTGTGTAATGCAAATAGCCAAAGCACCACAGCTAAACATCAGGGTCTCAGACTTTCCTGGATCCTCAGGCCGGGGTTGGGGATCTCTGTTCACAAGTACGCTCCCTACCTCCCACCACAGTGGTTCCCACCATCCTGGGGGTGACCAACGGCACTGCAGATGAGGAGGTGACCGTCACCGTCAACAACCCCATTTCTCTGATCTGTGAGGCACTGGCCTTCCCCTCCCCCACCATCACCTGGATGAAGGATGGGACCCCATTTGAGGCCTCGAACAACATCCAGCTGCTCCCAGGTGATGCCCTCTGGGGGGAGGAGGGAGGGAAGAGGTGACACGTTATGGACTGGGTCAGAGGAAGGGACTGGTGAGCCTGAGCTCATGCCTGGCGGTGACCCTGGCCCTGCCCCTCAAGCAGGCACCCACGGGCTGCAGATCCTGAATGCCCAAAAGGAAGACGCGGGCCAGTACACTTGCGTGGTCACCAATGAGCTCGGGGAGGCCATGAAGAACTACCACGTGGAAGTCCTTAGTGAGTCGAGACCTGTGGGGCACTGGCCGGGTGGGCAGCAGGACCTCTGGAGCCCTGGCACCTGGGCCACACTGGGCACCCCGGGCGCCTTCATGGGACTCGTCTCCTTTGACAGTCAGCAGGCAGCTGGGCCGGCTGGGTCAGTCCCCATTTTAGGGCCAAGGACACCAGGAGGAGGGGCCGGTGAGTTAGGACTTGGGCCACGTGGATGCCCAGGCCCACACCCATCCTGGCTTCCTTCTGCCACTTGTTCTGTGGTGCAACCAGAGGCTCCACAACTTAAGACCTGGGACCCCCCAAAGGGCCCCAGAGGTCACCCCAGGAATTCCCCTGCCTCAGATCTGTGCTGTCCCGTAACCATCACGGACAAACGCTCTCGCCCTAAAAGGAACAGCCCCAGGAGTAGATTGGTCTCCAGGTCTCTACCCTCCAGAGCCGGCACCCCATTCCTGGGACTGCCATGGGACCGGGAGAGCGCAGGGTCTCAGCACCCCCTCCCCAGACCTGCTCCTCAGACCCCCTTGTGGTTTTCAGTCCCCCCTTCCATCTCCAAGGACGACCCCGCGGGGGAAGTTGGTGTGAAGGAAGTGAAGACCAAGGTCAACAGTACCTTGAGCCTGGAATGCGAGTGCTGGGCCACACCCCCGCCCACCATCAGCTGGTACAAGGACGGACGGGTGAGTGCAGGACCCCCTGGGCGACCTCTGGGTCCCCGGTTCTGCTTGGAATCTTCCAGAAAAGACAGTCAAAGCACCTGGCCCCAGAGCTGGCCTGGGCCCTGTCTCACCCTTTACATTTTAACCAGAAATCCTACTCTTTTAGGGAATGGGGAGCAAATGTCATCAACAGTGAACCCTGTATCCACCCGTTCAATTCTCTTCCAATTTTTAAGTTGAATGGACTTGGTTTTACTAAGTTATCAGGGTGCCCTGCCATGTTGTTGTCTTTTTAGAACTTTATTAAAATCTAAGTACACTGGTCTGGGTGCTTCGTCCCCCTCATTGTGATCCCTGTCTCCCCACTTTCCCGCCCCCAGCCTGTGACCCCCAATGAGCGGCTCTACATCCTGGGTGAAGGGCGGCTGCTTCAGATCCAGCCCACGCAGCTCTCCGATTCGGGGCGATACCTGTGCGTGGCCACCAATGTGGTTGGAGAGGACGACCAGGACTTCAACGTGCTCATCCAGGGTGTGTGGGGGCCAACAGGGCCCCGGAGGGGGGGGGAGGGTGCGGACTGGGGGTGGCACGGCGGTGGTGGGGCATGTCCGTGCTTCTGGAGTAGCCTGGCAGGACGATTCTGTTCCGGGCTGCCTGTACCTCTTCTCACCACCGTCTGGCAGGTCTGGCCCCCAGGCCCCTCCCTGGCCTGGGCTCTTTCATTAACTGACTTCGTGACCTGGGGACATCCTTGCCCCCTAGGCCTTGGTTTTGCCTTTGTAAAATGGGGGTGATCAAGTCTGGCGGCCTTGAGGGGCCCCTCCAGTTCTAAAAGCTGATGATTTTGTGCCTCTGTGCTCCAGTAAACAAACCAGCTAAAGCTTAGCATCTGCCTTCCTGCCCTGAAAAATATAACACCATGTCACGAGAAGTCTTTTGAGCCCATTAGACTTGAGTCGAGGGCAGAGACCTCATCCTGGTTCTAAGCACAGTAATTGCTCCGTAAACACTGGTTGAAGGAATGAGTGAATTTTAAAAACACCTTGACCTAAGGAATTGGCTCGCACGGTGGGATTTCTAGTCCTGAGGGGTGGCTGAGGGTGGCTCTTCGAGCAGAGGTGCTTCCCCATCCCTCAGCTGTGTGTCCTAATGACTTTGTACCCCCCCAGTGCCCCCCATGTTCCAGAAGGTGGGTGATGCCAGTGCAACCTCCGAGTTCCTGTCCCAGGAGGAGGAGGTCCAGGGTAGGGTGACGGAATACCGGGAGGTTGTGGAAAACAACTCCGCATATCTGCACTGTGACACAAACGCCGTGCCACCCCCGGAGTTCACCTGGTACAGGGAGGACCAGCCCCTCTCCGCCATGGAAGGGGTGTCTGTTCTGCAAGGTAGGCCAGGGCTGCTCAGAGAAGGGGGGGCATTTGCAGGCAGGGACCAGGGGCATACTCACCTCAGAGCCGGTCCCACAGCCGCCTTCCTACAAGTTTTCTGAGCTCTCCTGTGTGCTGCGTGTTGTGGGACCTTGGGCAGGGCCCGTGACCACGTTGGACCTAAGCTGCTTTTTGTAAACCGGGGCTAGAGTTCTCTGGTTTTAGAGGAGAAGTTCTTACCTGGGCTGTGCCCACCTGTGGGCTTCAGGATCTGTAATGTCCTGAAACAACTGGCCAAAGCTACCGCCTTTCTCCAAAGGGGGAGCCATTCCCCTTTATTTGCATCTGACCCTAATGTGAAAGAACCTCTCACTTGGCCCAGGACCACACTGGGGTCCAAGCTCATGGCTCATGTGACTTTTTTTTAAACTGCTTTAAATATTTGTTTCTTTAAGTATTTTCGCTTTTTATAACCATCCTTTTTAGAATAGATTTTTGTGGACAATTTTGAATTAAAAGGCTCTGGCGTAGGGCTTAGCAATATCTGGCTTCCCTGGGTGCTGGTTCCGCCCCCTGGGTGGACCAGACTGGGAAGAATTCCAGGCACGGAGCCCTGTCGCAGGGGATTCGGTGGTCTCACGGCGCAGGACTCCCCCGTGTCCTGCCAGGCTTGGGCCAATGGTGGGGCCGTCAGGGTAGGGTTGGAGGAGAGGAGCGAAGGTGGGTTGTACAGGCCTGTGAAGGAGCAGGGGCATCCCAGGTTTGTACTTTGGAGCTTGCAAAAGAAGGCGGCCTCTCGGAGATCTGAGAGAAGCAACGTTGACTAAAGGCTGTTTGCTCCTGTCAGGAGGCCCTGGACTGCCGCCTTACACTGCCCTCTGATGTGGACATTGCCCCACATCCCGGGTACACGGTGATCTCAGTCACGTGCTGACCCCTGGTTCAAACGCTGACCGCAGGTTAATCCCAGCCATCAACTGAACCCTGGCCACAGCCACTGACCCCAGGCCTAGCCATTAACCCCCAACCCCACCGTGGACCTCTGACCCTGGCCACGGACTCCTAATCCTGAGCGCATAGATTAAGCTCACCCATCAAGTGACCCTCAGCCGCAGCCACTCCCTCCTTAATCCCGACCACTGTCCCCTGGTTCTAACCCTGGTCACAAGCCCACCACAGCCTGGGCCAACAATCTCCCACCCCAGAATGTGAGCACACCACAACTCTAATCTGGCCCCTGCTTGAGACCAACTCCCACCCCTAGAAATACGAGGGTCTGGCCCTGGCTGACTCTGGATCACAGAGGGTCCCAGGTGACACCCCCCACCCCCAACCACCACAGCCCGGAGCTGTCTCTTTGCCTCCTAAGAGCCCCTGCCCAGCTCTCTGGCCTTCCCTCTGCCCTCATCAGGGAGCTGGGCTCAGCACTGCTGGATACGCTTGGGAAGCCTCAGTTTTTCCATCTGTAACGTGGGAGTGTTTACAGCACACAGTCAGAGAGCAGGAAATGCTCAGCCAGGCCTGGCACACAGCAGCCTTCCTGTGCTTTATTTGACCCCCTCGCCCCGTGACCTGGGCAGAGCAGGCTGATTCTCTCCATTTCACAGGTGGGGGGCAGTGCTATGTCCCAGGTCCTCTCCTGGCCCTTGCTCAGGCCGCAGTGCCCCTGTCCCCACAGGAGGCCGGGTCCTGCAGATCCCCCTGGTACGTGCGGAAGACGCCGGGAGGTACTCGTGCAAGGCCTCCAATGAGGTGGGAGAGGATTGGCTGCACTATGAGCTGGTGGTGCTGAGTGAGTGGCCGACCTGGGGACAGGGGGCTCGGGTCTGCAGGCGCCATGAGAGCCTCTCCTGAAAGGGGTCACGGTGGAGAGCATTTTCAGTCCGGCTGTACTTGGACGTTGATAACGTAGGGGTTACGAGCTTGAGCTCTGAAACCAGACAGGAATGGGGTCAAATCCCAAGTCAGCTGCTTCCTAGCTGTGTGACCTTGAGCAGTTCACAGCCCTCTCTGTGCCCCAGAATCCTTAGCTGCATCAGAGCCTGGGAGGGGGTGGTGAGTAGGGCACAAGGAGCCCTAGCCAGCGCCTGGCACCAAGTGCTACTCTCGCCTCCATGGCCACGCCCTTCCCCAGCGACCTTTCTCAGCGAGGCTGCCTGGTCCTTACTCTCCTCTCCCCGACCCCAGCCCCACCTGTGATCCTGGGTGACACGGAGGAGCTGGTAGAAGAGGTGACCGTCAATGCCAGCAGCACTGTCAGCCTACAGTGTCCAGCCCTGGGCAACCCCGTGCCCACCATCTCGTGGCTCCAGAACGGGCTCCCTGTCTCCCCGAGCCCACAGCTACAGGTCCTGGAGGACGGGCAGGTCTTGCAGGTGAGGGCATTCTGAGGTGCAGGCGAAAGGCAGCAGCTGAGTACTGCTTGTCTGGGAACCAAGGAGCTGCCATTATCTGTGCCACACGAGGTTCTTTGCCTCTGTGGAGGCCCTGGGATGTAATTCAGCCTACCATAGTATGCCTCGCTGGCAGGCACAGGGCTTCACAGAAACACCTAGAAATTCTGGTGATGCCTGAAAAGGACGTGCCTGCAGGCCACACCTACCGCCCAATGCCACACAGGCAGCGTCCTGTGGGAGTGACGTCTGACACAGCCTTGCCCAGCACCTAGGCCCTTGGGCAGCACCCTCGGCCACCCGGTGTCCAAACAAGCTGCACGGGACCCCTGGAGCCCAACACAGCACAGCGCAGCCCTCCGCGGGCCTGGGGGACACGTTGTCGCCATCTAGTTTGCTACAGGGAATCACTCAGCATCAACCTCACACCCCCAAGTGTCACAGAAAGGCCTAGATGGATGTGGGGTGTGCGTACTCATCAGTGGAGCCCCTAAGCTCTGCTCTCTGTAGACAAAGGTGGCCTTCTGAGGGGGTGCCTGGTGTGGTGGGAGGGAGCCTTCCCAGCAGTTCCTGTGGAGGGGGCCCAGAGCCGTCAGGCCTGTGACGTGGCCCAGGCACCACCTCCCTACACCCACAGGTTTCCACGGCAGAGGCAGCCGACACTGCCAGCTACATGTGTGTGGCCGAGAACCCGGCAGGCTCCGCGGAGAAGCTCTTCACCCTCAGGGTGCAAGGTGAGCTGGGCCAAGCAGGCAGCCCCCAGGGGTTAACCGGTCAGGCAGACACAGCACCTGGTCCCTCCCAGACAGGCACCACCTCGGTGCTTCCACTCGTACCCCCACCGAGGCCCCAGGGCTGCACCTCGCTCGAGTTCTGGGATCCTGGGCTGGACAGAGAGCTTTTGGGGAACTCTGATCACTAAGGGTTAACCCCACTAGGGGGCAGTCAGGGAGCGGCTCTTCTGAGGCCATACAGCACCATTATAAAGCGCTTACTGTATACCTGGCATGGGGCTGACTCCTTCCAGCAGAGGTAGGAGGTTAGCCCGATCTTACAGCTGTGGAAACAAACTCAGAGGGGACACTCAGTGGGGGGGGGAGGTCTCACCGCCCCAAAAGCGGCCTTCTCCATCTCTGCTCTCTTGTGACACATGCACCTCAGTGGCCGTGAGCTCTGCCTCCAGATGTGGGGCAGCTGTGGCCTCAGGAATGAAGGTCTAAGACTCGAACATGAATTGATACTTTGGCTCTGCCACTGAGCAGCTGAGTGGCCTTGGAGAAGTGGTTCTACCTCTCTGATCTCCAAGCCCCTGCCTTCTCATCTGTGACATAGTTATGACAAATAGGGGCTGCTGCACAGAGCTGTTTGCAGCTGCGTCTGTGAAGAGCCAGGAGGTCGCAAAGGCCTTGTGCTTCACTCTGTAGCTCTCTGCTCCTCTGCCAGGACGCATTCTCAAAGGTCTTTCTTTATCCTGGTGGCCATGGGGACAGTGCCACCACGAATCGCAGGCCTGAACTCAGAACAGGTCACAGCCAACCTCAACAGCAGCATCTCCCTCCCGTGTGATGTCCATGCTCATCCGAGCCCCGAGGTCACATGGTACAAGGACAGCCACGCCCTCGCCCTAGGAGAAGAGGTCTTCTTCCTGCCTGGTGGGTAAACTGAAGCTTGGGACCCAGCTCTGTGGGGAGCCAGAGTTGCTTCCCCAAGCCGGGGAGCGGGCGTGAGTCTGGGAGGGTGTGGACCTGGGGGCTGGCGCGTTTGCTGGTGCGAGGGGCTGGCTCCCCACCCCCTACGGCAGGCACCCACACACTGCAGCTGGCGCGGGCACAGCCATCGGACTCTGGGATCTACATGTGTGAGGCCCTCAATGCTGCCGGCCGAGACCAGAAGCTGGTACAGCTTAGCGTGCTGGGTACGTCCTGTCTGTACCCCGCCCCTCCACTGCCCCCTGCTCCTTCATTCAGCCCTTCAGTCCCACAGCCCTCAGGCAGCACAGCCAAGGGAGGTCCCGGGGGAGCCTGGATGCCCCACGCCCTCCCGCAGCGACGGTGTCCAGGCAGTGTGGTGGCCTACGTCATGGTCTATAGAGTTGGACGCACTTGGGTGTGAAACTCAGCTGTGCACTTCCTTGCTCTGTGACCTTTAGCAAGTCACTCCCCCTCTCTGAGCCTCAGGTCTCTCATCTGTGGGTGACAGTTGGTATAAGGATTAAATGATGGTATAGGAGCACTTAGCTCAGTGCCTGGTGGGTAGCGAGCTCTGAAGCTGAAGAAGGGAAGGCCCCTTCCCAAGCCTGACTGCTCACATGGTTCTCTGCATGGAGCCTGTTTTGGGGTCCTTGGTCTTCAGAATCCTCTTGAGAAAGAGCTGGTCTAAGATGTCATGAGCCAGGACTCACTGGAAGATTCTTTCTAGCCCTGGGGCTGGTTTATTCGTTTGTGCGTGTTCATATATTGTGTGATGGATCCTGTGCCAGATCCTGTGGGTTCACAGCTGAGGGGGGAGGGTGCTTCTAAGTTGGTTTACTAGGAGGACAAGGGGCTGTGCAGGCCCCATGGAGGGTTCTAAGCCTGTGGGACCTGCCCTGTATAGAAAATAGCCCAGGAGGGTCAGAGCACCTCCCTCATCGAGGAGGGAGAGGCCCAGAGAGGGCGGGAGGCTTTTCCCAGGTCACCCAGCAGGTCCTTGGCAAGCTGGCCTGGATTCTCTTCCTCTAACCCCCTGGGTCTGTGCCATCTTCCAGGTGGGGGTGCACTGTGGGACCCCTGTGGGCCTCTGGAGGCTGTTTACCTGTGACTGGGGCTGGGGAGGACATGGGAAAGGCTATAGCACCTCACTCTGCTTGTCCCTTGCCCCAGTTCCCCCCACTTTCAGGCAGGCTTCCAGTGGCCCCCAGGCTCCGTTCCTGGTGAGAGCAGGGGACAAGGCCGTCCTTAGCTGTGAGACAGACTCGCTCCCCGAGCCGGCTGTGACCTGGTACAAGGATGGGCAACCTCTGGTCCTGGCACAGCGGACCCAGGCTTTTCAGGGTGGGCAGAGGCTGGAGATCCTGGACACCCAGGTGAGTGATCCAGCAGCATGGGGAGCCCTGTGAGGCCATGGAAATGTCACCTCCTGGCCCTGGTGAACTTGGGGGAGGTGGGTGGCTGTATGGCAAGGTGTAGGGGCTGCTGCCTTCTCAGCCTGGGAGACCCCAAACCTCTGGGGCGAGAGAACAGGAAGAGCACAGGGCTCCAGATGTGGCTCCATACGGACTCATGGAAAGACCTTGAGCAGGTCCTTTCTCTGCCACCTGCCTCAGTTTCCCCAGGATCTAGAAGCTTATTCTAGGCCCTTCTAGTGGTGACTGCATGGGAGTCAGTTCTGCCCTCCCTCCCTGGTCTGGGTTAGACACTTGCAAGTATCTGTTGGATATTTGCTGCTCCTCTGGAAACGTATCCTCGGCCCGTCCCTCCTGGCTCAGCTCCATCCCAACAGCGAGGGGGCCTCCCCTCCAGGCTCAGCTGCCATGCAGCCCAGGGGAGGGTGGGGGCCTGGGGCCTGTGCACTCACTTTTCAAGAAGCCCTCCTGCTTCTTCAGGCTCTTGGGAAAGGCCAGACGGTCAGGTCTCCCCTTGGTTCCCAGCAGGACTAGCATATTTGGGGAGTCCTGCTCTGGAAGTTTCTGGGACCTGGATGTTTTGGGGGAGCCCTAGGTACCCCAGCCACATGTACACTGTCACCATGTGTTTTCTTTCCCAGGTGTCAGATAAAGGTCTATACAGCTGTAAAGTCAACAATGCGGCCGGGGAAGCCATGCGGACATTCGTCCTCCTTATCCAGGGTAAGCCGGGGACCAGCCTGCGAGCATTGTCATGGGACATCTAGCAGCACCCAAGGCTGCCAGGGATGGGAAGGGCAGTGGCTGGAAAGAGGCGGGGTCGCACAAGATCTGGAATGAAAAAGACCAGGATTTGAACAGGACTCGCTGTGTGGGGCTCAGAATGACTTTGTTCCTTTGAGCCACAGGTTTATCTTCTGTAAAAGATGCTGGAAGCAGTACCTGCCTGCTAGGCACACAGGAAGCCCTCCATCAATGCACTGTCATAACTGTGTCCCTGAAGGGTTGGGCAAAGGGCCTGGCATGTGAGCACTAGGATGGGAGCCCAGAGAGATCAGGCACTTGGGCAGCCTAGGGCCACGTCACCTTGGTCGTGAGTCCTGAGGAGCCAGTCCCATCAGCCCAAGGATGGAGCATAGATGGCATTTGATTGGGTGTGGCTCCAGCTGGGGGTTGGGGGGAACCTGTTGGAGCTGCCTAGGCAACCAAAGGATGAAGCCTTGGCTGGATTTTCTTGGGGTCAGATGTTGTGTCATTTAGGGCACAGACTTAGCTGTGTAACAAAGAGGCCCCAAAACATAGTGAATTAAAGGAGAGAGAAGTTTATGTCTCTCATCCATAGACCCAGAGGTGAGTGTCTAGGCTGACAGATAGCTCGGCTCCATGTGGACATTCAGGGACCCGGGATCCTTCCATCTTGCTGATCTCCCATCCCCTAGAGTGTTGTCCCTGCTCACGTGGTTGAAGCAGGGACACGATGCATCCTGTCCCAGCCCACAGAAAGCAGAAAAGAGCGGAAGTAGAAGGCAAGCATTTTTATTTTAAATGAGTGATGCGGAAGTTGTATTGCCCCTATTTGCTTGTATCCCATTTAGTGAGAACTTGGGCAATTGACCACAGCAGGCTGCAAGGGAAACTGGGAAATGTAATTTCTACATGCGTGATTGGGTGCACAACTAAAATTGCTGTGCAAGATTGGGTGGGGGGGATAGGTTGGAGGGATACCAGCTGTTGGCCACAAATGGCAATGCAGTAGCCTCCCCACCAGGCGAACAGTGGAAGGATCCAACCCTGGGCCATATTGAATACCATTGCCTGGGGTGCATGACTTCATCCTGGTGGGGCAGAGAGAGTGTTGGGATTGATTAGTGATGTCTGTCCTGGCATAGGCTGAGAACTGCTGGTGCCTGAGCCATGCATTTACCTTCTTTGGGCTAAGTGGACCTCTCCTTGACTCTGCTTTGTAGATGTTTTGAAACAGCCAGCTGCTGGTTCTATTTGTAAATAAAGCAATACATATCTTCATCAATGGCAAAGCATAAAATGTCAACTCTTAGCCATAGGCAAGGGTTTTCTCGAACATCCCTGATCTGCCTGAGAGGAAGGAAGTGGGAGCAGAGTCTTAAGGTTCTGGGAATCTGGCTTCTCTCCTGCAGTGCCCCCAACATTTGAGAACCCCAAGACGGAGACAGTGAGCCAGGTCGCTGGGAGCCCCCTGGTCCTGACCTGTGATGTGACCGGGGTCCCTGCACCCACTGTCACTTGGCTGAAGGACAGAATGCCCGTTGGTGAGTGCATCGGGTCCTTCTTATTTTTTCAGTGCTAAATATTCCTTTATTTAATGGAATGACAATGGGAGTTGTTGGTTGTTGACTGTTCTTACTTGGCAAAATCAAAGGCTGGCAGGGCCATGTTGGTCCCACCCCCTATTTGTCTTTCAACATTATTGGCCCTTGAAATCCCAGCATCGGGAAGCACTTCCATGGGCCCAAAGGTTCCCTGCGTTTGTACCCTTAGCTCCCTCAGGTCAGAAATGCAGCCTGGGTGCTGAGAGCCCAAGCAGCCCACCTCTGGGCCTGGCATTGTCCCCCAAAGCTGCGCCTTCTCTAGTCACTCAGCTCCGTGCCGGTCGGGCCCTTGGTCCCCTATTCAGGCCTTCGCCCTTACCCCTCTCTCTTCCTGACGGTTGGTCAGCAGATCTCTGGTCTCATCAGCTGCTGAACGCCTCTGGTGCCAGCCCACTGCTCTCCACCCACAACCTTTCCCGTGCCAGCCACCACTGTCAGCCCCTGGATGAGGGCAGCAGCCCCCACACCGGTCCCCTGGGCCCGTTCCATGCCTCCAGTGCAGGCCCCACACAGGGCGGAAGGGACCTCAAAGTGCAGCTCTGAGTGCGTCATTTGTGTGTTGAGAATCCTTTTGTGGCTGTTGTCCTCAGAACCACAGCCTGAGGCCCAGGGGCCAGCCCACCTCTCCCTGCCCTCTCCACGCGTGCTCCAGTCAGACCCAGCTGTCCCTGGCTCCTCACACATGTGTCTGCACCCCCGCCCCTGCCCCCGTCAATAACGGCTTTATTGAGAATATAATTCATTTAAATCGTATAATTCAGTTATTTTTAGTATAATTCAGTTATTTTTAGTATAGTCGCAGACCATCCCCACAATCAATTCTAGAACGTCTTTATCACCCAAAAAGAAACCCCATGCCCATTAGCCTTTACTCTCCATTTTCCCCCAAACCTCCACCCCGCACCTCAGCCCTAGGCAGCCACTGGCCTACTTTTGGCCTCTACGGATTTGCTGCTTCTGCACATTTCATATAAATGGAGTCACACACTCCGTGGCCTTTTGTGACTGGCTCCTTCCACTTAACATCATGTTTTCAAGGTCCATCCACGTTGTAGCGTGTGTCAGTGCTTCATTCCTTTTTTAAGTTAAATTCTTTCTTTCCAGTCTTTTTTATGGCCCAATATTCCATTTTGTGGCTATATCACATTTTCTTTATCCCCTCGTCAGTTGATGGGCCTCTGGGCTGTATCTACCTTTGGCTTTGATGAGCAATGTGCTGTGAACATCTGTGTACAAGGTCCATGCGGGCGTCTGCTTTCCTTTCTTTCTGGTTTACACCTGGGAGTGGAGTTGCCCTGGGCCGGGTTCTCTCCAGCCTCCAGCTCTTGGCACACACTGTTTCCTCCTTGAAACACCCGGCCCGGACTCCCCTGACCACCTCCACTTTCACCTGGCTGATTCGTACTCACCTGTGAGTCTCAGGTGAGACTTACCTCCTCCAGAAGTCTCGCCCCATCACCGCTGGCTCCGTCAGGGGCTTTCCGGGGCTCGTCTCACAGGATCGTGCCTGTTTCAGTCTCTAATGAGTGGGGAACTCCTTGAGGACAGGCTCTGTGTTTTCACTCATCTTTCATTTCCGAGCTCATGGGAAGATGTGTGGTAGTTACTCAATTTTGTGTTGAAGGGCTGGATGGATGGAGGAGCATCCGGGTGAGGGCAGAGCAGCCTGGGCTGCTACAGGTAGAGAAGGCTTCGGAGCAGCAGTGCAGCTGCAGAGAATGAAGGGGGAGGTATTATAGGCTGGGGGTGGGCCTGCAGCCTGAGTAGGGCCCGGGCGCGCCCCTGGCTGACCTGCCTCAGGGTCAGTAAGTGGCTGGTTCACCTTGATCTGTGGGAGGGGGTCGGGGTGGAGGGGGGTGAGGTCAGCCTGAGAGGTGACAGAAAGAGGACCAAGTCCTAGATACTAAAGGGAGTGGGGTCCCTTGGAAAGAAATGTCCCAGTGGAAGGAAATAGAGAAGGGTTGTAAGGAACAGAAAAGACCAGGCTGAGGAAGCTCGTGATGTAGATGGGAAGAGGCCCTGCCTCTGCCTGGGCCTCAGTTTCCCTACGAGCATCAGAAGGGGGTGCATGATTCAAGGTTCCTGGGGTCTTTCCAGCTTTGTGTGGGGGAAGGACCTCCTCAGGGAGTCCCAGGACTTTTGTGTCTCGGCCCAGTGGGGGCCCCTTGGGCAGTGGGTCTGTACCGGTGATGTCCTGGCACGCCCATCCATCCCACAGAGAGCAGTGTGACCCATGGCGTGGTCTCCCGGGGGGGTCGCCTCCAGCTAAGTCGCTTGCAGCCAGCCCAGGCTGGCACTTATACTTGCGTGGCTGAGAACGCCCAGGCCGAGGCCCGAAAGGACTTCATGGTGTCTGTTCTGGGTATGTCTGTGCCCTGCACCCTCCCCTGTGTACCCCCCACGCCAGCCCCTGTCACTGCCCTGGGCCTCACCACAGCCCCTGCCACAGTGGCCCCCAGGATCCGGAGCTTGGGTGCCACGCAGGAGCACAGTGTCCTGGAGGGGCAGGAGGTGCGACTGGACTGCGAGGCCGATGGGCAGCCACCACCCGAGGTGGCCTGGCTGAAGGATGGTGGCCCACTGGGCCAGGGCGTGGGCCCCCACCTCAGGTAAGGCCTGGCCTGTGCCCTCCCCGGCCCCGAAGCAGGGCCTACCTGGCACTCACGCACCTGCTCTTGGCTCTCCCTCCCTGCGGCAGGTTCTACGTGGACGGCAGCTCCCTGGTGCTGAAGGGCCTGACGGCCTCGGACTCGGGCGCATACACCTGCATAGCCCAGAACGCGGCCGGGGAGGACGCCAGGCTGCACACAGTGAATGTGCTGGGTGAGCTGCAAGGGACGAGGGACGAGGAGAAGCGAGTGGCCTCACTGTCCCAGGACTGCAGCAGCCTGGCCCTCGTAGGGCCTCTCCCGGGGAATCTGGAGGGTGATGAGAGGGCGGGGGCGGGAGGCCTGGTTCAAGGCCCAGCCATGCCCATACTGGGCCCGGCCACGGGGTGACCTCTCTGGGCCTCTGCTCCGTCCTCAGACTAGAGGCACCACCGCTGCAGCCCAGGGGTGCAGCGGGAGAGTCAGAGATAAAGGAGCTGAGGAAGGAGCCACGGGGAGGCTATGCTCCCCATACAGTGACTTTCGTTCCTGGCAGCTGCCTCCTGGAACTTCCCTCAGAGAAGACTCCTTTCCTCCTCAGGGCCCCTCCCCAGACCTTCTCACTGTTCTTTTTTTTTCTCCATTCCCACCACCAGTGCCTCCCACCATTGAGCAAGGGTCAGAGGGCACGGGGACCCTGCTGCACAGGTCTGGGGAGCTGGTGAGCATGGCGTGCCCTGTCCGGGGCTCTCCTCCTATCCACATGAGCTGGCTCAAGGACGGCCTGCCCCTTCCTCTGTCCCAGCGCACCCACCTCCACGGCTCTGGCCGCATCCTCAGGTAAGGCAGCAGCTCCCTGGCCCGCTGGCCAGCGGCTCACACGCCCCAGACACACTCTTCAGGCAGCGTGGGCTTGTTAACCTAAAAATAAAAGGCTTTCCGAGAGAGAGGCAACAAGCATTTATTGAGATCAGTAAGAACAGCTATTTGGGAGTCATCGATTCAGGCAGAAGCCCAGATAGTGTTTCGATTGGAAGACAAAGGCAAGGGGCATTTATGAGAAAGGAAAGGAGAACAATCACATCCTAGAAGGAAGGGGTTCCTATTGGCACAGATAACATGATATAGTGATGTTCATTCTAAACGATGTTTTTACTTTCAGGCCAATAGTCATAATAACTGCTTTCTTGTTATCTTTGCAAATTGTTCTTTGGGACACAGTGTTGCCCTAGGCCCAGAACAAAGGTTGCTTTGCCCTGTTTTAACATTCCGAAAATATGAGACATAAGATGTACAAGGTGGTTCCACTGGGACGGCAGCTCCAACTCCATTTTAAAGTGCTCCATCTGGGGCGGCCAGTGAGCTCAGTTGGTTCGAGCATGGTGCTAATAACACCAAGGTTGCCGGTTCGATCCACACATAGGCCACTGGGAACTGCGCCCTCCTAAATAAATAAATAAGGAAAATAAAACAAAATACATCACTTTGCCACATACCAGATACTTCTGGGGACTAGCCCCCACCCCTTCATAAATAAGGCAATTAAAAAAAATGTTTTTTAAGTGGCTCCGTTTATATTATTGCTTACAGGCTTAAAAATAGTTCTGAATGGTTTTTAGAATAAAAATAATATAAACATACAGAGGTTTATGGTGGAGAAAGTTCCACCCCCAAATGGAACTCCAGAGGTGAAAGGGGCTTCTGCCCTTAGGCTCTCACAGTCCAATGGAGGAGGCACAGATCCAGGGGATAACATCTGGTTGCACCTGACTCAGCCTGACCTGGGGTAGAGGAAATCCGGGAAGGCTTCCTAGAAGAAGGTGCATGAG
This sequence comes from Rhinolophus ferrumequinum, assembly GCF_004115265.2. NCBI lineage: Eukaryota > Metazoa > Chordata > Mammalia > Chiroptera > Rhinolophidae > Rhinolophus > Rhinolophus ferrumequinum. The sequence goes on from NC_046295.1 coordinate 78,647,809, forward strand.
CAAAGTCTTCATGCATTCAGCAACACTTTTGGGTGCTTACTGTTCCCACAGCAGTTCCAGACACTGAGATAGAGCAGTGAGCGAGATGAAGCCTTTGCCCCTGCAGCTGCGGGGAGGGAGGGGGATGTAAAATAAACAGATATAAAAATGAAATTTCATTTCATTTCATTTCAATATGTGCTCTGAAAAATAAAGTAGTAGGGTGAGGGATGGTTGGTGGTAGTAGAGAGTGCTACCGTGTTTCCCCAAAAATAAGACCTAGCCGGACAATCAGCTCTAATGCATCTTTTGGAGCAAAAATTAATATAAGAACCGGTATAATATGATATGATATGATATAGTAAAGTAAGACCAGGTCTTATATTAAGTTTTGCTCCAAAAGATGCATTAGAGCTGATTGTCTGGCTAGGTCTTATTTTTGGGGAAACACGGTATTTTAGAGTGGTCAGTAATAGGCACTCAGGTAAAGTGACATGAGCAGATACTGAAAGAGGTGAGAAGGTAAGGTGAGTGGGTTCTGTGGGGGACAGCATCCAGGCAGAGGGCACAGCAGGTTCAAAGGCCCTGAGGTCGCTATATGGCTGTGTATGCAAGGAATAGAGTGAGGAAGGGAGGGGTGTGTGTGTGTGTGTGTGTGTGTGTGTGTGTGTGTGTTGGGGGGGGGCGGGTGTCAGATGACATAGGACCTTGTAAGTCCTTGGAAAGACTTGGGTTTTCCTAAAGAGAGATAGAACACCCTTGGAGAGTTTTCAGCAAAGAAGCGTCATGATGTGACTTACATTTTTTTCTTAGCACCGTAAAATACACATAATATAAAATTTACCATTTTAACCATTTTTAATGTTAACAGTTTTAAACACTTTTAAATATAGAGTGGCATTAAGAACATTCACACTGTTGTGCACTCACCAGCTCCGTCCATCTCCAGGCCTTTTTCACCTTCCCAAACTGAAACTCTGTCCCCATGAAACACGAACTCCCCAACCCCTCTCCCAACCCCCAGCACCCACAGTTCTACTTCCTGTTTCTATGGATTTGTCTATTCTAGGGACCTCATATAAATGGGATCGTGCAGTGTTTGTCCTTTTGTGTCTGGCTTATTTCACTCAGCATAATGTCCTTATGGTCCATCCATGTTGGAGCAGGGGTCAGGGTGTCCTTCCTCTTTAAGGCTGAATACTAGTCCATGGTGTGGAGGGACCAGTTTGCTTATCCATCATCTGCTGATGGAGAGTTGGACTGCTTCTACCTTTTGGCCATCGTGAACAGTGCTGCTGTGGATTTGGTGTACAAATACCTGTTTGAGTCTTTGCTTTCAACTCTTTTGGGTTATGACTCAGGTTTTTAGACCATCCTTCTGGCTGCCGTGTGGACAAGAGACTGTGGGGCCAAGGGCAGAGCGGGGAGGGCAGTTAGGGGCTTTGGCAAACAGTCCAGGTGGGACGTATTATGGCCTGGATCAGAGCCAGGGGTGGACGTGGCGGAGGTGATCAGAGGGGAGAGACAGGGAAACGTTGAGCATGACTCAGGCTTTTGTCCGGGCACCTGGAAGGCTGAGGCCCTCGTTTTCTGACATGGGTCCCCTGTGGGAGGGACAAGTTGACAGGAGAGGCCCGAGTTCTGTTTGAACACGTGGGGTTTGAGAGGTTCTTAGACATCCAGACAAGATGGCACCCAGGCATTTGTTACTCCGCTCAGGAGTGCAGGAGATGGACGTTTGGGGATTGTCAGCAAACGGCTGGTATTGGGGGTGAGGACAGGCTGTAGCCCCCGATCGCTAGTGCTAGAGCTGTGTAAAATATGGTTCAGGGTCACTGCGGCCATTGACAAAGGCAGCTCAGGAGGAGTGGTTGAGGTGAAAGTGGGGACAGACAGTGGAGACAGTGAGTTGAGATGACTCTGCTGAGTCCCGAAGACAAGAAAGAATTGTCTAGAAGAACGGGAGGGCGGGGAACATAGGCAGGCTGTCCTCGGATGGAACAGTGGAGCTTCCAGAATTGGGGAAGCAGGAAGTCTGGCTGCGGTCTGAGATGGGTCAGAGAAAGCAGCAGGGCAGGGACAGGAAGTCTGGGGCTTTATTCTGGGGACACTGGGGAGCCAGGAAAGGGGGTTAAGCAGAGGCTGCATTTGTTCAAATTTGCATTTCAGAGCTGCCCCTCTGGCCGGCCAGCCTTTGAGAAACAGGATGGAAAAGGGGAGGGACCTTTTCCACTGAGCCCGGCTCCCTCTTCTCCTCTGTCTGTCCCTTCTCTTGAGGGGTTCAGGATTTCCCAGGTGCAGGTGGCAGATTCTGGCATCTTCACCTGTGTGGCTGCAAGCCCAGCTGGTGTGGCCGACAGAAACTTCACCTTGCAGGTACAAGGTAAGAAGCCGGGGCAGGGCGGGGTGGGGGGTTATGAGGGGCAGGGTGGGGTATGGGGGGGATAATCCTGCCCTTTGGCCTTAGGGTGTGAAAATCAAGGCCCTTTGGGTGAACATGGCGACTCAGTCTGATTTATTCAGTTGCTTATTTGTTCATCTCACAAGTAGTCGTTGGAGTCTGGTGTCCCAGGGCCTTGCCAGGCACCAGGATAGGTCAGGAAGCAGAGATGGCCCTTGCCACCAGGAGGTCAGTGCAGGAAACAGCTCTGTAAAGAGACAATCAAAATTCCAGGTGACTAGTGCTACCAGAGGAAGGAGAGGGTGCCTCACCTGGCTTTGGGGGGTCGGGTTAAGGCTTGCTGGAGGAGGTGGTGAGGGCTCAGCTGAGGATTCCAGATGAGAAGGAAATGTCCAGGTACAAAGGTTCAGGGGTGAGGCCTGCCTGCGTGGACCGATGTGACTTGTGCCCACTCTTTGGCCCTGCACAGTGCCCCCGGTCCTGGAGCCCGTGGAGTTCCAGAATGACGTGGCAGTGGTCCGTGGCTCCCCGGTGGTCCTCCCCTGTGACGCCCGGGGCAGCCCCCTGCCCCTAGTGTCATGGATGAAGAATGGGGAGCCCTTGTTGCCCCAGAGCCTTGAACATGGGCCAGGCCTGAAGCTGGAGACAGCAGGAGCCGGGGACTCAGGGACCTACTCTTGCGTGGCCAGGAGCGAGGCAGGGGAAGCGAGGAGGCATTTTCAGCTGACAGTGATGGGTGAGTCATCTGCCCCCACAGCCCACCCCGGCTTCCCGGGGCCCTGGAGGGGAGGGGTGCCTCTGGGGGGGGCACTGGAGAAGACTTTGAGGGAGGTGAGTGCCCTGGAAGCCTGGGCTGGGGAACTTGCAGCTGGGATGTTTCATTTTCCTGGGGCTGCACCCCTCAGTCTTGTCTCCCAAACTATGGGACAAGAGCCACTGAAATCTGGGAGCAGAGCCCTAAGTCTTGGGCACAAGATTTTACAAGCGTTGTACGTATCAGAAAGATTTGTGTCAATGGTGCCCGTCCTCCATAGTGTGTCCTTGTTGGTTTAAAAGCAGAAATCATTTTCCCAGGAAGATGGGCCCCCAGTTTCTCTTGTTTGGGGACCCTCCCACACAACCCTCACCTGCCTATTTGTCGCCCTGCCGCTGTCAGCATTTGGATGGTGGAGGAGGGGAGAACCCCAGCTCCCAGTGCTCTGGGCACAGCCCCCACAGCTGACTCAGGGTGGGGTGTTTCGCAGATCCTCCCCACATCGAGGACTCAGGCCAGCCTGCAGAGCTGTCGCTGACCCCTGGCGCCCCCTTGGAGCTCCTCTGTGATGCCCGAGGCACCCCCGCGCCCAACATCACCTGGCATAAGGACGGGCAGGCCCTGAGCAGCCAGGAGGAAAGCAGAGGGGCTGGGAGGCGGCTCCAGGTGGAGGCCGTGCAGGTACTGCTGTCTAGCCCACTGTGGGTTGAATCTGGGGGAGTGGAGGGAAGGGCCCAGCAACACCTGGCACGGTTTGACCCATTCCTCCTTTGTGTGGGGTAAGGATGTGGAAATGACCCACCTGGGAAATGCCCTTGGGAACTCCCAGCCAGGTCAGAGCCAAGGCTGATGCAGAAACCAGATAACTTCCCTACCCTGCCAGAGGAGAGCTGGTGCAGTCAGGGGGGACTTCCTGGAGGAGGCAGGCTTTGCCCTATCCCTCAAGCAAGGGTGAGACAGAGGTAGAGAAGAAACATCCCACAGAAGGGATGGTTAGAAAATCAGGATGGCAGACTCAGCAGGGTCCTTTGTTGTGAAGGAAGGAAACCAGGTCAGGAGGTGGGC